>NW_006784423.1:394164-433698 GCF_000442215.2 Lipotes vexillifer | reverse complement strand
CGGTACGCAGGCCTCTCACTGTTGTGGCCTCTCCCGTTGTGGAGTACAGGCTCTGGACGCACAGGCTCAGCAGCCATGGCTCACAGGCCCAGCCGCTCCGTGGCATGTGGGATCTTCCCGGACCGGGGCACGAACCCGTGTCCCCTGCATCAGCAGGCGGACTCTCAACCACTGCGCCACCAGGGAAGCCCTCTTATTCCTTTTTTTATTGAGATATAATTGACATATAACATTAGTTTCAGGTGTACAATATAATGATTTGATATTTGTATGTATTGCGAAATGATCATCACAATAAGTCTAGTAAATATCCATCATTTTTTTCTTGTGATGAGAACTTTTAAGATCGACTCTCTCAGCAACTTTCAAGTATACAGTAGAGTATTATTAACTGTAGTCACCATGCTGCGCACAACATCCCCCAGACTTATTTGCTTCATAAATCAGAGTTTGTACTTTTCGACCCCCTTCACCCATCTTGCCCACTCCCACACCCTGCCTCTGCCACACCAATCTCTTCTCTGTTACTATGAGTTCGGTTGTTTGGGGGGTTTTTTGGTTTTGTTTTATAAAATGTCAAAAATGTCCAAAGTTTGACCAAAATGTCCATTTTATCAAAGACAAAGAAAGGCTGTGGAAACGTTCCAGATTAAAGAAGCCTAAAGAGATGTGACAATTAAATGCAAAACCTGATTCTAGCCTGGATCCCATACTGTAAGGGGGGGAAAAAATGCTATAACGTCCTTGATGTTAATAGATACAACAAAAGCCCTGTGGTCTTAGTTCTAAGTTTCCTCAAAACCCAGAAGAAAATGACCAGTGATCTTAGGTTCTGTCCTGCTGATCGGTTTCTGTATCAATTAATTCCTAGATTCAATTAAGTCTGCATGCAGTGCAATGCATGAATATATATACAAGGCAATGGACTAGATGGAGAGGGGGCAACAGAAAGTCCTCTTTTTCTCCAAAAGGTGCTCAAAGTCTCGAGTTTCACCAACACTACCTGCCAACGCGTTTAGTCACTCTTCCTTAACTGTATTCACTGCCACGTAAACATTGAGAACTTTGGTGGCTTTTAGGAATTACTCGTGATTTTTCTAAAAAGCTGTCTGAGACTGTTTTTCTAGTCCCGAGGAAAGTCACTCATTTTACAACCCCGCCCAGTGTCCAGATTTACGGGCATTTTCCGAAGCCAGCTCACTGCAGGGGGATCCTTTCCCCAAGCTGGCGAACTTCATCCCACGACCTGCGTCAGGGCGTTACAAGTGACAAGTGACAGCCAGTGCCAGGCTGGTGGCTCACGGCACCGGCTGCGGCAGCACGTCTTTGCCCCGACCATCCTAGCGCCGCCCGTCCCCACCGCCCCCAGGCCGCCTCCCTCCCCCGGCCAGTGTCCCCACACTCGGGCCTGTTTCCTCAGTCCCGCTCAAAGAAAGAGCTACCGGCCACGAAAGGCAGATGTGTCAGCACAGGTCCCCAACCCGCGCGTCCACCCGGAGCGCGGCTGGGCGCCGGGACTACTCACCGTCCAGTAGGAGGGCCGGTGTCCAGGCTGCCAGGCGGGACAGCGCTCCTGCTCTGCGGTCACCCACTCGCCTCAGGAACAGCTGCGCCGCGTCCCCTCGGCCACCTGCAGCCGCAGGGCACAGCCACGCGCCCGTTCCGAGGCTAAGGGCGTCTGGGGGAACTGAGGGGGGCTGAGGCGACAGCTGAGGGCAGAGGAGGACAGGAGATAAGACAGGTGAGGGACAGCTGAAGCACAGCTGAAGACAGGAGAGGGAACAGGAGATGGGACAGCTAAGGGGACAGGTGACGGGACAGGAGACTAGGGCGGCCGCCTGAGCGCGCGCGGCCCGACAGTGCCCGACCTTCCCCAGGAGCGGCCGGGGCCCCCACTGCCCCCACTGCCCCCACTGCCCCAGTGGTGCGCCGGGCCCCGCCCACGGGCCCGCCACGCCCCCTCGCGGGCCGGCCCGGGGGCGAGGCGGAGCGCGCGGGGAGCCACCTCCCGAGGCGGAAGCGGAAGCGCCGCCGGGCCGCAGCCTTGGAGACGTGGGGGCGGAGCCGGCGGAGAAGCGTGACCTTTGACCCGCGGCGGGGCTTCGTGGGAGTCGGCTGGCGGCAGTGCGGGCTGCGGGTGGCCATGGAGGTAACTAGGGGCCCGGGGGCCGAGGGACCACCGCGCTTCCCCGCCTGCCCTCCCCGCCCGCCGGAGTCCGCACAGCCGCATGTGACCGGCTGGCTTTCGTTGTGTTTTGCAGGAGCCTGTTCACGACGGGGTGGCCTCGCCGGCCGCTCCTGGGACCGGGAAATCCAAGGTGAAGAGACGCTGGAGCGGCGGGGTCCTGCCGGGAGGGGAGGGGGCTCCCTGGGGGACAGCTTTCCTCCGGGCTCTCGGCCTGAGATGTCACGGTCGCGCGTTTAGTCCCTTCTCTCGGAGCTCCCCGGTGTGAAGCCTGAGTTCGTCTCCTTGCCGCCCGGCTCAGTGCTGCTGAGAGATTCCGCAGTTTCCCAACGTTAGATGAAGCCGTCTGGTGTGTGAGGTCCGAGCGGTGGGCGGGCGTCGCGGGCTCGGCTCTGTCTGCGCCTCCGCTGATGTGAGCGATGTGAGCACAGGTCACCGCTGGGGCCCTGAACGGGCGCCCAGGAGATGGGGACTTGCCGCCGAGGTTTATTGTTTCAAGCTGACTTTGAGACACTCGCCCAAACACTCAACTGCATTGAAGCTTCACGGTAACCGTGAGATAAATAATGTGGTTATGCCAGCTTTACGCCTAAGAAAACTGAGCCCGCAGGGGTTAAGGAACTTTCTCTGATTTTTAGGTAAAGCCTAAACGCTCCCTGATTCATCTTATCGCTGTAATTAGGCTTACGTGTTTTCATGTACCCAGAGACTCCTTTCAGCCTTGAATAGGACGAAGCAATTTTACAGATCTAAGGAACTTTACATAGAATTAGTCCCAGTTCCCTAATTTTGCAATTAAAGAAATCAAAATCTAGAAGGTGTCTTAACCTGTAACAAGGACATCTGTAACATAAGAGGATACATGCGATTTTCTCTACATTTCATAATAGTTGCCGAGCTAATAATTATTGAGTGAAACTTGCATTTGCTAATCTTAAAAAATGTGGTGTTTGGTTGACATAAAGATCTATTCAGTAGGATTTTTTTTATTTTTAGGCAGACTTTATGTTTCTTTTTTGTGGTATAGTAGAAACATGAATTCTCCCTAATTGGTAACATCACTGCCTCTTCCAGCTGGAAACATTGCCCAAGGAAGATCTTATCAAGTTTGCCAAGAAGCAGATGATGCTAATACAGAAAGCTAAATCAAGATGTACAGGTATTGGGTTGAAAATATTCGTCTTGACCGCAATCTTGTTTAATCGTGGTTACAACTCTTAGTTTTGTAATAGTACATTGGCTTGTTTTATCAGTGAATCCAATAATATTAGCGTAGTGGAATCTGTTACTTAGCATCCTAAACTTTGCTTCTGATATTTTTTATTATCTCATATCCCTAAACTGCAGTTACCTTTGAATTAACAAAGTCAGGGAGGAGGATTTTAAAAAACAGTTTGTTAAAGTTCAGCACTTTTTTTTTCCTCATGTGGATCATATATTCTTCTGAGTAAAGCATTTTTTCCTAGACATGAAGTTCTGAGCCCCAAGGAAGTAAGAAGCGGCCCCAAGTAAAGTAGTAAAAGATTTTTCTTCCTGGAATTTTGAAGTATATTTATTTACTGAAGTTGGTTGATTGCCTATTCAGTTTCCCTTTCTTTATATTCCAAAAAGACAAAGATATTAGTATCCTTTTTTAATATGTGTAGGTGAGCTCTTGAATTTTCAGTAACTTAACTGCCCTGCCTAAAAGCCAAGACTTATTTACTACTAGAAAAGGTCAAACTGTGTTTCCGGATCAGCTTATGATAAGAGAGTAATTTATTTGGAAAGATGTTCCAGGCTCCAGACCTAGGCATGAGTTGATGAAATAGATTAACGTGTGTTTAATATGAGGTTAGTTGTATGCTTTAAGATTATACAGTAAGAAGTTATTTACAGCTGAAATAATGTCTGGGATTTGCTTCAAAAATATCAGGATGCATAAGACAAGAGGGGAAGGAGGAAGTGAATACAGGTTGGGATGAAACAAGGTTGGTCATGTAGTAATTACTAAACCAAGATGATGGAGCATAGAGATTAATTGCACTATTCTCTCTGGGTTTTTTTTAATTCATTTGGAGTTTTCCATAATAAAAAGGAAAATAAAAGGTAATGCTGGGTGAACTTAGTGCTTTCTCAACATATCTGCTGCTTCTTAAATGTATTCTAATTTATAGTGATTTTTTTTTTTAAGAATATACTTATCACTTGAGCCAGTAATTCTTTTCTTCATTTCTGAACTAGTATCTTTTTATTTTTTTAATTGTTTAGAATTGGAGAAAGAAATTGAAGAATTGAGATCGAAACCTGTTGCTGGAGGAACTGATGATATGATTAAGGTAATGAAACAGTTGTGAGTATTGCTTTAATTTTCATTTCTGTACTTAGAGGAGATGCCTGATGATAAATCGGATTTCCTTGAGGGCTGTCAGCCTGCTTGAGCACTACCTGGCTTCCGTGCCTTTTGTTCCACTTCCTCTCTGCCCTTGGTTACGCTCTTCACCTTTCTGGTTGACTGCAAAAAGAGAGGTGAATGACCTCTGCGTCCCTTTCTGTTCTGAAGTGGTATTACTTTCTGTCCTTTCATCCTTTACACACTGTAATTATGGTTATTGCTTCAGTCTCAGGCCTGCTGTTCCCTCTCCCCATCAGAAAACCCAGCCACGCTCAGGACTTTGATGATTCTCTCCATTCCCATGGTTCTTTGTTAAACACGTCATGTCTTACTTGCTAACCATACTTACCTTGATAACCCGTAACTGAGCTCTCTTTCTCTTTTACTTCTGCATATTCTCGTCAGATGGTAGAATGTTGTTTTTATATTGTTATTCCCTGTTTAAGATCCTGAGTTGCTCATTCTTATGTGCCCTTAATGTAATTAAATGCTCTTCCTTCCCCCACTTGGCCTACCTCCTTTAAAGTTTCTTTGCTTCTCAAAGCTCTGCAGAAATTTTTTTCCTTGCTTTTGCATATTTGTAATTTGAGTCATAGTATCTATCTATTCTTTGATTATATGTTATCTTAGTGTCCCAACTTGTGAGCCATGCACAATTGAGGGACTCCCAGGAAGCTACTACCAGGAGTCTTTAAATCGCTGTGCATACCTTGCACTACCATTTTGTTCTTCATTTAGCTAGAACAGTGTATGAATCCTGAATGGTGTGCACAAATACCGTTTGGATTTGTAATGCGCCGATTGGTTTAAGCATTACTGAATTCGTAATGGTTTTGTTTATTTGGTCACTATGTATTTCCCTAATTAGTGATAGCAAAAGTACAACTCCATGTAGTTAAAGAGCACTGACTGTGGAGCCAGACTGCCTGATTTAGATCTTCAGACCCCTGCTGTGCCACACACCAGCTGTGTGACCACGGCTACGTTTCTTAACTTCCTTCTCTTCCTTCATCTGTAGCCTAGGGATAATAATAAGGCCTACTTTCATAGAGTTGTATTATGAGTTAGTACATACAGTACGTAGAGCTGGATCTGTCACATAAGTACTCAATGGTTTTATTATTACCATATATTATTTGGGGGATATTTTCTACACACATGTATACATACATACATACATGCACACCCACACTAAAAAGGAGGTTTTTGTATTTGAAAAGAGCACTGCAGAGATTCTGTTCTAATTTTGCGTCAGTTAACTCTTGGCCCTTAAAATACTTTTCATGCTGTTGCATTTCAGAATATTCAAATATCTGTCCCTTATTTCCTCCTTATCAATGTATTCTCCCTTTCTGTCAAAACTACTCCTAAAAATTTAAGGGTAGAAAATTTCTCTCAGTTAGCTAACTTTACTTTTCAGGTTATTAATTTAATATTAAAGCATGTTATCCTGACCACTCAAGTCTCAGAAAGTAAAGGTTGGTAAAATTAAATGAGAATGAAATCTTTGGTTTCCAGTGTTAATGAGAAAATTACATTGGGGAGTGATTGGCGGAGCTGTGCATCAGTTATTCAGTTGCTGTAAGTTTTCTGTTTTAGGAAAATCATATACTGCAATGTGATATGTCCTCTGCACCTCTGGAAAGGGGAAAAGACTTTCTTGCTATGTTTTATCTCTTCACTGGAAAAAGTACAGTGGAAAAACATGGCTTTGAATACAGAATTTTCTGTCCTTCATAAAAATGTATGGCTTTTTACAAGTTTTGGTTATTAAAATTTCTGATGGTCATCTTCTAGTGCCTTGAAATACATCTAAAGTTTTATTGCAAACCTGGCATATTTGACTTTTAAAAAAGAGGAATAAAAACCCGTATTTCCATGTCAAAATTTGAGGTGTATGGTATTACAGTGAACTTATATGCTGCTTCCAAATGCAAGAGGAAGGTAACAATTGCATGTCAAGATGCAGAATTTCTAGTACGTATCACTTATTGTTTTCTCTTTGCTGGAATCAAATTTGTATTTCCTAGGAAATAACTGTCTGTTTGTGCCTCTACTCTTTAAGGATATTTATAGCTGTTTTCAGATAATGTCCTCTGTATGTCTCCTAAAATTATTAATGTTTTCAGGCTTCCCCTGATAATTTACCAAACAGAAGTTTACATTGCAATACTATGCAATGTGAAAAAACTAATTCTAAAACTAAAATTGTTTTAACAAAAGTAATATATGCTCATGATTTAGAAATAGTACTAACAACTAAATAACTTATAATTCTAAATAGCTTATGGAAATTATCTCTGTATTTCCGAATAATATGCTTATACTGCTTTTCTTTGATTTATCCCTTGGTGAGACACTTAGCTATTAACTTCCTGTTACAACAGATGAAAATTTAGCTATCTTTCACAATGACTCCTACTTTCCAACTGGTCAAACAGATCAAATAATCGTTTCCTTTTTTTTCTGGACACCTGCCTCCTAAAGCCTTCTGTCCTGTGCTAATTTGGTCTAGTTGTTCTCCAGGTCTGCTGTGGTTTTCCTGGAGGCAGCCTTTTGCCATGATTCAGTGACTTATACTGCTTTCATATGTTGGCCCCCCACCCCATTTGCTGGGTCACAGGTCCTTCACTTTCTTGGTTTAACCTCGTTTTGGTAGAGCATGTCCTTCTCCAGCTTCCTAAGAACAGATGCACAGGAGGAAAGGTTTTGTGTCATCTTGTGTTTAAAAGTGGCTTTATTCTACTCTCATGTTTGAATAATAGCTATAACTCGGTATAGAACTCTAAATATTTTCTACATCTGCTTTGTTTTTGTATTTTTGAACAACAGAGTTTTTCTTTATTATTTCACAAAAAAAGTTCAGAGGCAGTTCTGGAGTGATAGTTGACTACGGTTTGTTTAGGATTTTATCTCAGTTTTAATGTTTAAGATTAACTTTATCTAAATTCACAGTGAAATGGGTCTGTGATCTTCCTATCTGTAGAGTCCTTGTATAATGTTATCAAGTTATGCCAGTTGTGTAGAATAACTTGAGAATTCTTCTTGCTTTTTGTTTTGTCTGAAAAAATTCATATGTAATTGGGATAATCTGTTCTTTGAAAGCTTGATAGAACTCACCTGTAAAACTATCTAATCCTCCTGTTTTCTTTGGTGGACAATTTTAAACCACCAGTTTGATTTTTAAGTAGTAATAGTATTGATGATGCTTTTTAATTTTTTTTCTTGAGTTACATTTTTCTAGGAAGTTTAATCCATACCATTTTACTTTTCAGTATGATTGGCAGATTAATAATTATAATATTCTTCTTAACTGTATAATCTGTAATTTATATACAGATAGGTTCCCTTGTTATTCATAATATTGTTTGTGACTTCTGTCTTCTTTTGATCAGTCTCACAAGAAGTCTATTTTGTTAGCTTTTTTCAAAGAACTGACTCTTGGCTGTTCTATTTTCCACTTCATTAACTTCCTTTCCTGCTTCATTTCTGCAGGAGATAAACTTCTCTGCGAGAGGGGGGACACTGGTGATTTCTTGCCCATTATTCTAAGCACTCCTGATTGAGATTGTCAGTCAATCCGATTTTTGAACCTGACTCTCCAGTTCCTGAGCGTGTAGTTTTCTAATTAGTGTTTGCCAGCTTCTCATGTGTTTCCCTGCACGAGCCCTTAGGCTATCGCCTTCTTCTTCTTTCTAATTCACGTCTTCCATGTCCTCCACTTGCAGTTTTCCAAAGATACATTGAAATTTCTCGTACCCTTATGTCTTTTCTCCTTTTTACTTTGCTCTTATGTATATAGCTTTGTAAATATTCTTACTTTAGCATGGTTTGGGAAAGGTGAGGAGGTAATTATGCATGAAGTCAATCCACCATTTTTAACCTCAGGCAAACAAATCATCCTGTTCCAAAACAGGCATTGACCATACGTCTGGATGCTATTCTTTTGGAAAAAGCAGAGACTGAGCAACAGTGTGTTTCTTTGAAGAAGGAAAATATTAAAATGAAGCAAGAGGTTGAGGTAAAGCAACATTTTATTTTATTTTTTTGCTTTTTATTAACTTACATAGTATAGTTATGCATTTTAGAGCCAAGACCTTAAAAAGCATCTGATCTGATTTTAACTGTAATATTTACAGACAGGGAAACAGATTGATATTTAAAAAGAAAAATAACTGAAATCACCCAACTACATAGAGATAGAGTTAATTTACTTGTTCCATTGTGTAATCTTCATTTTAGTTGTAATATTCTTTAATAAAATGGGAAAAACTACCTATTTTATAAAAAATTACCTATTTAAATAAGTTGATTGTCACACATACTCTAAATGTTATCTAAAAGAAAGAGAGAGAGAGAGAGAGAGGGAGGGAGGGAGAGAGAGAAAGAAAGAAAAAAGAAAAAGAAAGAAGAAGGAAGGAAAAGAAAAAAGAAAAGAAAAGAAAAAAGAAAGAAAAGAAAGTTGTGTATTCAGTTCTGGGATATTCAACTGTCTTTTGGGTCTGTGCTAATTTTCTCCCAAAAGCTGTATTACTCTATTCAGGAGATATTCATTAAAGCCTATGACTTAATACAACTTACATAATTTATTACCATTTAAAGGAAAATTAAATTCAGAGATTTCCTAGGTTTTAGTTATTTCTTTGAGTAACCTGTTTAGTACTGCTTAAGGTAGTCAGAGCTTCTAAGCAGAATTCTTGGAATCTCAGTATCATATTTCTTTATGAACATTTCTGCTCATTTCTTCTTTTATGAGCCTATGTCTAATTTTCCTGAGGGCAGGGGTTTGTTTTATCTTAAATAATTTTTGTGTGCTTACTTTTATAGGACTCTGCAACTAAGTTGGAGGATGTGCGCGAGGAGTTTGAACAATCACAAAGAAACTATGTGAAAGAAATGGAAAATTTGAAAAATGAATTAATGGCAGTACATTCCAAATACAGTAACGATAAAGCTGGTTGGCAAAAGGAACTGGAAGAAGCATCAAAAAAACAATTAGAGCTTTCAGAACAAATCAGATTTCAGAGTGATTCTGAAGATAATGTTAAAAAACTACAGGAAGAGATTCAGAAAATTAAGCCGGCCTTTGAGGAGCAGATTTTATGTCTGCAAAAACAGTTAGAAGTTGCCACAAATGAAAAGGAGCGAGAAATTACTCATCTCCAAGGAGTCGTTGAGGCTAATTCTCAGCAGTACCAAAAAGAAATTAATAGTTTGCAAGAAGAACTTTTACAGTTGAAATCTACACACCAAGAAGAGGTGAAAGAATTGAAGTGCCAAATTGAAGCATCTGCTAAAGAACATGAAGCAGAAGTAAATCATTTAAACCAGCTAAAGGAGAACTTAGTCAGACAGTGTGAGGCAAGTGAGAAGAACCTTCAGGAGAAATATGACTGTGAATTAGAAAACGCAAACCAGGAAAATCAAATGTGTTCTTTGCTCTTACAGGAAGATACCCTTGTAGAACAAGCAGTAAATGAAAAAGTAAAACACTTAGAAGATACCCTAAAAGAACTGAAGTCTCAACATAGCATCTTAAAAGACGAGTTAACTTACATGAATAATCTTAAATTAAAACTTGAAATTGACGCCCAGCATACAAAGGATGAGTTTTTTCACGAACGGGAAGATTTAGAGTTTAAAATTAATGAATTATTACTAGCTAAAGAAGAACAGGGGTGTGTCATTGAAAAATTAAAATCTGAGCTAGAAGATTCAAATAAACAATTTTGCTGTACCGTAGAACAACATAACAAAGAAGTACAGAGTCTTAAGGAACAACATCAAAAAGAAATATCAGAACTAAATGAGGCATTATTGTCAGGTTCAGAAAAAGAAAAATTAACATTGATGTTTGAAATACAGGGTCTTAAGGAACAGTGTGAAAACCTACAACAAGAAAAGCAAGAAGCAATTTTAAATTATGAGAGTTTACGAGAGATTATGGAAATTTTACAAACAGAGTTGGGGGAATCTGCTGGAAAAATAAGTCAAGAGTTTGAATCAATGAAGCAGCAGCAAGCATCTGATGTTAATGAACTTCAGCAGAAGCTCAGAACTGCATTTAATGAAAAAGATGCTCTTCTTGAAACCATGAATCGTCTCCAGAGAGAAAATGAAAAGTTATTAACACAGCAACAAATTGTACCAGAACTTGAAAATACCATAAAGAACCTTCAAGAAAAGAATGAAGTATATTTAGTTAGTCTCACTCAGAGAGATACCATGTTACAAGAATTTGAAGCAAAGATAAGTTCTCTTACTGAGGAAAAAGATGATCTCATAAGTAAAATTAAAGATTCTCATGAAGAGGTGGAGACTGTCTGTCACCGACGTGAAAGGGGAGAAAGGTTTATTGTAGGACCCAGGGAGAAAGTGGAGCAGACTACCCAGTACAACAGTGAGCTAGAACAAAAGGTAAATGAATTAACAGCAGAACTAGAAGAAACCTTAAAAGAAAAGGATCAAAATGACGAAAAACTGGAAAAGCTTATGGCTCAGTTGAAAACTCTCTCTGAAGACCAGGAAGCAGTGTCATCTGAAGTGAAGTCTCTTCATGAGGAAAATAGTAGACTGAGTTCAGAAAAGAACCAGTTGAGCAGGGATTTGGAATCTCTCCTGTCTCAAAAAGAAGGAGATTTTATGCTGAAGGAGCAGATTTCTGAATTAGAAAAGAAACTTCGGTTAACAGTTGAAGAAAGAGAGAATTTAAATAAACTTTTGGAAAATGAGCAACTTCAGAAGTTATTTGTCAGAGCTCAGTTGTGTGGTTTTCTTGAACAAATGGAGTCAAAAGTTTCAGAAAAAAGTGAAGAACAAGATGTTGTAAGTGTCGTACAAGCTGTAGGTGAATCCTTAGCTAAAATAAATGAAGAAAAACACAACTTGGTCTTCCAGTATGGTAAAAGGGTAGCAGAGTTAGAAAAGGAGATTAAGTTCCTCCAAGAAGAGAATGTGATTCAATGTGAGGAGCTTAGGTCTTTACTAAGAGACCATGAGCTAGAGAAAACTCTCTTAAGGAAAGAGTTAGAAGAAACCCTCTTGGAAAAAGAGGCCCTGCAGTCTGATCTTCTAGAAATGAAGAATGCTAATGAACAAACAAGGCTTGAAAATCAGAATCTCCTAATTCAGGTTGAAGAATTATCTCAAAAATTATGTAGTAAAAATGAAAACCATAATGAAAAAGAAAAATATTTTATAAAGGAACTTGAAAACCTAAGGCCATTACTAGAACAAAAAGAATCAGAATTGCAAGATGTGAGAGCAGAGTTGGTATCATTAAAGGTACTATTAATTTGCATTTTACTGATTTTAAAATACTTAGTTCTAGTCATAGACTCTAGAAAATATATATATTATTGCACTTTGAAGTCAGAAGTAAATTTTTAGCACTTAAGATCACATGCGTATTTCTGAAAGTACATTAAACATTTTCACATCACACCTTATCACATTGATCACTTCTTGGTTTTAGATCATTTTAAAATTTTGTTTCTATATAAGATTAGATGATTAGGGGGTTAAATGTTAAAATTGTATAATTAGTTACCAGCAAAGCTACAAGTAAACATGGAACACTTTGAATTTCATCCTCGTGTGGTATGCATATTAACTTAAAGAGAACTGTTGAGCAGAAATGTAGAGGCTCAAGTGGTATTTATTTTAGCCAAAAATTTAGGGGGTTTTCCCCAAATCATGACAGGATAAACTATAATCATTGTTTAATCTTTCCTTATTGCATTATGTATTTGATATCTGTTGGGTGGTTCATCTTGGCCTTGGATATTGCTGTTTTTTATAGTAAAAAACATGACCTGTACTATGTTTATAGTAAAAAGCATCATGCTACATGCATGATAAGGTCAGAATTACGTGGTCTATCAAGGGAAGAAAAAGACTGTTCACCAAATTGCTTTTTGTATGAATTCTCTTTGATAATGATTTTTTTCATGCTTAACATGATGGCCAGTACATCATGGGGAATGCAGTGATTGTCTTTGTTTTTCCTGTAAAATCTAGGATTCCTTAGAGAAATCACCTTCTGTAGAAAGTGATCAACCTTCAGTAAAAGAGTTTGAAGAAAAAATAGGTAACTATGGTTTTGCATATGTTGTCACAGTTAATTACACAGCTTCTTCTTAGTGTTAGAATAGATTGGGAAGTATTGTCACCAATTAATGAGTTGTTAAAAGCATGATGAGTAGCTCTCTCTTCCTGAGGCCGCCACTCTTGCCCCGCTGCCATCTGCTTGCCTTCCCTTTCAAAGCTCTCACTTTCTATTGTTTACTCCAAAGGAGTGATGTGATTCCATTTATAAATGGTTCCATGATTGGTTTTGGATTTTTCAAGCATTTAGCAACCTTATTTGAATGCCCAACTACCTAGGCACTGGTAATAGGAAGGGGGTTAAGGTACACACGACACAGACCGTGTCTTCAAAGAACTCACTGCAAGAAGGGGCTGTTACTGCAGTACTTTGGGGTGTGGACCAGGTACGCTGGCGACAGTACAGGAAGACGTGATTAACTGCTCGTTTCGAGTTAGGAAAAACATCACAGAATAGGCTGTACTCGTGTGTTGAAGAATGAGAAATTTGACATGAGAAGAAAAGTACTGCAGCAGGAGGAAACAGCAGGTGCTTGTACGTTAACATCCATGACGTCCAGGAGCCTTCTAGGAAGTTCTGGAGAGGCAGGAGTCTGAGCGTGAAAGGGCTGGTGTGTTGTGCAGAAGAGCTGGGACTTCCCCATACCCATCTATTCCTCAGAGTAGCATTAGGAGGTAGCTCCTCTATTCCCATTTTAAGATGGAGAAACAAAAAAGTGTTCCTTAGTTTAATGCCCAGCGGGATTGGTGGGGGAGAGGGGACGGGTGGTTGAAAGAATTTGGAATGACCCACAGTTTTCTATAATGGATGACTGGGGAAGGTAGGGTTAGGGGAGAGCATGAGTTCAGTTTTAGACAAATGAAACTTAATTACCACCCCAACTGGAGATGTCGAGTAGACTACTAACTGTGCAAGTCTGGAGTTATGGGGAGAGGGTTAGACCAGATAAGACTCCATGCTTAACACAGTGGGCATTAAAAGCCATGAGGTTGAGATCCCAAGGAAGTGAGCGTAGGAAAAAAGACGAGGACCAGAGACAGTTCTCTGTCAAAAGTCAGAAAGGTAGAAAGAACCAAGGAGAATGAGAAGGAGTAGCCGGTGAGGTAGAGCCCAGAGCATAAGATGTCTCTGAAGCTAAGATGGATGAAGCACAGGTGCAGGAGGTGCTTGAGGAGGGAAGAAGGGCCACACTAGCACTCAGCTAACCCGAGCTAAGCAGCATCCAGCTCCTTGGCGACTTGATAACACCTGCCATGATGTACTGAAGCCAGAGCCTGGTTGAAGTTGGTTCAAGGGGAAAATGGGGGAAGAGAAAGGTGAGGGCATGTGTAGACCATGCCTAGAAGGAGTTTTGCTATGAAAGAAAGAAGACATGGGACAGTGTCCAGAGGGGAGGTGTGCTCTTTTGCCTTTCTTTGTGTGATGTTTCACCTGTCCTGTCATGACCCTCCCCTGCCCTCTTTAGCTGCTTCCACTCTGTTCCTGACCTTAATCTCTTTGGTGATATTTTTCTTATTGCATGTTTGTAAACTGTTGGGAAAAAATCTGTTAGAGAGGGGGATTTGCTGCACAAGCGAGGGGAGAATTGCTACACTGATGCCTGAGTAGGTGAGAATATGCGGGATGACACGCAGAAGTGGAACACTTGGCCTGTGCTACGGGCACACACTGTGCACCTGTCACAGCCAGAGGAGGGCAGCATAAGTGAACACAGGTGCTGTGAACACTGGATGAAGAAGTAGGGACAAATTCAGATCATAGCTGAAGTTAAGCAGAACCAAGAAGTAAGATCTGGGACGCTGGTGTTTAAGTCAGGGAGATGGCTAGAGAGGTTACAGGAGAGATCCAGATTGGACATGTAAGCAGATTGCAAGTTCAGTTGTAAAAATCAGACCCACCAACCAAGAGGCATGTGCCTACGGATCATAATTGTTTAAGTGCATCTGATATCTCCTCTACTTGATCCTGATCTGCACATCACCACCTAAAAGCCTAGCATACTTGGCGTTTCCAGGAAATCATCTACTGTTAAAGGGGTCCTGACAGCCTCTCCAGTTTATAGACACTTATGAAATGGCTAAAAACCGTAGGCTGGGACTTCCCTGGCGGTCCAGTGCTCAAGACTGCACTTCCACTGCAGGTGGCACGGGTTCTGTCCGTGGTCAGGGAGCTAAGATCCCATATGCCACGTGGCATGGCCAGAAAAAAACAGGCTGTTTTGGAAGATTGAAGAAAATGCAAATTCTTTACATTGTTTGCCTCATTTAGAAAATAAGCTTTTACTTTAAAAATTAGATATTAATATTTTGCTTTTACTTTACTACTTTTAATTTCAAATTGCAGATTTTGTGTTCCAGATTAAAGATCCATTTCTAGGGCTAAAGTAAGTAAATAATGGGTGTATTTTCGCTCTTTTCCTTTGAGTCTATAGATAATTGTTTCATTGTATGTTTTTAGCATATCTGGAAGAAGAATGCAAAGACAAAGAGGAGAAAATAGAGAAGTTAAAACTAGTTGCTTTGAAGGCAAAGAAAGAACTAGGTTCTAGCAGAAAAGAGGTAAGGTGACTTAAAAAGGCAACGTTTAAGGAACTTACATGTTAGAAAATCAAGTTTGTCTCTACATAAAAAACTATTGTATATTTAAAATAGGCCCAGACGCTACGGGAAGAACTTGAATCTGTTCGCTCAGAAAGGGATCAGGTGTCTGCTTCCATGAGAGATCTCATTCAAGGAGCAGAAAGCTATAAGGTAAAAATAGTTATTTTAATAACAAGTTATATTTGTAACTTCTGAGTTAAGGAATGCACTAGAAATGTAAAACTCTTGTCCATAACCTAATCACCTTGTATTTTTTAGGAAATCTTTTTTTCTATTTTTTTGTGTAATGTATCATCCTAGTATCAGATTTTAAGTGGCTAAGCTTTAAATATGCCTTTAAGCTATTGTTTTTTAAAACTAAATTTCTGTTTTGGTATTTCCTAATAAAATCAGTAACAAAAAAGATGGCCATTGTTACTGTTATTATTTAATAGTCTTCTGGCCAGGTGAATAAATGTGAAAGTTAGACATGTCTAACACGAAAGTGAAAACATTATTTGAAGGCAGTATTGCTTGTCTACCTAAATAACATGAGAATCTATTATAAAAAATGTAAGAATTAAAAGTAAGAGAGTACCATTATATTTGTTTATGCATTCAAATATTTATACAGCCAGGCTAAGTACTGATTACTGGGGAGACGGTGGTCAACCAAGTAGACGGAGTTCCTGTCTGTCTGCTTGGGACTTAAACTCCAGTGGCAGAGACAAAAGTCCAAGAAAATACCGTGTGGAAAAGTAAAGGCGGCTAGGGGCAGAGAGTGGCCCACAGGCAGGTGGGATTCGATGGAAAGAAGAAGGCACCAAAGTAGCCCAAAAACGTGACATTTCAGGAAGAACTTTAATGAGACTAAGTGGAAAGAGGAAATTGACATCTTGCTCTACCAGACACTAAAATTTATTATAAAACTACATAATATGATACAGTTCTGATGCAAAAATAAGGCAGGTTAATTGAACAGAAGACAGAGACTTCTGGGGGCTTCCCTGGCGGTCCAGTGGTGAAGACTTCACCTTCCAGTGCGGGGGGTGTGGGTTCGATCCCTGGTCGGGGAGCTAAGATCCCACATGCTTTGGGGCCAAAAAGCCAAAACAGAAGCAATATTGTAACAGATTCAGTAAAGACTTTAAAAATGGTCCACATCAAAAAATCTTTAAAAAAAAAAAAAGAGACTTCTTTATAAAAACAAGCACTTACAGGCCCCAGGTACTCTTCTAAGTGCTTTACATGTCTTATCACACCTGATATGTGTGTGATAAGTATGTTGCTGATTCACCAGTAAGGAATCAGAGGCACGGAGGTCACAGAGCAAGTAACTAGTAGAGCTGGGGTTGGATTCAAGCAGTCTGGTTTCAGATCTGTTCTTTTACCAAGTAAACTACACAACCCCAGTAAGATTTGAAAGCAGAGGAGCCAGCGCGGGAGGAATCAGAAAGCTGCTTCAGAAGGATGTGGTTCAAGTTTCCCTCCGTGTCACGCAGCAAAATAAATCCTGCAGTTGTGTCAAAAGATGAAAGCGATTGTTTTTAAACTTAGAAAAACATACTTGATCATTCAAGCTCTGGATACAAAATACTTTTCTCAACCTAAAAGCAGTTAAAGAAGTTACAAGGGAAAAGACAAATTGAACTAGATAAAATATAAAGTTGACATATGAAAATATGACGAGGGGTTAGTATCCTTAATATATAAAGATGTAAGTCCATTTTTTAAAGAGCACTTCTTTGAAATTCATATATGAGGTTGTCTTTTATGAGCCATTAGGAGCTTGCTTCTTTACATTTTCAGAACCCATATGATTTATTATCTCCTGCAAAGGTAGACCAGGTATACCAATTTATTTGTTTAAAATATGTATTTCAAAGGACTGGGGAAAAAAGAATAGAACATCCAAGAACTGTGGAACAGCTGCACAAAATATAGCATATGCACAATGAATGCCATAGGAGAAGAGAAAGAGCAGCAGAAATATTGGACACAGTAATGACTGAGCATTTACCCAGACTAAGGTCAGACGCCAAGCTACAGATCCAGCAAGCTCAGAGGACACCACACGCGGTACATACCAAAACTGTTACACCAAGGCAAGTCGTTTTCGCACTGCGGAAAATCAAAGATAAAGTCCTGAAAGAAGCCATAGGGGAAAAAATACCTTATTCATAGAAGAGCAAATATACGAATTACATCCAACTTCTCAGAAACCATACAAAAAAGAAGCATGTGGAATGAGTTAAAGTGTTGAGAGAAAAAACCCACCAACCTAGAATTCTGTGCCCTGTAAAATTACCCTTCAAAAGTGAAGGAGCAATAGAATTTCTCAGATAAAAATTGAGAGACTTTGTTGTTAGTAAACATGCCTTTCAAGAAATGTTAAAAGTTCTTCAGAGAGAAGGAAAATGATATAGGTCAGACCCAGAAGAGGCAACACAATGTTTTCTGGTTTTTGTTTTTGGCCGTGCCTCGCATGTGGCATCTTAGTTCCCCGACCAGGGATCAAACCCAGGCCCCCTGCAGTGGAAACGTGGAGTCTTAACCACTGGGCCTCCAGGGAAGTCCCCAGCGTGGTATTGAAGAAGAACAGAAGAGCACAGTGGGGGGATCCACCTGCCCAACTCGAGACTTCCTATAAAGCTACAGCAGTCAGGGCAGCGCGGGCTGACGTTGGTAAAAGAATGAGGAAACAGAACAGTGGGACAGAATAGAGCCTAGAAGCAGACCACGGGTATAGTCAACTCTTGACAATGGAGCAAAGATCATCTTCAACAAATGGTGCTGGAGCAGCTGGACGTCCACATGCAAAAAAAGTGAATCTGTCCACAGACCTTACACCTTCACAAAAATTAACTCAAGTGGGTCACAGACATAAGTGTAAAACACAAAACTATAAACTCCTAGAAGATAACATAGGAAAACCATAGGTCATCTGCACCCTCGATGACCTTGGGGAAGGCTCCAAAGGCACAATCCGTGAAGGAACTCATAAGCTGTACTTCTCTGAAGGCCACTTTCAAGGAAAACTCACAACCATTTTGTTAGTTATTTTGTACAGGGATTCATTTTTATGCAGGAGAGCAGTCAGTAGTCCAGGAAGAAGGCAAAAACAGGATTTATAAGAAGCGGGGAGAGGAAACACAAACTACAGGCAATCTGGAAACAGTGACTCTCATATATTTTGGAGGATAATCCCACAGGCTGGTGTATAGCACAAAGGTCAGTCCCAGGATTCTGTCCTTGAGTAGGGGCCAACTAGGAATATCAAAGAAAAAAATTCAGTTGGTTTTAGAGTCTTCGGAAATTGATGAATGTTTTGCATCAAAGGGTGAGACTGTATAAAATGTCTTCCTGTGTTCTTCGATTAGCACCTCTGCCTCACCTCAGGCCAGGCCCGAAACAATTCCCTCAGCAGAATTCTTTAGGTGGAGTTAACGGGACCAGGTTAAACTTTTTCTCCTCCCTCCTTAAATGTTGTATACATTTCAGAAGTTTATTTTTGATGACTAGGATATATAACTGGGAGATGCTATATTGTATACATTTTAAATCCCTTCCCTTGAATAGATTTCCCCACCCATACTAAAAGTCGTCTGGATTCTGCTAATTGTATTATATAACATATAATATAATATATAGGGTATAATATATTGGGTATTCTATCAAATGTTGAACCTAGGTAAATATTTCAGGCTTCTGGAATGAACTCATAAATCTTGTATTAAGATGGCTCAGTAGGGCTTCCCTGGTGGCGCGGTGGTTGAGAGTCCGCCTGCCGGTGCGGGGGACACGGGTTCGTGCCCCGGTCCGGGAAGATCCCCCATGCCGCGGAGTGGCTGGGCCCGTGAGCCATGGCCGCTGAGCCTGCGCGTCCAGAGCCTGTGCTCCGCAACGGGAGAGGCCACAGCAGTGAGAGGCCCGCGTACCGCAAAAAAAAAAAAAAGAAAAAAGATGGCTCAGTAATACAGTCTGGCTGATTGAATGTATGATAATATCCTAAAGTTAAATCCTTTTGTCTTTTGTTGAAGAATCTTGTGTTGGAATATGATAAGCAGTCAGAGCAGTTGGATCTGGAGAAAGAGCGGGCTCGTGATTTTGAGCACCAAGTAGAAGACCTGACAAGACAATTAAGGAATCTGGCTTTTCAGGTAACTTGAAATTGAGCAAGTGCATATGTGGAAATTGTAATAAGTATATTCCAATTATAATATTTTTTTGCACAAAAAATTAAATTTAATACATAGTCAGAAACTTTATTTTCTTTTTCCCACTGTTGGGAGAAGAATATGACAGAAAACTAGCCACCATCCCATCTTATTGCTGTAATCTCAGGTCTGGGTTTTTTGTTTTCATTTTTTCATTTCCACCTTTTCCTCTGTTAGTGCTCCTGGTCTCTTGTAATGTTTGCCAAATTAATATCAACAGTGTTAGTGTTTTAAACGTACTCTTGATTTTACGTTTTCATTCTGTGGAATCGATTTTGAAATCTTCACTTTTTTATGCTATGCCAATATTCTCATTGATGTTGCATTTTATTCTTCCTCTCATTTGTGTATTTTCTGCATGTTTACAGTAATGAATCATTTGCCATTCTAGTGTGAAAAATTAAACTCAGATAATGAAGACCTCCTGGCCCGTATTGAGACACTGCAGTCTAACACCCGGTTATTAGAAGTGCAGATTTTGGAAGTCCACAAAGCCAAGGCCATGGCAGACCAAGAGTTGGAAGCTGAAAAACTTCAGAAAGAGCAGAAAATAAAGGTAAAAACAGTTCTGTGGGATTAATTCATTTATACAGTGATATTTTTATCAAAGTATTTAAGTGAATGAAAGACTTGCTGATGAGTAGCATTTGTTAATATAGCAAAGTTTATTAAATCCTTAATGTATGCCAACTATGAATTTGAGAATCCAAGTTATAATTTTTGGGTGTATTTTTTTTTTAAGTATGGAACTTTCTGTACTTTATATGTCAGATTTATTTTATAGCCCCTTACAAATACTTTTTATTAATGCTGGTTGGCTTAGGGGTGGTGATGTTTTTATTTTTAATTTTAGGAGCATGCCAGTTCTGTAAACGAGCTTGAAGAGCTTCAGCTACAACTGCAAAAGGAAAAGAAACAGCTTCAGAAAACCATGCAAGAATTAGAGCTGGTTAGAAAGGTAAAATGAAACACCAGACTCAAAACCGATACGAATATTCACATTCTTAAACTATTCTGTAAATGTAGAAAAGAAATATTTGAAAAACAACGTTAGTTGTGGTGCTGAAATACTGCTTTATAGATTATTTGCCTCCAAATACTGAAAATTTAATGTAGTTCTCTGAGTGCCTGTCTCTCCAGAAGAATCTAGGCTCACAAATTATTAGACTTCAGTTTGCTATTTTACTTTTCATACCTGATTGTTGTATGACAAACGAAGATTTAATTAATGTCAAAAGCTAAAGTTAGTATTATGCTTAGAACTTTGGCTAATTTTTCTCTACTTTTTCAAAGATGAGGGCAAAAATAAAGGTACTATAAGGGTTGCTTAAATATGAATATTTGTAAATAAGAGCCCCACAAGAGCAGATAGACCGATTGTAGTTAATGAAAACTATAATGAAATACAATGACACTGAAAAGTCAAATTATTACAAAAATACTTTATGAAATTACAAACTAGAATGTATCCACCTTGTAGTTTCTGCATTCATGTATAAACTTTCTCTATAGAACCAGTGTGTTCCTGTGGCATCCTTTTAGAAATTCTGGAAAAAAATTAACTCATCTAGTGTTATGTGGATCTTTTATTATAATATGTGCAGGATGCCCAACAAACCACATTGATGAACATGGAAATTGCTGATTACGAACGTTTGATGAAAGAATTAAATCAAAAGTTAGCTAATAAGAGCAGCAAGATAGAAGATTTGGAACAAGAAATAAAAATCCAAAAACAGAAACAAGAAACCCTGCAGGATGAAATGAGTGAGTAGAATAGAGCCCACTTTAGCTCACGGTCACTGCCCCCAGCAGAAGTCGGGATCGGTGTGGGGGGAGGATGCTAGTTGTTGGTTTCACCAGCTCTTGGCGGCCAGGTCATCCACACAGCAGGAACCCTGCCCGAGGATCAGAGAGGGGGCTGTGAAACCACTTCCTGTACCCTTGTGTGCAGTCCAGGTGGGTGCTTAATGTATTCATTCCCGTAAACGTTTCTCAGGTGGTCCTGGGCCACCATTTGCTGATTGTCTGCAGAGTGGGATAATGCAGTAGCGGCGAAATCTTTCTTTTTCAGGTGATTATATTCCATTTTATCTGTTAAATAATTTCTAATGTAAGCATCTAGAGCTCTAAGTATCCCTTTAGGCATTCCTTCAGCTACAGCTAACAAATTGATATGTTGTATTTTTATTTTAATTCAGCTGAAAATACTTTTTAATTTCCTTTGAATCTCTTTTTTGGCCCATGGGTTTTTTGTTTTGTTTTGTTTTGTTTTTGGCTGCATTGGGTCTTCGTTGCTGCACGTGGGCTTCCTCTGGTTGCGGCGAGCGGGGGCTACTCTTCGTCGTGATATGTGAGCTTCTCACTGCGGTGACTTCTCTTGTGGAGCATGGGCTCTAGGTGTGTGGGCTTCAGTAGTTGTGGTACGCGGGCTCAGTAGTTGTGGCTCGCAGGCTTAGCTGCTCCACAGCATGTGGGATCTTCCCGGACCAGGGCTCGAACCCGTGTCCCCTGCATTGGCAGGCGGATTCTTAACCACTGCGCCACCAGGGAAGTCCTGGCCCATGGGTTTTTTAATTCCTAAGTAATTAAAGGAATTTTCAGATATCTTTCTGTGAATGGTTTCTTTAAATCCTCACTGTGCACATACCACATCTTCCAGCTGCGTTCTCGTGCAAACTGGGTAGCAGGGCTCCAGGTCACACACGTTGCAAACATTTGGTTTTGCAAGTTAGTCAACTAGCTGAAAAAGAGTCTTGAATCTGGGAAAAACTAAAAAGAGCTGCTTATTCAAGAAGCCACCCACTGTCACTGGTGAGTAAGTACAGGAATGAGAGGTTCAGGCAGCGGGTGCCAAGAGCTCAGAGGGAGGAGCTTCTGCGGACAAGCGATTGAAAGTTGGGGCTTGCGTTGGGCCTTGAGATTTGAAGAGAAGAAGCAGGTTGGGAAGGGTGGTCCTTTCTGCAGCATAGTTATGAGCAGAAGTGAAAAGAAATAACATAATTTTGGAAGACTTTACTAGTTGGAAGAAAAGGCTTGCCCTGTTAGGGAGAAGTGAAATGTAATTAGGAAGCTCTTCTTTATCCAGTTCAGAAAGGCCCTGAATACCAGAATGTACTTGGGCCCTTTTGACAGCCCTTTTGAAGGACAGCGGAACAGATCAGTGAGCACAGTGTGGAGTCTTGGAAATGCTCCCAGCCTCGGGCAGCACAGGCCCTGCAAGGCTGAGCTGGGAAGCTGGGGACCCCCCGGGGAGGAAGGTGAGGACACATCAGGACAGTGTCCATGCAAAACCCTCAGCCAGCTCACTCTGCCTGGGGCGTGAGGAACACACATCTCCTTGATCCCAGGCCCTCCAGCATCGGGCCCCCGTGTACCTTCTCAGCCTAACCTTCGTTACTCCCTCGGTGCAGAGGCCCTTCCTTCTTCCAGAACAGGACTCATGCTTTTCCACGACTGTGTCTGCTGCTGTGCCCTCACCCTCCCACCCCTGTGCTCACCTTCTGGAATCCTTACTAATCTTAAATGTTTGCTGTTCCAGGAAGTCTTCCTTGTCCCAAGCAGATATAACCTGGATATAACCTTGAGGCCACGTGGGTCCGCATGGCCTTTTGCATTTCTGTTTTAATAGTTAAATTTTGCTTTACATTATCACACTATCCCAGATGGTATCCCCTCTTTTCATTCTGTGTTCTCAGAGCTCATAATTCCTGGAGCACTTAAAGGCTTTGTATGTAACTTGTGCTTTGTACAGTCTCTTCAGGACTGGGTAAATAGTTGCCAGGAAATAACTGATGATAACATATCATAAAGGCAAGTTAAGGTATTTTCTTACAGGACACCTGCTCTTGTTTACTGAGTGATACAGTCATTGCATGTGGATTTAACTTCATGGAGTTAGTCATTGCTGGTGGGGTCTTCTAGCAGCCGTCACATGGCCACGTTCGTGGCCTAGACTCAGCCTCAGGCACACTTGTTCTGTAAAGGACCAGGTCGTAAATCTCGGGCCCCAAGGTCTCTGTCGGACGTTCTTTATTTGCTTCACAATGGCTGTGGCCAGGTTGGCCTGCTGGTGTGGTTGGTACTGTGATCTGGACAGTGAATCCACTTATTTCCATTTGATGCTCTTCTTTAACCTCTGTTAGCATAAAAGTTTTTTGTCTTAATCATGTTTCAGTCTGTTCCTCAATGAACTACCTTTGTCCTACAAAACAGTTAGTATCACAAACACAGATCAGGTCTGTGCCTCTAAGGTGATTAGAAACAGCACCTCTTTTGAGGTATTTCTTACAAGTAAAGTCTATGTTTTAGATACACAGTAAGTATATGCCTTTATTTTAGAGATACGTGCTAAAATACATACAGACAAATGGATTTCAAGTGTGGGGGGGCCCAGGGGGCACAGGAGTAAGTGAGAGTGTGGGTCTGGGGTTGCAGACGTTTGCTGTAAAGGGCCAGACAACACACATTTTCAGCTTTGCGGGCCCTGTGGTCTCTTGCTGCGCTAAAGCAGCCGTAAACAGTATGTAAACAAACTGTTCACAGAAACAGGCAGCAACAGTGGCCTGTGGGCCTGACGCCTGATCTGGGTGGAATGAGGTTGGCCATGTGTTGGTGATCGTTAAAGGCGGTGATGGGTCCGGTGGGGTTTAGTGTGTTATTGTCACTAGTGTCATATATGTTTGCAATGGTCCTTAATAAAAATCTAAGACAAGTTCCTTTCAGAGGTAGGCTAATACAAAGAAAAGACTTGTCATTTGTTCACTTAAATTCACTCATAAAACTGTTTCTCCTGAAACGATCTCTCCCACTAGCTTCACTGCAGGCTTCAGTACAACAGTATGAGGAAAAAAACACCAAAATCAAGCAGTTGCTTGTGAAAACCAAAAAAGAACTGGCAGAGTCAAAGCAAGCGGTATGCGAATTTCTCAGTTTCATATTTCAGTCCTTATTCATAGAGTATTTGTGAATAACTTCACTATTTAATTTAACCGAGTTTCTTGTTCTGTAGGAAACTGATCACTTAATACTTCAAGCGTCTTTAAAGGGCGAGCTGGAGGCAAGCCAGCAGCAAGTAGAAGTGTATAAAGTAAGATTCTTTTTACTCTTTAAGATTTTAAAAATTTGCATGTGGAAGTAAGGTACCACTTGGGGATTTTTCTAAATATATATGTATATATTAAACACATGTGTGCACACACACACACAATTTCTCCCCCTAAATATTCTTCATCAACATTTTGAGGAAGGAGAAGCAGTGAGCCAAGTGTGGCTTATAACTGGGTTTACCATTGAGCATAAGCTTGGTTCTTTTCATGTATTTGAAAACCCATAATACATTAAGAATATGGCAGCAGAAAATAAACATGGCCCCAAACCTACATCTGAACTTTCTAAATGATAGTACAGTCACAGGGATCTGTTTATAAAAAGGTTTTATATATTCACATCACATTACATCTTTTAGGTTTATTTATTGTTTATATTTTTTTATATCCATTATGTTTATATATAATACCTTTAGTTATTTAATTAAACGTTGAACTGTAACGTGTGGTCTGGAATTTTTTTCATGATTGATTATTTGATTGATTTTGATTCAAGGAAAACCAAGTTAATTTATTGTGAAAATGTTCCACTCATATTGGCTCCAGTCTTTCAATAATCATAAGTTAAAAATCCTACTATTTAATTACGTCCCTTAAATATAGTCCTCTCTCAAAACCCAAGTTGGTGTTTAACCAAAGTCAGTTTAACCAGTGAAGATCTGATTCACCAGAGCCTGACCGAAAGCCTCTGCCCCCAGATTCAGCTGGCAGAAATGACGTCGGAGAAGCACAAAGCTCACCAGCACCTGAAGGCGTCCGCGGACCAGCAGCAGCGCACGCTGGGCGCCTACCAGCAGAGGGTGGCGGCCCTGCAGGAGGAGTGCCGCGCGGCCAGGGTGCGTCCTCCCCAGGGTGGGCAGCTCCCACCCGGCTTGGCCCCATCCACCCCAACCCCAGTCCAGCCCTGACTCTCACTTGCATAACTTCTTTTTGCTAAAGGGAAAGGCATGGGTACACACTCTTTTCATTTTAACCTTGTTTTACAGTTTCTGTATGGAAGAAAGGTTTTTTCTTTTTTCTTTTTTTTCTTTTTTTTAGTTTTTTCATTAGGAAGGTTACAGTTCTCTCTGAGGGCTAAGTGATTATAAAATCATATTCTGTTAGAACAGCCACTTTCTTTCTTCAACGTACAGAACAAGACCCCTGCAGTGGTTTTGTTACAGGTGCAGCTCTGTCCAAGCCACCTTGGCAAAGGGGCCTTGGAAGGTCACAGGTCACTTCAAGAAAGTCCAAGACCTAGAATTTAACTTTTCCCACTCTCTTTTGAAAAGTGAAGTTCAAGTAGCTTAATTTCTTTGAATTAATTTTTCTTATATTTATCATAAGTGAAAATTGTTCTAAAGTTCCAAAGGCAAATAGTGCTATTATAAAATTTATTGGCAATAAATTAATTTACATGGGACGAAAACAGGTAGAAATGTACCTCTTGTCAGACAAAGTTATGTCGTTCAAAGGCTTTAAAAAAGTGTAAGGCCAACAGTAGTATACTTTTTAGGGAAAGGTACCTGGGGACTAAAAAGTAGCAGCCATTTTGCTTATTTTTAAAGAAAGGTTTTCATCTTAATTCATTAGTCTCTGAGAGGAAATAGGAGGATCACACAACCTAGAAAATGCAGTAAATTTCTCTCTCTCTGAACTGTTACAGGCAGAACAAGCTGCTGTCACCTCTGAATTTGAGAGCTACAAAGTCCGAGTTCACAACGTTCTAAAACAACAGAAAAATAAGTCTGTGTCTCAGACTGAGACTGACGGAGCCAAACAAGAAAGGTAAAGTCTGAGCTACGCGGAACCTCCCACGGGGGTGGAAGATCCTGCTCTGATTGCTTTTGACCGTGGAAGTTTACATGTAGTCACCAGTGAGGACAGAGCCGGCTTCACCGCACTGTTCACGCAGAGACACATGTGCAGGAGCCGTGGAGCCAGGTGGCGTCCAGGCACCCGGGCCACACAGTCCAACCCTGTCCGTCGGTTCCGGTCACAGTGTAAGGACAGACATCACCGTTACATCAGGACCAGTTTTTGCACTTATGAAAATATAGTAGGAGAATAAAAATGCTTCCTTGATGTACTTATTCACCATTAGTTAGGCTAAGCATAAGTTGATTAAAAACATTTTACTTATTTCAAAAAGTTTTAAGTTAAGAACTAAATTTTCATCTAGAATTAAATTTTTCTTCTTAAATTTATGACAATCTCAATTATATACTGATTCAATAGTATATTAATGCTCCTTAAAAACTAGCATACAGATCACTTTTGTGAGTTATTCAAAAATATACTAGGGGGGCTTCCCTGGTGGCGCAGTGGCCTGGTGGCGCAGTGGTTGAGAGTCGGCCTGCCGATGCAGGGGACACGGGTTCGTGCCCCAGTCCGGGAGGATCCCAACTGCCACGGAGCGGCTGGGCCCGTGAGCCATGGCCGCTGAGCCTGCGCATCCGGAGCCTGTGCTCCACAACGGGAGAGGCCACAAAAAAAAAAAAAAAAAAATATATATATATATATATATATATATATATATATATATATATATACACACACACACACTAGGAATGAGAGATAGGGCATTCTACAGCATGTATGTTCTGTTTTTGTATGTAGAGACCCGCTGTTCAGAGCAATTTTATATCTGGCTCTTACTGTTCTCAGTAGGACTAAATATCCTGCAGTATTTGTGTGTTTATGCTTGTGTTACTTTTTAAGTATTTAATAAACAAGGGAACTGTAGGCTAAAAAATGATGAGAGATTTTTTTCTTTCAATAGCTCATCTTAAAGCCGAAGTTGAATGTTGACACACTTGCTATAAAAATGTCACCACTTACAAGAGTCGATTTTGATCGTGCCAGAATCTTGTGTTAAAATTATTTTAATGTAAATGTTTTAAGTTCCTTCTTCTTTCTTATATATTAAATAGTTTTTTTAAAAAGAAATTAATAGTGTATTATATCACTTGTGACAGAGTTATAGGTTTTAGCTGTTTTTCTCCAGAGACTTTCTTTCACTGTAACTTGGTGTAACATGCTGTTCCCAGAATGGTTACCTTAGAACTGCATTTCTTTTTTTTTCAACTAATGACATAGTCCTGTAATATAAAATAGGCCATTTTGATGCCATTTAATGGTCTACTCCATTTGAATGTGAAATTTATAAATTCAGAGACTTGTGAACACATAGTATCTGCGATCTGAGGTCTGATTATAGCGTCTTTTATTTCACATTTAATCCTACTCTCTGAATTCTTGTGATTATTATATTTCCTTTAGAATCATCCATAATTGCAGAGTATGACATTGAAAGGTTATATGATAAGTAAAATGTATTTGAAATCACAAAATCAGTTTTACATCTTTCAAATAATTTTTTTAACTGTTTCTGTTTCAGAGATCATCTGGAAATGCTGATTGACCAACTAAAGATCAAATTACAAGACACCCAAAATAACTTACAGATCAACGTCTCTGAACTGCAGGCCTTGCAGTCTGAACACGACGCCCTACTAGAAAGGCACAACAGGATGCTGCAGGAGACCGTGTCCAAGGAGACCGGGCTCCGAGAGAAGTAAGGCTGGTGGCGTCAGCAGGCCCGTGGGTGCAGGGGGGCAGAGCATGTGTTTGCTGGAGCTCCCGGTGTGGTGCTCCTGGGGCGGATGCGGGCTGATAGCTGGAAGTAGGTGTTTCCACAGGCTTGGTGACTTGCTGCTTCTACCTTAGAGCACCCCCTTTTGATTGTTTCTCTACTGAGCTTTTCTGAGAGTATTTTTATCTGCTCACCCAGTGTTCTGTCTCCCGTGGCCTTCATGGCCAGATGCTTCTTTCCAGCCAGGTGTCAGAGGACGAGCACTTTTCTTTCTCTCTAGAGGAAAACATTCCAAAAGCTGCTGACTGAGCTCCCTATGCAGCTGCATCCTTGGCCTGTCACCCCGCCACACTCATGTTAATCAGTGCTCCCAGGAATCGCTGGGGTGTCGGCAGAATAGACGGATTATTGTGAACAAGACGCTTTGAGCTCCTGGGATACAGCAGTTGGGTTCACGGAGCATCTTCTGTCCGGGGTGTGGGGATGCTCTGCAGAGCTCAGGTGTGCTCGTCTTACGAGTTGAAAGTACTTGGTTTGCTTCACTTTTGACCTTTCCACAGTGTGACTTACCTGTTAATCATGTAACACACAGTTCCAGAAAGACCCACCAGTCTTCTGACTACCTGGCACCAGGTTTTCCATGAGATTAGCTTACACAGTGATGGTCACTTGCTATTTACATCAGAAGTTTCCAGCACTTACTCTTTACTCTAGAAGGGTGGTTGTGACTATAGTGCTAACACAGCTGAGGTGCAGTTATCTCATGCTCCACGTGTAGCCCTGCGCTCTGATAAACTATGAAGGAGGCTTCTCATCTGAACACCCAGCGTGCTTCCTCAGCCCCACATCGGAACTGGGTGATGGCCGGGGTGGTTTTGAGCTCAAGACCAAGGCTGTAATACAGGCACAGAGTCTATTAGAAGCACAGCACATGTGGGGGGAGCACACAGAGAAGCAGTTTTTTTACGGCAGAAGCAAAGCAGGGCTGCACACCCTGAGAAGCGTGTGGGCGTCCTTGCTGATGAGGGGCGCCAAAGGGGCGATTTCAGTTGCTCACGCAGGGGCCATCTCCCAGGTCTGTCCTGTCCTCTGGCCAAGCATCCTGCTGCATTTCCCACACCTGATCTGACCCCGGGCCCTGCCCGATATGCATGTGCATCCTTTAGCCAAGATGGATTTCAGTGTGAGGGTCTCTGGGAGATGGACAGCACGTATCATGGGATAGCATCCCCTCCCTTTTTGACCCTCCCGAGAAACGTTTCTGCACGTGCAGTTGGGGAGGTCTCCTTCACCTCCAGAATGGTAGATGCAGTCGTCGTATCTTTTTACCCCAGCAGCTTAGTTTCTCCCTGCTCTGCCATTAACCTTTTCGTTGAAGTGTCGGGGGGACACAAGCTCCAGTTTGCTCAGACCAGGGGCCCGTCTGTGTCCTGCCTCAGTTCCCCAGGTGCACGTGCGGTCCACGTCTCAGGGCAAGGCGATGTCTGGGGTGGAAGCTCTCACACGGTGCGGCCCTCTCCCCAGGCTGTGCGCCGTGCAGTCGGAGAACTCCGCGATGAAGTCTGAGCATGCACAGACCGTGAGTCAGCTCTCGGCCCAGCACGAGGCCCTGCGTGGCAGCTTCCGAGACCAGGTGCTGCAGCTGCAGGAGGAGCACCGGCGGACGGTGGAGACGCTGCAGCAGCAGCTGAGCAGGCTGCAGGCCCAGCTCTTCCAGCTCCGGAGCGAGCCGTCCACAAGAAGTATGTATGTATGCTCGGGACACTGCCGTCCCTGTCCTGCCCTGTGTGTCTGCACTTCCCACCGGGGTGACCACCAGCATCAGTGCTGCGGTCCGTGAATATTGGATCCGCTTACTGAGAGGAGACTTGGACATTGAACCCTCCTGTAGTGCTTACAGCAGCTTCTGCACCCCTCAGGATACCGACCTTCACGTAATTGGGTTTTCCTCCGACTCAACGGACGCTCTGTCGGTCTCAAGACCCGTGTCCAAATTCCAATGTCCACTGCATTCGTGTTCTTCACTGCTAGTCTTCAAATATGTCTGTCCTTTAATCAGAAATTCTAGAAAGAGCTGAACTTGTAGCATCATTTGACCAAACACAGCTTCTTCCCTTTCAAGTTTCTAATTAGTGGAGTTTGAGTTTAACCACACACACGACTTCCTTTCTGCTTCCTGGAAGAGATGGGAACCCGTCAGCCAAGTTGAGGCCACACTTCAGTATTAACTATCAACTTGGTACTGATTCCTTGTCCCCAGGGCACTGGCAGCTGTGGTCGCTCCTCAGGATTGAAACCTATGCCAGGAGTCATCAGAGGAAAGTAACCAGCCAGGGAGACACTGGAATCAGGAATTAGCAGTAGCATAAGCAGTTAGCAAACTTTCAGGAAGGTGCTTCAGCAAAGGCAGCCAAAGGGCTAATGTTTGAAAAGGGGGGCAGGAGAGGGAACTTCATGGAAAGGAGAATAAAGGAAACTTGAAGTGAAAAGATCTGGTCAGAATTCTGGTCCCTAACGCACCTCTGAGATCTTGGACCAAGACATTTAATTTCTCTGACTGTGCGGTTTCTTGGGATTAATAAAGTAACGTGCTCAGAAGTATCTTGTAAATCTCCCACTTCTAGTCAGTGCTGCTTATCAGCAAGCAGGGGATCCCGGCCCGGACCCTGTGATGAGTCAGCCTGCCCTGGATTCGGGGCTCTTCTTTGCTGGACGCCACAAAAGGAGCAGGCAGTGGCAGGAGCCAGCAGGGTCGGAGTGTGAGGCCAGTGGTCAGCAAGAGCATCCTGGGAGCTGATCTCAACAGCAGTGTGGTGTCCCAGAGTTTGCAGTGCCGTAAACACCCAGTCCTCAGAATCTGGTTGAAGGGGTTTTGCCGTTGTTTAGCAGCCGGCCAGACCTCTGCATTGTGTCATCTAATGGTTTATCTTAACTCTGGTAGCAAGTACCACTTTTGCTGAATTGACTTAAATGGTTAAAATTTCAATAACTAAGTTGTTAGGGCTGTTTCAGAAGTCCGTTCTTTCTACACCATTTGCTTGTCTTCTGATTTTTCAGATTCCCTACCATATCATTTGTCATCCCTAGAATCATATTAACTTTACTGTGTATCTCTGTTGATGCTGAATCCATAATTTTGGACAAACTCTTACTCTTTAAAAAAAAAAAAAACATGTGACAGGCCCAGCTTCTTCCCAGCAACCTTTGAAGAGCCTTCGAGAAAGGAGAAGCACAGACCTCCCGCTTCTGGATGTGCCGGCCACGACCCGGGAGGAGGGGGAGGGGATGGAGACCACGGACACCGAGTCCGTGTCTTCTGCCGGCATCCACGCGCAGTCCTTAGAGCAGCTGCTCCGTTCTCCCGAAGCCAGACTCGGTACGCTTCCTGCTTCATTGTGCCTTTAGTTAATTCTGCTGTCCTATCTAGCTAATATTACTCCGATTTATAAATGTTCTTTTGAGCTACTCTAATAAAATTTGTTTTCAGTATTCCACCCTTTTTCAAATGGAAAACTTGCCTTCAGAATGAAACCAAAAAAAAAAAAAAATTTTTTTTTTTTTAAACAAAATAAAAAGTTCTGCCCAAAGCTTGAGCCAGAAATAGGTGGTTGGAAGTTCTGTAGTGGTGTTAGAAATAGGGTAAATTTCTCTCACCCTTCTAAGAAACTGACAGTCTCCATTTGTTCCTCTTGATGAAGTGGTCAGGCTGAACTTGCCTTATTAACTGTAGTAAAGTTTTGGACTATTTTCTTCTTACCTATAATGCACATTAATGTTTCGAGTTCAGATGACTCTGTTCGTCATCTTGGAGTCTCCAGGATCTGGAGTGAGGACCAGTTATGTCCTCAGTCCTAGACCGTGATTGGTCCTTGTCCCCCAGGAAGAGTTAGTCCTGTTACGCTGTGGCCACAGCTCCACAATCAGACTTGGCTTTGCCATTTTTGCCAAAATTACTTGTTGACTTTGAGCCTCTTCCCTCATGTATTAGATTTGAGTAATAATACCGCTCCTTCCCTGGTAGAAAATCCTTGTGAGAGGCCATGATTTAAGTGATCAGTAATTGCTGGTACTTCCTCCTTTATAAGTAAAGTGACACCAGCTCTCGGGACATTAACAGATGTAGGAGGATGAAATCAGTAAGTTGGTGCCTACACGCTGGCCTAACGGCTTCCAGAACGAGCTCGTCAAGCCTGTGTCCAGGCAGGCGGCCCGCTCCACAGCAGTGTCCATTTTACCTGTGTCACATGCAACCTTTTAACTGCGCCATGGGGGATGGAGAGCAGAGCGAAGTGTCAATACTTGGGTATTTTCTTATTTAGAATCTTCCCCTGTGACCCCTCATTTTGGAAATTGATTGTTGGGGCAATTCCTTGCAGAGCCTCCTTCCTGGCACGCTGAATTCACCAAAGAAGAATTGGTTCAAAAGCTCAGTTCTACCACAAAAAGTGCCGACCACTTAAACGGGCTGCTTCGGGAAACAGAAGCCACCAACGCCATCCTCATGGAGCAGATTAAGGTGAGGGCGGGACGCCACCTCCGGGAAGCCGTCCACACATAGACTCATGCGTCCGTCACACCTTGATCCCTTACAATGTTACGTTTCTGAAGTGGAGAAATATTCTTGGCTTTTATATCTTTTATATAAAGACTATTTTAATTCCTACTTTTTCTAAGAAGCCAGAATAGATTTAGAGATTAGACTGCTGTTCACAAGTCCTTGTTCCACGTTTGCTTGAGTAAAACTTGAAAGGATGTGAGTCCCTAAATTCCAGACATGGACCATAGATCACTTCCAACTAGTGGCAAAGTGGCATGGGAGGTTTTCCTGTTTAAAGTCGACTCTGTAAGCATGTAGGAACCAGGCAGTTGAGGATTACGCATCTATCTGCACCCGAACTCTCTGTAATACAGCCATGTTGGTTGTTGACCTCTTCTCACAAGCCAGGCCCTGCACTTTACATTATGTTACCGTATTCAGTTCTCATCATCTCTGGGTGAGAACAAGTTGATCAGCGTGGAGAAAGTTCAAACTTGTGTCTGTGTCTGAAAAGCGCCTGCTTCTGCCCTGGACCTGCTTCTCCAAATAGATGGTCCTACCTCAGTGTAGGGCCAGAGGCTGTCCTTGTCAAATTATGTTTTTAATGCTGAGTTAATTCAGTTATTTGCAGTAAATTGTATATATCATGACATCCCACCTCTAACTATTTTAGTATGCATCTCTATAAAATATATAAAATAACATTTTCCCACATTGTCAAAGCTTTATCACAGCTAAAAAAATCACTAAGTAGCCCAGAACCTGAGTGACTATTCAGATGTTATGCTTCCATAGACTGACATTGTCCCATGATTTCTTAGACCTTACCTTAGTGTCACTTTTTTAAATGACCCTATGTTTGAGGACAGAGTTGGCCAGCTTTCATGGACTAACCTGAAATGATAAGTTGTTACCATGTATTTTTATTTGTTTCGACCCAGAAATCTCCCTCAAATATTCACCATCCTGCATCTTTTTCACATCGTCCTGTGCCCTCTTTTCTGTTAGTTTCTGATTGATATTCATTGTGAATTGTCTCTCTGTCCTGGACTCAACTTTTGTTTGGTCAAATGCTCTTCGTCTTGTAGCGGCTCTGGCTGTGGACACCCTGCCTGCCTGCCGGGCGGGGGCGGGAGTGGGGACGGCGGTGGGTGTGGCCCACAGTCTGTCATCCCAGAGCCCTGAGCCCTGAGCCCTGGCCCCCTTCTGCCGAGCGCGGAGGGGGCGCCGACCCGTGTTATCCCCCCTCCCCGGTCCCCGGTCCCCGCTCTCGGCCCCGCTTCCCACCGTGCGCGATGCTGCCTCTGCGGCCGGGCCCCTGGGCCCTGTCTCTCACAACGCCTGCTTCCCGACTTCTGGGAGCCTCTTGATGTTCCTCATCTACTCTCTTCTCCCGGCCTGGTTGCTCCTTTGTTGCCATTTGGGGGGCATTTCGGGGAAGAGAAAGAAGACCGCGTGCCTCCTGTCTGCCATGTTAACCCGTCTGCACTCCTTTCTCTGACACCAGCTTCTGAAGAGTGAAATAAGGCGGCTGGAGAGGAACCAGGCGCGAGAGCAGTCGGCCGCCAACCTGGAATACCTGAAGAACGTGCTGCTGCAGTTCATCCTCCTGAAGCCGGGAAGCGAGCGGGCGCGGCTGCTGCCCGTTGTGGACACGATGCTGCAGCTTAGCCCCGAGGAGAAGGCCAGGCTGGCCGCCGCTGCCCAAGGTGCGCGTGCCTGGGACGCAGACCAGGGCTCTGAAACTTTGTCCATTGGACGCGCTCTGCCGTGTGTGTCCCCGTGAGTAGGGTTGAAAAGCTGGCTCTTTAACGTTTTAGGGCAGCTGTGGTGTGTTTGCATCATTTTCACACAGCAGGCAACAGTGCAGTGTCCAGTTTGATCTTCCAGTTCTTTGAAATTGGATTTGTGATCCTAGCGTTGAATTCTGTCCACGAACACAGTTCCCTTTTGTGTCGTACTTTTTATCATGTGGTAGACGTTCTCACCCTACCCACCCCCCAGGAGTCGTTCCCCACAGGGTCGTGGGAGAGAAGTGTCCCCAGTGGGGCTGCCGAGGCCCAGGACCGTGCGTGGAGCGTACATTCCTACCTGCATCTCAGACCTTCCGCTAGAAAGCTCTCCTTACACACGAAGTGCATTGCGGAGAATTTCCAGCGGGGCGAATTCGTTGCTGAGAAGGCCGTTGTGGGCCTAACTGTTTACTCCTTCGAAGGCAGTGAGGCACCGTGTCTCCTTTCTCTGGTTGCTTTTAAGAGTCTTCTCTCTCCTTCTCTGGGGCAGTTTCACTTTTATGTGAACAGGGGAAAACTTCCAGCCTCTGTGTGATGAAAGACAACAGAAAGCGCCACCCTGGTCCCTACATGAGCAGCGTGCAGGGGGCACTGCTGGGCGGGGAAGGTTGGCGCTCTGCCAGCCGTGCACGTGTTAACACGTCTGCTCCCTGCGTGTCAGGTCCCAGCAGGTTCACAGACTGCGTGTGTCTTTCCTACTTGACGTATGACTTTTGATAAGGCAGCTTTGCTCCCCAAGGAGGTGAGTCGCACAGCATTTTTCTGTGCGGAATCAGGACCTCAGCCCCCTGCCTGACAAGACTGGGCCTTGCTTCTGTACATGTGTGCTCCCAGCTGGCCACAGCTCACAGGGCTGTATGTTGTTGCTTAGTATGCATTTGCGGATTGTCTGAGACAGACAGGAAATGCTACAAGTGTAAGGACAGACAGGTTTGTAGCATGAAAGTGCGGTGTGAGAAGATTAACACTTTTGTTTTGCTCCCCACAGGTGAGGAGGAAAATGCTTCCCGTTCCTCCGGCTGGGCGTCCTATCTGCACAGCTGGTCTGGACTTCGATAGACCGATGGGAAAAGCATTATTTATTAACCAAATAGAATCCATTCGGCAAAAAAGGTTCACGTATATGGCTGTTGTTCTTTTGTCCAGAAGCGTGTGTACGTAAGTCACGTCTCCGTGTGTGTGTCCATACGTGTGTCTGATGGGTTTAAAAGGCTCGGCCTGTGGTGAACTCCAGCAGGTGGAGTGTGGGAGGGGCCGCGGCCCAGGGACCCTGGCCCTCCCGCTGCCGCCAGACCCAGGAGCCACGAGGCCACCACACTCCCTCCTCCGGACCCTCAGGCCACCTGTGTCGGGGCCGCACTGTGAATTCTGAAGTTAAACTAGATTTCGGTCCTGTACCAGCTGGGATTTAGGCTTTTAAAATAATGTTTGAAGACCATTTATCGCAAGGTCAGACTTGCAGGTAGATTGTCATTTGTGACAAATTATGAGAGAAAATTTGTGAGTTAGAGTGTGAAGGAAAATGCTTTATCAGTAACGCTGACGTCTTTATGACGGGAATGTAAAGTGAATGTGCTGCCGTTCGTTACGAGACTAAGTTAAAATGTGATTCATTTCGTTATTCCCTTTCAAATGAGCTGTTCTTTTTTCTCTGAAGTGTATTACCTCAAAACCTGTTCTGGGATCAGATCAGAAGCCCTGGTCGCCACGTTCCCGCGGTGGGGAGATGGGGGGGTGCCCGGGGCCCTGTCCAGGCTCCTGCTGTGCTTCAGCTGCTTCCACACCAGGAGTCTGGCGGGCCCCGGGCCGCCTCCCCAGATGACCGTTCACCGGAGCGCCGGCTTGCAGCTCCGCGTGCTCCCGGCCCAAGCGGACAGGTTGCTGCGTGCTGCATGGGGCCCTGGGAGATCGCACAGCCCCGAGAGCAGCTCTAGGTGCGGGTCACCTGCCTGGGCGCCTCTGAGTATTCCATGGAGGCCATCAAACACGTGTCCTTAAATCATAAACGTGAGAATGCTAGTTGCAGTATTTCTTTGTGGAAAAATCGCCTCACAGTGTGCTCTGGGAAGCTCTCTCAGCTTCCAGTTCACACTCCGGTCTTCAGTCTCAGCTGGTGAACTGACTTTGTACTTTGGTGACTGGGAACTTCGGTTTCCAATTTAATTTAACTGAAATTTGCTGCTGACATGTTGAGTTTGTTCTTTGAACAAAAATCTCAATGTCTGTCTTCCCTCCTGCTTTAGAAGAACAGACCTACTAGTGAATGTATTAATGAAATGCATCTATTTCAGAGCTGACTTTAAAAGTTTAAGTTTAGTTTTTTCTTTTATAAGCTGTGAATATGAGTATGCCAGCAGTATGCGCTATAACTGTCACAGTACTTAAATAAATTTCACTGTCTCTGCAAGTCCAGGCCTCTTTGAAGTCTATAAAAACTTGTTTTGAAATATAGTCTCTACCTATGGACATAATAACAAAAATGCCTTTTTGCAAGATAAAAAATGTATTACTTTGATTACAAAAGGGGTATCCTTCCCTGGTTTCAGCAATGAGAGGAAATGTACTGATTATTGTAATATTTCTGTTAAACGTGTTGCACTGTTAGGCCTGCTCATCTTCTATTAGCCGAGGTCTCCTGGGCATTTTGAGTTGCTTTATGAAATGAATCTTGGGTTCCTTCTCTGCTGTCTTTACCAGTTGGGACCTCGGACCCTGGGTGCTTGGAGGAACGCAGGTCGCCCTTTGGGTCCGTGGTGCCTGCCGCATCTGACACCCACCTTCCAGCTGAAACTCAGGCCACCTTGGCCTTTCCGTGGGCACCTCTCAAGTTCCGGCCTCTGTGGTGTGAGGCTTTCTTGTACAGCGAACTCTGCTTATGCTCCAGTCAGCGTAAGTGGAGAATTACATTCCTTTAGGCAGAAGTGGACTACCCACTAGCAGTGCCGTGTCCTTTACCCATTAGCCAATGATGAATCTAAGAGTTCCCATGAAGATATAACAACGTTGCTGTTTGGTAAACAGAGAACACAAAAGTGCTCACGTGTGATTAAATAGGAACCTGGTGGTGGCACTTGGTGCAAGACTGTTGTGTTTTGATTTGGTGTCTGAAAATCAACTGTGGCTTCGGCATAAGCCCAAGAGGACAACGTGTTACAGCTTTGCGGTGTCTTTGGGCTGATTTTCACCCATGAGTGTTAAAAAGCGTTTGGTTGTTTATGTATTTGGTTATATAGAGAAGGGAAATGTTTTTCACCTGCATTTAAAATGTGATTACATGGAAAAGAATCAAGTTCTGACGTTCAAGTTGTTACCGTTTAAAAAAATAGAAAGGCTCCTGTGAGTCGAACACTGAATATGGTGAGGAAACGGGATTTCAGGTTCAGGAATGCAGGTGACCACCTGGTTTCCTTGGAGGATGGGCCCACCCCCACCCACCTCTCCAGAGTCTGCCCTCACCCCTCCTCTCTGAGGACGGTCACCGCCCCTTCCCCACACACACCATACAGATGGAGAGAGGCCCAGCCGTAGTCACCTGGACCAGGTGCAGGGCCCTACCCGAGCCAGACCACCTAGATTCTCTCAGGGTGAGGACTTGGGACCGAGAGTCAAGTCAGCATGTCTGTGCGCCCGGAATCGGGACGTGTAAGCGCAGGGGCTCCAGATGCCCAGAAGGAGCGGGGAAAGCCCCATGCAAAGAGGCCAATGAGCTGGTGTGCAGGCATCACAGAGACCCGGGGCAAGAGTTCAGGGCCTCCGATTAACAGCATGGGATGAGCTCGTGATATTAAAGTTCAAACAGAAAAGAAAATTGAACAGAAAGAAGCAGACATTCTAATCTAGGAAGCTCAGGATTTTATGGTCTCTGGTCTCTGAAAATAAAAGAAATAGAAATTTTCAAAGAAATATTGCAAGAAAGCTTTGCACAACTAAAAGAGAAGTTCAAAATAAAGGGCTGATCAGAGATCCAGTAGAGACAGTCCTGACTTCCGACGGGTCGACTTAAGATTTTTTTGACTTTTTGGTGGTGCGAAGGCGACACCTATTCCGTAGAAACCGTACTTGGAATTTTGAATTTGCCTCTTTTCCCCCAGCTTGGCGATACACGGTCCGGCCCCTGCCATGCTGCTGGGCAGTGGGGCCGTGGCTCCAAGTCACCCCGCGACCAGAGGGTGAACAGTCGGCACACTGACAACCATTCTGCTTTCACTTTCAGTAAGAATTCAACAAGTTACATGAGATAGTAAACACTCTGTTATAAAACAGGCTTCGTGTTAGATGATTTTGCCCAACTGCAGGCTATCGTAAGTGTTCTGAGCACGTTTAAGGCGGGCTGGGCTACAACGCTTGTGGGGTCAGGTGTACTAAGCGCATTTTCCACTTTCAGTGGGTTTAGTGGAACATAGCCCCATGATAAGTGGAGGAAGATCTGTGCATGACTGGAACAGGAATATCGATGTAAATTTTTAGGGAAAAAAGAGGCTCCTAAAAGGTTTCCAGAGAGAAAAAAACAAGTCACATATGCAGGACACAGGAGGGAAAGGGGAGTTGCATCAGACCTCTCGACAGCAGCACTGCACACCTCAAGGCACTGGAGAAATTCCTTCAAAATTCTGAGGAAACATGATTTCCAGCCTGGAATTCTGTAAACACAAGCTCTCAGTTAAATGGAAAGAGAAAGACATTTTCAGATCCTTAAGAACTAAAAAAAAAAAAAAAAAATTACTTCCCATGTCCTTTCTAAGGAAGCTTTGAGAGAACCTGCTCCACAGCAGCCGCCGAGCAGAGACTCGACACAGGAGAGCACTGAGCCGGGTCCCCGGGTGGTGGCTGGGCAGTGGCCAAGAGGCTGAGGACGAGCAAACAAGGTTCCAAACGTGGGTTCTCCTAGGGAAAAAAAAGGGGAACTAATAGATTATTTGATGTAGCTAATGTGTAAAATTTTTTTTTTTTTTTTTTTTTTTCTTGCGTTATGCGGGCCTCTCACTGTTGTGGCCTCTCCCATTTGCGGAGCACAGGCTCCGGACGCGCAGGCTCAGCGGCCATGGCTCACGGGCCCAGCC
>NW_006784423.1:381465-394139 GCF_000442215.2 Lipotes vexillifer | reverse complement strand
GGGCACGAACCCACGTCTCCTGCATCGGCAGGCGGACTCTCAAGCACTGCGCCACCAGGGAAGCCCGCTAATGTGTAAAATTTTATTGAAAGATGTTGGAACTAATAAGGATCTATCGTATAGTGCAGGGAACTCTTACTCAATACTCTGTAATGGCCTGTATGGGAAAAGAATCTAAAAAAGAGCAGATATATGTGTATGTGTATAACTGAGTCACTTTGCTGTACAGCAGAAACTAACGCAACATTGTAAATCAACTATACTCCAATTAAAAAAAAAAACACAGTTTTACTGAAAAAAAGATGTTGGAAATGTAAGCGTGAACACTGACAACATATTTGATATTAAGGAAATATTTTTAGCTTTTTTAGTTTTGATAATGTTTATGTTTAAAAAGAGTTCTTTTAAAAACATGCTGAAATATTTATTGAAGTCACATTTGATCTAAATTAATATGGGCGGAGGGAAAAGTGGGTGAGAGTGTAAATGAAAGAGGATCAACAATAAATTCATGGTTTTCTCATGACAAACATGTTCATTTTATGCATTCTTTTCCCACACACCTGAAGCACACAGTTTTCTCTTTTTTACGTAATTTGTACATTGTGTTTTTTAAAAACATTGAGATATAATTTACCCACCATAAAACTCACTGTAGAGTGTACAGCTGAATGGCTTCAGTGTAGTCACAGGATTGTGAAACCATCCCCAGTTTTCATCATTCCAGAAAGAAACTCCCTACCCGTTGTTAGCCTCTCCCCCACTAACCCATCCCACCCTTGGCAACCACTAATCTGCCTTCTGTCTGTAGATGTGCCTATTTGTATAATTCCTGTTACATTGCAACTAACTCATGCCTAATTTCCCAATAAAAGTAATAACCTCATGAGATTAAATGAAATGATGCAGTCAGAGGCTGACTCAGCACAGTGTCTGGGACATAGGACACATACAATAAATGTTAGATGGTTTTTTTGTTTGTTTGTTTGTTTGTTTGGCGGTACGCGGGCCTCTCACTGTTGCGGCCTCTCCCGTTGCGGAGCACAGGCTCCGGACGCGCAGGCTCAGCGGCCATGGCTCACGGGCCCAGCCGCTCCGCGGCACGTGGGATCTTCCCGGACCGGGGCACGAACCCGCGTCCCCTGCATCGGCAGGCGGACTCCCAACCACTGCGCCACCAGGGAAGCCCTGTTAGATGTTTTTATTTTCCACTTTCAATGTATAATTTACAAACTAGTTTCAGCACACTCTTGTCACTGTCATTACCAAGGAGATTAACATCAGTGTTATCCAGTGAAACCATTGTTTGTGGCTATAAATCTTTTCTGAGGGATGTACTAAATTCTAAATGCAAAAATTAAATATTTTTAAAATTAATATCAGTGACATTTAGGTCATTTCTGTTACTGCTTTCCTAATTAGCAAAAGCAATTTAAAATGTAGTTTATCCAAGATATTGCGATTTCTGCTAGCTGTGTTTCTTGTATCTTTTTTGGTAACTTAGAAGAAAGCAGGTGTTTGGGTTTTGTTTGGCTTTTGATCAACTTTAAATGTTATGCTGTTTCTTAACTTGTTGCTGGCTAGATACAGGGTATGCTTTTCTGGGGGGCCCTTGAGGACTGGTCATGCCTTCTCGCTCCTTTTCTTACCCCAGTAGATTACCAGAAGGCCACACTCCCTGGAGAACCCTTCTGTTTTAACTTCAGTCTTTACTCTTAGTAACTTCCCCGAGGAAATGGATCTGTGCATGAAGCCTGGTCTGCCTGGCTTCAGAGTACCTACATTATCCCGTGATGTATTTTCCAGTTGCTTTGTCTGAGCATAGGTATGAATGTGACTCACTGCACAGGGTGGGAGGGGTAGTGGTGCATTAAGTCTAGTGGCACAAAGATGGAAGAAAACCGAAGACACCACAGACTTCCAGTGAAAGGGATTCTTTATAAAATTAAGAAAATTTATGAACATGAAAAACAATCAGTAAACAGACCTTGTGCCCATACTGTACTAGGTTCCAGAAACAGTCACCCTTTGCTAAGAGCACTGCTAGTTATTCACAATTGATTTATTTTGATATCTTGTTTGTACACAAAAGCATGATTTTTATTACTTATAACCAAAGTAGAGACTAGACCTGTTCTGAGCAATGTAACAGATAGTTTATATTATTTATTTTAGTGCAGTTTAAGATTATAAGATACAGTTCCCAAAGAGTGAAATACCATTATTGACAAAGTATGGATCTGTAGTGTCTAGAACAATGTATCAGTATACCTGTTACACTAAGCATAATTAGGAACTCTCTACATTTTATGGTATAGAGTGATCTCATTGTAAGCTGAAAACTCATGTTAACCACTAGACGTTGTGCAATGTTTAATTCTTATGATTCATTCTGAGTTTCTGACTGAGATCACTTTCTCTGGCCTTGTGCGTTTCTCCTGGGACCCATAAAATATGCAGCTAACTTAATTTCATGACTGCACTGTTTCTGCTTCCCTTCCTGGAAAAGGAGGAATCATTCAGATCAGCTTTCAAACTGCCTTATATATGACGACTTTGAAATATTTTAGAATGAACTCCTTTGTTCTAGAACTTCTGTGTCTAATACAGTAGCCACTATTCACATGTGGATATTGAAAGACTGAAATGTAGTTATTCCAGACTGAGATATACTGTAAGTATAAAATACACATGAGTTTTGTTTTTTTTTTTTTTGCGGTACGCGGGCCTCTCACTGTTGCGGCCTCTCCCGCTGCGGAGCACAGGCTCCGGACGCGCAGGCTCAGCGGCCATGGCTCACGGGCCCAGCCGCTCCGCGGCATGTGGGATCTTCCCGGATCGGGTCATGAACCCGTGTCCCCTGCATCGGCAGGCAGACTCTCAACCACTGCGCCACCAGGGAAGCCCCACATGAGATTTTAAAGGCATACGAAAAATAACTTGTTTCTTTGAGAAAAGTAGTAAAATGGACACAACTCTGGCAGGATTGACCAAGAGAAGCAGAGAGATGACACATAACTTTATTAATAAACAGGGGACACATAATAGATAAAGTAGAATTTTAAAAGATATGAGAATAATATAAATAACTATGTTAACAATTGTGAAACTTTAGAAATGAAATAAAACAATTTCTTTAAAATTTAAATTTACTCTGTATTACTGTGTACGATGATTGTGTAGAATTTAAAAGCTTGAATAAACCTATAACTACAATAGAAATTGAAATGGTGTTTAAAATCTCAAGAAGAAAACACAAAGTCCAAGGGGATTTGCAGTCATGTCCCACCAAATTTTCAAGTAACAATTGACCCAGTTTCATACAGATTTATTCAGACAATAAAAAGGAAATATTCTCCAACTTACTCTATAAGGCCAGAATAAACCCTGATACCACAGATAAGATATAATTGGAACATTGCAAGCCATTTCGTAGTGAATATAGCTACAAAAATTCTAAACAAAATTTGATTAACAAATCGAATCCAACTGTGTATAGAAGAAGAAAATACCTCATGACTAAGTTGGGTGGATCCTCGTATGCAAGGGTGTTTTCATATTAGAAAATACATAAATATATCTTATTATATTTACAGACGAAAAGAGAAAAGGCATTTGATCAAATTCGACATACACTAATATAAATTCTTAGTGAGTTAAAAATAGGAAAGAGTATCCATGAAAAATGAAGAGCAAACGTCATCCTAGCCGGACACTTAGAATCATTCATTTTAAAATAAGGAAAAATAGGGCTTCCCTGGTGGCGCAGTGGTTGGGAGTCCGCCTGCCGATGCAGGGGACACGGGTCCGTGCCCCAGTCCGGGAGGATCCCACATGCTGCGGAGCGGCTGGGCCCGTGAGCCATGGCCGCTGAGCCTGCGCGTCTGGAGCCTGTGCTCCGCAACGGGAGAGGCCACGACAGTGAGAGGCCCGCGTACCGCAAAAAATAAAATAAAATAACGTAGCACTCACTAGGATTACTTCTACTTAACATGGCACTGACATCCCTGGATAGTGAAGTAAAATGAGAGAAATTCCAGACATACAGTCTGGAAAAGAAGTAAAACATTATTTTTAGCTGATGAGACGGCTTACGTTAAAAACAAAACCCTACAGATAAAGTATTAGAAAACTTAGGAGGGTTTGGCAAGTTGGCTGGTTAGAAGATTAATATATTTAAAAGGTCAGTTTTGTTTTTATTACGCTATTAGCAAACAACTGAAATACTTAAAGAGAAGACACCATTGTAAATCAGAGAATACCAAATACCTAGGAAGAAATACAACAAAAGATATGGAACACCCCTAGACAGAAAGTCACAAAACTTATTAGAATATATTTTTAAACAGTTAAATAAATGGAGAGATGCATCGTATTCATGAGTAGAAAGACTCAATATCATAAAGATGTCAGTTCTTCCCTAATTAATCTATAAATTCAGAGCAATTTCAACTAAAATGTAATAGGATTTTTTTTGTTGTTTCGGCTGCGTGGCACACAGGATCTTAGTTCCCCAACCAGGGATTGAACCCATGCCCCCTGCAGTGGGAGCTCAGAGTCTTAACCAGGAATTAGTTAGACTGGACTGCCAGGGAATTTCCTGCAATAGGATTATTTATGGGACTTGATAAAATGATTGTAAACTTATGCATTAAGAGGAACAGGCAACAGCCAGGGTACTTCTGAAAAGCAAAACCAAGGACATGGGACTTGCCCCATCAAATACTGCAATTATACAAAACCACGGTAACTAAGGCAGTACATGGATACAGTGTGGGTACAAGACAAACTGACCAATGGACTAGAATAGTGAGCCAGGCCAGACCCACATGTACGTGCAACTCTGCTATTTCACACAACACATAAAATCAACTCAGAATGTGGTCCACACACACAATAGAATATTATTCAGCCTTAAAAAGGCAGGAAATTCCAGGGACTTCCCTGGTGGTCCAGTGGTTAAGACTCCACGCTTCCAATGCAGAGGGGCATGGGTTTGATCCCCGGTCAGGGAGCTAGGATCCTACATCCATGCAGCACAGCCAAAATTTTTTTTTACTTTTAAAAATTATAAAAAGAAGGAATGCAATTTTGACACAGCCTACAACATGGGTGAACCTTGAGGACATTGTGGTGAGTGCAATAAGCCAGACACACAAGGACAAATCCTGTATGATCCCACTCCTATGAGCTCCCTAGGGTTGTCAGAGACAGAGAGTGGGGTGGTGGGGGCCAGGGGCGGCAGGGCAGGAGTTGTTGTTTGACGGAGACGGAGTTTCCTTGGGGGAAGATGAAAAGAGTCGGGAGACGGACGCTGCAGATGCTGTGCAACAGTGAGAATGTACTTGACACGAGTGAACTGTACACTTGAAAATGGCTGAGATGGTAAACCTTCTGTTAAGTGTATTTTATCACAACTAAAATTTTAAAACAACCCTAGATTGATTAAGGATTAAATGTCAACAACAGAACTTTACAGCTCTTAGAATATAGAGAGGGATACCTTTTAAAACTCGGGGTGGAGATTTCTTGAAAAAGATGCCTGAGACATTAACTATTAAAGAAAAAACTGATAAATTGGATTGTAGTAAGGTTGGGTTTTTTTGTTTGTTAGAAACACTTTAAAGAAAGTAAAAAGACAATTATCAACTGGGAGAAGATAGTCACAATAAACATAACTGATAAAAGCACAATATCATGAACAAAAAGATCTCTCTCAAATCAATAAGAAAAGTACACATAACTGATAAAAGCACAATATCATGAACAAAAAGATCTCTCTCAAATCAATAAGAAAAGTACACATAACTGATAAAAGCACAATATCATGAACAAAAAGATCTCTCTCAAATCAATAAGAAAAGTACACATAACTGATAAAAGCACAATATCATGAACAAAAAGATCTCTCTCAAATCAATAAGAAAAGTACACACACACGCACACACACACACACAACAAAAACTCAGGCAAAAGATGAGCAGAGTCATCATAAAAGATGAATCCCATACTGCCCACAAATACATGAGGAAATAGACAATCTCATTATTGACTGGGGAATTTTTTTTATAAAGGATTTTTTTTTAATTTATTTATTTTTGGCTGCGTTGGGTCTTCATAGCTGCGTGCGGGCTTTCTCTAGTTGCGGCGAGCAGGGGCTACTCTTTGTTGCAGTGCACAGGCTTCTCACTGCGGTGGTTTCTCTTGTTGCAGAGCGCAGGCTCTAGGTGTGTGGGCTTCGGTAGTTATGGCACGCAGGCTCAGGAGTTGTGGCATGTGGGCTCAGTAGTTGTGGCTCGCGGGCTCTAGAGCACAGGCTCAGTAGTTGTGGCTCACGGGCTTAGCTGCTCCGCGGCATGTGGGATCTTCCCGGACCAGGGCTCGGACCCTTGTCCCCTGCATTGGCAGGCGGATTCTTAACCACCACGCCACCAGGGAAGTGCCTGATTGCGGAATTGAAATATCATTTTATCCCCATTTCATTGGCAAAAGGAAAAAGTGACACCAAGTGTCGGGGAGGATGTTTGCCTTCGAGATCTCAGTAGTTTGGAACAAACACTTTAAAAAGTGACTTGGCCTTATCATCTACTCACTCCAAGATAAATATTTAAGAAAGACTGCAGCATATATACAACAGTAAACATTCAGAATGTTCGTAGGAGAACACTTCACAATCGTAAACACCTAGAATAACCCCAGAGCCCAGCAACAGTGGAATTAATTAATTGTGATATATTCACACAGTGGTCAAACAAATTAACTATAGCAACATGGAACAATATCAATGAATCTTAGCAACATAATATTAACTGATAAAAAATAAGTTCTAGGGGCTTCCCTGGTGGCACAGTGGTTGAGAATCTGCCTGCCGATGCAGGGGACACGGGTTCGAGCCCTGGTCTGGGAAGATCCCACATGCCGCAGAGCAACTAGGCCCGTGAGCCACAACTACTGAGCCTGTGCGTCTGGAGCCTGTGCTCCGCAACAAGAGAGGCCGCGATAGTGAGAGGCCCACGCACCGCAATGAAGAGTGGCCCGCGCTTGCCGCAACTGGAGAAAGCCCTCTCACAGAAATGAAGACCCAACACAGCCAAAAATAAATAAATAATAATTAATATCTGCTTATTAAGAAAAAGCAAATTGTTAAATTAAAAGTTCTAGTAGATTTTATATAGTGTATTCTCTGTATAAAGTTAAACCAAACTAAAATTTTAGTTGCTTGTTTGCAGATATGTGAGCGTATGTTCAAGAATTCATATGGATTCAACAAAACTATATAAAAAGAAAAGCAAGGAGACGGTAAACAAGAAATTCAGGATGAGAGCTGCCTTGGATGGAGCGAGGGAAGAGGATGGTCCCAGTGGGTAACCATGTATTTATGTAAATTATTATGAAGGACCTAGCCTTTCTTTAAGTGGTGTTTTCATGGGTTCTTACTCCATTATTAAAAATAATCAACTGTGTAACAAAACGATGAACTGAAAGTGAGCCATTAATGGACCAAGGATGAAAGTGTGTCAGGAGCTAAGTGTTATGATCAGCCAGTTCCATGTCCCTAAAGTTTAAAACTTGAAAAATACAAGCAGTGTAAAGATAACCCGAGGAAGCCGTTATCAACATTGTGGTTCATTCTTTGCTGTGTTTTCCTCCATGAGTGATCACACACACACACCCCCATCGCCCTCCTGACCAGCCCCTCCTCGGCCGTGACACTGTGGGACGTACGTCACCAGGGGACACACGAAGCCAGAGTGGCTTCTGCTGTGACTGCACCGACCTCGTGGTGCCGGATAGCCCCGAGGGGGAGGGTAAGGGGCTGGTCCCTGTGGAGCTCAAAGGAGCAGAGTTTTAGGAACCTGTATAAAGGCTGAGCCTCCTTCACCTTTCAGCATCCTGTGCAATGTCCCCTGGCCCCGGGCTCTTTCTTATCCACGTGAAATGGGGCGTTTTCAGGAGGCCATAGGCTCGAGCCTGGGAGTCTGCGTCTAAGCGTCCACCCTGGTCGCAGGGAGGGGGGAGGCAAGCTGGTGTCCACCTGTAGGCGGCGTGGAGGTGGGTCTGCAGAGCTACAGTAGTGCCTGAAATAGAGGCTCGTGTGCAGGTGGTGCTTCAACACAGGGCAGAGCAAGAGACAGGGAGACCTACAGCCAAACACCCCTCACATAATGTAACGTGGACATTTACAAACCACCATACATATTCTCCAACAACATAAGCAAAAGAAAGGACGTATACCAAAACTGTGAGAATGCTTCCTTATAGTTGGGAGCAGTGGGGAGGGAGGGCATGAGTGCGAAGGGAAAAAATGTGAGAAAGAAATTATGAAAGAAAATTTAAGTTAAATTGAAAAACAAGAGAATGGAAAGGATGTGAGAAGGGCCTTGCATTAATTACTAACAATAGTGGAATGATTAACAAGTTTTCCCCCTAGGGTTAAAACCAATTAGGACTCTATTTTTTCATGTGCCTGTTCTTGCTTGCAAATCTGATAGTTTCATTCCCTTTACTCAGTGGTTCTCAAGGTGTGCTCCCAAGACGGCAGCCACAGCACCTCCAGGGAGCTGGTTAGAAATGCAAGTCTCAGCCCCACCCAGACCCCCTGCATCAGAACCACAGGCCAGAGGCCCAGCAGGCAGGGTTTAACATGCACGCTGTGTGTTTCTGGTCCACACTCAAATTTGGGAACCACCGGTCCGTGGGACTTAGCAACAAGGATCCACTGGAGCCTGCAGAGAGCTGAGGTCAGATTAGAGAAGAAACTGGTGTGAGGACAGTGAGAGGAAACAAGTTTTATATTTTTTTTCGATTCTTTTCTATTATAGGTTATTACAAGATACTGAATATAGTTCCCTGTGCTATACGGTAAATCCTTGCTGTTTATCTCCTTTATATACGGTAGCATGTATCTGTTAGTCCCAGTGGCACTGGCAGTTTTTAAAAACTTCTCAGGTAATTCTAACAGCCGGGGTCGAGATCCATTGATCTATAAATAAATGGAATATACAGTGCAGCTGTTAAAAAGAATGAACTAGAGATATCCGTACTGAAGTAGAAGACTGTCCAGGATAATATATATTTTTAAAATATTAAGATGCAAAATAGTGTATATAGTGCTATTTAAGAAAACATACACAGTTGCTAAACGTATAGAAAACATCTGCGAAAACAGACACCAAGCTGTTTTCAATTACTATCTCTGCAACATGAGATCACAGGTATTCCAATATGCTGTCTCTTGATAAGTTACATGTTTATGTAATGTTTGAATTCCCGAATAGTAAACAGTATTGACAACTGTTATGCTTCTATGTAACTGGCATTGTCCTCAGTGCTTCTATTGTGTCTTTTTTTCCCCTGCTGATTCCCCAGTGCCTAGAACAGTGCCTGGCACCAATATTTGTTGAAAGGTGAATCTTGTTTAATCCTCTAACAAACTTTTGAAGTAGGCCCTGTTATTATTTCCTTTTTGAGGAGGAGTCTGAAGCAGGGAGAAGGTAAACCCCTCAGCAGGTGGCTGGGAGGATCTGAACCCGAATATGCCTGAGCCCACACGCTTCCCTCTCAACCAGGACACATCACGTATGAGCAGAGCTCTTCTGCTATGGAGCCAGAAACGAGATGGGTATATATCACCTGAGGATGCAGGAAAATGCTGTCTAACTAACCCACCATTTCTGGACAGATAAATGCTGTTTTCCCTGTCCTCCTATTACGTACTTGTCTATTGGAGATCCGTGGAGGATGAAAAGAAGGAAAACCACATTAAATAAGTGTTTATTGTGAATACAACCTCTAAACTATTTCCAATCATATGCCTTTTGTGTGTAAATGTGTATCCACATACGTATAACACATAAACTTACAAATACCAAATTTCATTTTCAAAAGCCGAGTAATGAGAGTCAAAACAAAAATGAATGAAGCAGTCTTGCAGACATTGTGGTTTCATCCTGAGAGACTCCAGGGAAATATGAACAATAAGAAATACACTTTAACATTTAAGACCAAGAGACAGTATTTTTTTTCCGTCTTTGTGACAGACATTGGTCAACCACGGAAGGAGCTCACCCAGATAACCGTCCACAGACAGGAAAACTATGATGAAATGCACTACTGCTTTAAAACCACCAATTAGAGACCCAGAGGTAGCCAGTTTTTAGCCAAGTGTCCTGAAGTGACAGCAAGATTAATAGATCACAAACTACAGTATGTTGGAAGCAAGCTACCATGAAAAGAAACCTGCTTTATAAAATATAACCACAACAACAATTAAGCAAAGCAATTGATATGAAATTAATCTCTTCCTTTTGGGAACATTTGGAATATATATGCAAAACAACCCCAACTCTTTATTCGAAAAGAAGTGGGAGATGAAATTTGTTGGGAGATGAGATATCAAGACAAGTCTCTAAATATTTTGATTTTTTCTTTAAAAATTAATACATATTCTTTTCTAGAAAACAAAGAAATATAGGAAAACATCACATAGATTTGTTCTCCAAACAAATCAGAACTACTGTTGATATTTAAGCATTTTTAACCAGTTGTAAATCACACACTGTATATAAAATTTTTAACTTATCCCATACAATTAACCACACTGCATATTTTCTCAAATTACTACTGTCTTATAACTTGAATTTTTAATGAATTTATAATACTCCATTAAGGAAATATATTTTGTGTGCATGTTCTCCCCTCTTTCTAATCCCTAGACCCTCTACAGATCCAACTTCTGTTACTAGTTTCTTGTATATCTTATATTTCCACATATTTCTTAATATACAAGTGGGGTGTGTGTGTGTGTGTGTGTGTGTGTGTGTGTGTGTGTGTGTGTGTGGTGTCTCCCTGTGTCTCCCTTTTCTCTTCCCTCAAACGGCAGCATACTAAACAAACTTTTCTCCCTTTCATTATTTCCTTACTTAAAATATATCGCGGAGGTCATTCTTTATTACTACAAATCATCTGCCTTATTTTTTTTAACTGTTGTAAAATATACATAAAACTGACCTTAAACGTTTTTAAGTGTGCAGTTCAGTAACGTCAAGTATATTCACATTGTTGTACAACCAACCTCCAGAGCTTTTTCATCTTTTTTTTTTTTAATTGATTAATTTGTTTTTGGCTGCGTTGGGTCTTTGTTGCTACGCACTGGCTTTCTATAGTTGTGGCGAGCAAGGGCTACTCTTGGTTGCAGTGCGCGGGATTCCCATTGCGGTGGCTTCTCTTCGTTGTGGAGCATGGGCTCTAGGGTCGCAGGCTTCAGTAGTTGCAGCGTGTGGGCTCAGTAGTTGTGGCGCACGGGCTTAGTTGCTCCACGGCAGGCGGGATCTTCCAGGACCAGGACTCTAACCCGTGTCCCCTGCATTGGCAGGTGGATCCTTAACCACTGCGCCACCAGGGAAGTCCCAGCGCTTTTTCATCTTGCAAAACTGAAAGCGTACCTGTTAATCAAAACTCCTTACTTCCACCTCTCCCAGCCTCTGGCCACCACCATCTACTTTCTGTCTCTATGAGTGTGACTCCTCTGGGGACCTCATATAAGTGGAATCAGACAGTATTTGTCCTTTTTTGTCTGACTTATTTCACTTAGCACAATGTCCTCGAGTTTCATCAGTGTTGTAGCGTACGTCAGAATTTCCTTCCTTTTTAAGGCTGAATAATATTACATTGTATGGATGGACCACATTTTGTTTATCCATTTCTCCATCCATGGACCTGTCTCCACTTTTGGCATTTGTGAATAGTGCTGGTAATGAACTTGGGTGTACAAATATCTCCTCTAGCCCCTGCTTTCAACTCTTTTGGATGAATACCCAGAAGTGGGATTGCTGGATCATATGGTAACTCTCTTTTTAGTTTTCTGAGGACCCTTCGTACTGTTCTCCACACTGGCTGCACCAGTGTACATTCCCACCCGCAGTGCACCAGGGCCCCAGTTTCTCAACCAACACAACACCCTGAGTGTGAGGTCGGTTCGATTTGCATTTCCCTGATGACTAGTGATGTTGAGCATCTTTTCATGTGCTTGTTGGCTATTATTTTTTTTACATCTGTGTAGTACTATGTGTAGAAACCGTGATTTATTTAATTAATGTCCTGGTTAAACAAACCTCCTCAGTTACTCTTAAAAACAAACTGCATTGGCGCTGCCTGTACAAGCGTGTGGCCAGTTCTGTTCCGCTGCTGCACGCCGCCCACTCCCACTGCAGTCCTCCGTAAGGGGCAGCCGCCACCCCTCGGGGCTCACCGGGTTCCCCGGGACGCTCCGCGAGAACTGTCCGTAAACGGGGTCTTCAGCGCTGCTGCAGCTCTGGGAGCGGGCCCACAGCGCGCACCGGGTCAGAGCGGAGCTGACTTCACATCAGCACCGACACCGCCCACCTTCCCCGCCCGCGGGATTCTGGTGCCGGGACAGCGGAGCAGGACGGAGGGCGACGCGGCCCCGCACCCCGACCGCGCCGTGCCCTCAGGCCCCGGGACAGAGTCCGCCTCCGCTAGGGCGGGGCCTCGGCGCGCGGGGAGGGGCGGCCTGAAGGCGGGGGCAGAACCAAGGCGGGGCTGGGCAGACATAGGGGCGGAGCCTACATCGGGGCGGGGCCGACATGGGGATGTCCGGGGGGGAGGCCTATATGGAGGCGGGGCCGACATCCGGGCGGGCGGTTCCGGGGGTG
>NW_006784423.1:327090-381315 GCF_000442215.2 Lipotes vexillifer | reverse complement strand
CGTGGCCGCCGGAGATGCTGGGCGTGGCGGCAGGAATGACCAACAGGTAAGGCCGCGGCGGCCGTGAACCCGCAGCCGGAGCCCGAGCCACGTCGGCGGCGCTGCCGGCCCCTCCCCGTGCGCTGACGGACGGGCCTGCAGAGCCGGCGGCCCGAGTGGACCGCGTCCCGGCCCGGCGCTCCCCACGCCCGGCGCTCGCAGCCCGGCTCGGGTTGCGAGAGGCGTCCGTGAGGGCGGGGACGTCTCAGGGCTCAAGATTTACCGAATTAGAAACGAAACTGAGACTTTAAAGGACATTGACTCATTCATTAAACGTAAAATAAGTCTGTGATCTCAACATACATATCGCATGCTTTATGAAAATAGCATTTTCCTAAACAAAAAATTAGTGTGACGAGAGCCCTGTTCTTACATTTTGCATATCTCCTAAATGTCTGCATTTTCCTGCCTGCTCTGCTTTCAGTCCATTGCGGTCGGTCCGTTTCGGTTGAAGTCTGAAGAAAATCTGCTCCTCACCAGACGTGTGGTTGGAAAAGGGAGCAGTAGTACTTTAATAGCTTTTCACGTAGTTGCGGTATTTTTCGTTATTACTCCAAAACTAGACAAGCTTAATGTTTCTTAAAGATTAGTTTGATGTGGAGTCTGAAGCCTTACAAGGAGGTTTTCACTCTCCGTGACATTAAAATTCACCGTCTGCCCTGCAGTTGGAAGGGGCTTGTGCCCCGTTGTAACATCACCCTCATTTGGAAAATGTTGATTCACTGAGTTAGGCAGCCCTTCCAAATGTTGACACATCTCTTTATACAGCATCACTGAATAACATTTCTTAATATCACCGCTGATCTCCTTAGAAACTCTCTAAGTTTGAGAAGCTGTCAAACTCCAGGTGGTGGATACAAGTTTTCCAACATTCTAATTTTCAGTTGAAAGCTTGATTTTTATTATTGATAGGAAACTCTTGTCAATTGTTTTCTTCAAAGTAACAGACTCACTTTGTTTAGTTTCAAGAAATGTCTGCCAAGTGCAAGTCTAAAAACCATAGTTTGTTATTCTTTCTGGTAAAAATGGTAGACCATGACAAAAAGCATCTAATTCAGCCGGCACTGGATCACACTCGTGCTTTCCCTGCAGACAATCGTCTTACTGTGGTCTGCAGCCCAAGTGCTTTGTTCATCACAAGAAACAGAATACAAGGTCAAAGTTCGAGATTTAATAACCGTAATTTGTATTGCTTCATCAAGGACATTCTTTTTTGTTTTTAAAAAAATTTATTGAAAATTCAATCAATACAAAATTTAAAATATATGTAAGATATAAAGAATGACAATACAGTGTATACAATATGAATTAAGAGTAGAACCAAAAAAAAAAAAAAAAAAGAGTATAACCCTTTCCTTTTAAGAGCCTTTATCATCTCCTGATCCCATCCCATTCCCATCCTGAAGTTTTCCTTTGCAATCCCTTGCTTTTTTGTGTGGTATTAAGCACATTCATAATGTTGTGTGGCCATCGCTGGCATCTGTCCATCTCCAAAACTCTTTTTTCTTGCGAAACTGAAACTCTGTCCATTAAACAACTTCCCATTCCCCTCTCCCTCCAGCCCCTGGTCACCCCTGTTGTATTTTCTGTCTCTGATTTAGACTATTCCAGGTTCCTCATATAAGTAGAATCATCCAGTCTTTGTCTTTTTGTGACTGGCTTATTTCACTCAATATGTAGTGTCCTCAGGGTTCATCCATTTTGTAGCCTGTATTAGGATTTCCTTTCTTTTTAAGGCCGAATAATATTCCATTGTATGTTTATACCATTCATTTGTTTATTCGTTCATCCTTCAATGGACATTTGGGTTGTTTCCACCTTTTGGCTATTGTGAATAACGCTGCTATGAACATGGGTGTACGTTTTTTAATAGAAACTTTTATTGAGAGAATTGTAGATTCACATGCAGTTGTAAGAAATAGTATAGAAAGATCCAGTGTATCCTTTACCCAGTTTCCCCCATTGATAACATTTTGCAAAATTGTAGTGCACAGTCTCAGCCACAATACTGATGGTCACACAACCCATTAATCTTATTCAGATTTCCCCAGTTTTACCTGTAGTCGTGTGTGTGTTGTGTAATTTTATCACGAGTGTGGGTGTGTGTATCCACCGAGGTCCAGATAGAGGACAGTTAGTGCCCTCACCCCAAGGGCCCCTCCTATTCCATTGTCCTCTGTGTTCTCCTCTGCCTGCTCTTTAAACCACGCATCCATTTGGCATCTCGAAAATTTTGTTATTTCAGAAATGCTGTATGAGTGGAATCATACCGTTCTTAACCTCTTGGGATTGCGTTTTAAACAAGTCAGCTTAATTCCCTGGAGACTCGTCCAGGCTGTTGCGTGTACTGTAGTTTCTCCTCAGGATGGGTGTATATAGGGTGGCTTAACTGTCAAATGAGGAACAAATGAAGGACATTTGGGCTGTTTCCATTTTTGGCTATTAATAATAAGGACATATGGACGTTTGTGGACAGGTTTTTGGTGTCACCATAAGCGTCCCTTTCTCTGAAATAATTGTCCAAGAGAGCAGTGGCCGGGTGCATGGTGATTCCATGCTTAGCTTTCTCAGGAGCATAGACTTTGCCAGAGTGGCTGGGGCAACACCGCTTTCATCGGGGACACTGAGAAGGGAAAGGGGTGTTCTTTCCCTGCAGGTGCCTGGGGGTGAGGCGCTGGGTCCCATCACTGCTGCCCCTGCCTTGATTGGTGCTGGGGGCTGGCATTGGGCCCACGGCTGCCTTTGCACCATCAGTGAAAATGCCAGCACCATGCGGAGGGCTCAGCATCTTCCCAGAGCTTCTTAGCATTATTATGAAAACAGTTTTCATCCCCAGGCTTCTTGAAAAGGTCTGGGGACCCTCCAGGGTTTCGAGACCACCCTTTGAGAACCACTGTTAACATAACCTGAAATCATGAGGGAAATGCAGATATTTGGGATATTTAAAAAGGGAAATCTACAAAGAGTTTTCTTAGAAATGTGTGGCAAATGCTTGTTGTAGTGAGTGCTTTCTAGTTGGAGGGAGTTTTAGTGGGACTTGAAGAACCACTAGGGGAAAAGCAACTTTTGCCCTGAAGGATTTTTCCGGGCACGATGCCAGCGTGTTATGAACAGGGTGGTGTCCTGGCAGCAAGGGTCTTCGTAGGTCTTCAGTGCTCTCTGCCTGTTTGTACGCTGAGGAAATTGAGTACTTAGTTTAAGGAAACTGATGAAAACTTGGTAGCAGGAAAGGTGCCTCAGTTCTGGTTGCCGTGTGCCCTGCAGGCCTAGGGCTGTCAGGACCACTGTCTTGACTATTCATCGTCCCCCTTTCCTTTGGGGTGACCCTGAACCACTCCTGGACGCTCTTTCTCCTGCTGGGTGTGGGTGCAGTGAGTGGCCTTCCCTTTCCTCCCCGAGGGGACCTTCCTGCCCTCCTCAGGGTCCAGGGGCCTGCAGTGGGGAAGGCAGATCCAGGCCGGCAATGGAAGCACAGAGCTTTACCCCAGGAGCCTCTGTTTTCAGTAATCTTGTGTCTGTTCCTCAGAAGATCATGTAAATAAACCTCAGCGTAGGTCACGTTCTCAACTAGGGCTGCAATTAAATAGAAGGAAAAGCATCTCAAACTGCTGGTCGATTTTACATTTCTCGTTAATTGTGCTTTAAGCTGTGGTTTCCTGCCTACAGAAATGTCATCTACATTACACGCTGGCCCATGGCCAGGTTGTCTTCCAAAAACTTTAATTTTAAGATACTAGAGAAGTGAGAGCTGGGGTGCCCATTGCCACGCTCCGTGGACCCTCCAGCAGCTGTGGTTTTACCCCTTGTGCAACGACCACTCATCTCTCGTTTCATCTCATCAGACGTTTGCACGCAGGAGCTCACGGGAGAGGGGGTCACATTCCTGCATCCTTTTCACGTCGGAGCATACTTTTTGCCTTGATGAGTCCACAGTGACATTCTGTGTGCGGGTTGGAAGGTGCAGACACAGCTGGCCGTGGCCAGTGCATCCTGTGGGAGGGGAGGGGCGCGGAGGGTGGAGGGTGAGCTTGGGCTGGGACGCGCAGGAGCGACGTAGCTCACCTGAGGTCACGTAGGGCCCCATGCAGCAGTAAGAAAGAATTCAGAAAGATCCAGTGTATCCTTTACCCCGTTTCCCCATTGATAACATCTTGCAAAATGGTGGTGCGCGATCCAAGCCACAGTGTCGACGGTCATGCAGTCCCTCGATCTTACTCGGATTTCCCTGGTTTTACCTGCGGTCCTGACCCTGGGACATCCCCATAGGCTGCAGGCGCCCAGGTGAGACCTCGTCTGATGTATGTGAGCCCCATGAACATGGTAATTCTGGAAACGTCTGGATGAAGCATCAGATGTTGCCCCAGAGCTAGTGTATCACAAAGGTCCCGGATGCCAACCTCTTTGAAGTGGATTCCTTTTGTGAAGCGCATCCTTGGGGACTTGGGGTTCTGAGGCCCTCGTGCTAGTGACGGTGGTTCTTGGTCCCCGGAGGCCTGGGTCTCCTCTCCACCCTGTGCGCTGTCCCCACAGGGCCAGCCCGAGAGGCCTTCCTGTTGGCGGGCTCCTCTGCTGGTGCATCTGTTAGGGAACAAGTCTGACCGTCTGCTCAGACAGGCCGTGAGGTATTTCTCACGGGGAGAGTGGGAGTCCTTGTGTCGCGTGTCTGTTTCGACTCCTGAGGCCGGGCACGTTGCTGAGCAGCACAGGGCCCGCCTGGGGGGCGTGTGGGCACAGCTGGTGGCGGCCCTGGGCCGTTGGTGGGTCCTCCTTCTCGACGTGGTGGATGCGGCATGTGGTTCGCAGGTGCCAGGTGCGTGTGGCTGCAGAGATTCCCAGGCGAGTGGGACGTGGTCCCAGCTCATGAGAATCTTTCAGTTTGTTGTCATTCATGTCGGTTCCAGATTCGCCTAAGGCATCATGTTGGTCATGCCCCCCTTCTTTTCAGAATGTTGAGAAGACTCCCGATTGCCTGTCAAATAAGGGCCAAACTGCCGCGCCTGGAGTTCAGGCTGTTTGTCACCTTCCGGCCTGTCACAGGCCCCTTGGTTCTGAAAACATCCGGTGCTTTCCCATCGCAGGGTCTCTGTCCACACGGCTCTCTTGGGCTGGAAAACCTTCCTCTCCTGAGTCTTGTCTGCAGTCGGGGCAGGATTGCCTCTGGCCCCTGGATACTGAGTTCCCGCAACGTGGACTGAGGTTGTGTGCTGGGGGCTCAGGACTCAGAGCCTGTGTCTTTCCTCCCAAAGCACTTTGGCTTCTTTTCGGGTAGTTACCAACTTCTGTTTTATGTTAGAGTTACTCGTGTAGATATCTAGTCTTTTCTGCCAGATCGTAGGCTCTGGAAGTAAAGGAACACCTTCATCATGTTTGTCAGACGTGCAAGGAAAAAACAAACGGGATTTAAATGAGCTTGATTTCTGCTTTTATTCCTTCATTCATGAGTGAACTGAAGAGTCCAGAGCCAGCTCTTCTGAGTGTCTGTGACAGTGCTTGAATGAACACCCAGAACTTGGGGTAAGACGAGGTGGCCTTCACACGTGGTTTAACTTAACTCTGCAGGCAGAGGCCCAGCATCCACGGACACTGGGGAGAAGTTCAAGTGATGCCACATCCCTGTTTACATTGTTTCATTTCATGGCTAGGCTGCTCGTTTGGAAACTTTCTTAGCAATAACCATCTTTCATTAATGACCTACGATGACACAAGTACTTTAAAGGAGTTAAACATCTGTTTCACAAATCTGACGCGGCTGCACTTTGAGGCAGGATTTTTATGCCCATTTTACAGATGAGGAAACAGCACAGGAGGTTGGGAAGTCCCCGCGTCACAGGGACAGAGTGAGATGAGCCGAGGTTGATGCTGAGCTGTGGCCCCTCCCCAGGTCTCTTCCCCGTGGCCCCTCCCATTCAGGCGAGGCTGTGGCTCCCACTTCTCCTCGCTTTCAAGGCGTCCTCTTTGTGTGGTTAATAGTTGCTCCCCGAGCATGGCAGCCGCGAGGGAGGTACATCATCTCACTGCCGGACGGCCCTTCTTTCTGAACTTGGAGGGTCCCAATCTCACTCTGGAGGCCCAGCAGAGAATGTATCAGGTGAGATCACATTCTTCACTTAAATTTGGTGTCTTTGTGTGTGTGTGTGTGTGTGTGTGTGTGTGTGTGTGTACGTGTGTGTGTGTTTGTTTTCATTTTGAGCTCCTGGCTGTGCCGCACACGTGGTGGCGACCTTGACAAATCTGGGGACCGATGTTCCAGTTCAGTGCAGGTGTGTCCTGTGCACTGTCCGCTGCTGTCAGCCGGGGTGTGTGTAGTTAAGATGCAGTGTGGAGCTCATTTTCTGTCTTGTATGGGGGTTATTTGTGTCCAGGTACCAGAGGAGAAGTTAAAAAAGTCTTTGCGAAATTAAAGGAGGAACTGATCATTTGTCACCAGTTATTATAGCTTTGCTGTCATTAATGTAAGACATGGGCCCCAGGCAGTGTCTCTTGAGCCCCTCAGGAGGTAGGGACATGCCAGCCTTCAACCGGGAGCCCGGTTTACTTGGCACGTCATGGGGGAGAGTCAGGAGCCGGGTAGAGCTGCTCCCAAAACGTGGGCTGCAGACCTCCCCGCACGGGGGTCGTGCCAGTGCAGATGGGCCAGCCTCATCCCCTGCTTCTGGGGAAGAATGTCATGAAGTCTGTACTTCTAAACTTCTTTTATTTTTAATTTTTAAAAATTTTTAAATTTTTTGGCTGCGCTGTGCAGCATGTGGGATCTTAGTTCCCGGACCAGGGATCGAACCAGTGCCCCCTGCAGTGGCAGCGAGGAGTCTTAACCACTGGACTGCCAGGGAAGCCCCTAAACTTTTTTTAATGGAGAGTTCAGACATAAACACAAAAAGTAGAATAATGTGTCCCCATGTCCTACCTTAGCTTTAGTCCTCACTGCCTGGCGTGACCTCACCTGTGACCGAGGCCCAGTCCTGTCCCTCTGCTCTGCCCTGTGTCGTATCCTAGAGATTTTATTTATTTTATTTTATTTTATTTTATTTTATTTTTTTGGCCTCGCAGCATGTGGGATCTTAGTTCCCCGACCGGGGATCAAACCCGCACCCCAGCAGTAGAAGCAAGGATTCTTAACCACTGGACCGCCAGGGAAGTCCCTAGAGATTTTAATAGGTATCCTAAGATGGTAAGGACTCTTCTAGAAAAGATTTTTAAACATAACTACAACGTCATTGTCCCACCTGAAAAAGATTAGTACTATTTCCTGTATATCATCAACTACCCAGTTAGTGTTCAATTTTTATTTTATCTCAAACATTCACTTTATAGTTTTTCTGAATTGGGATCTAAATAAGGTTCATACCTTTTGAGAGCTTGATAAGTCTTTCAGTTTCTTTTAACATATAGGTACCTCTTCCATCTTTTTTATTTCCCCTTCCTGTTCTTGTGATTTTTTTTGTTGTTGAAGAAACGGGTTCCTTGTCTTGAAGAATTTCCTGCAGTCTGGGTTTGGCAGGTCGCATCCTCTGGGCATAGTTTAACTTCTTTTGTTCCCTATAAAGTGTATAAATTGATTGTTGGATCTAAAGGAGCAGTTCTCAAACTTCTTGGTCTCAGGACCACTTTCCACTCATAAAAATGATTGAGGGCCCTGAAGAGCTTCTTGATATTTGCTGTATTTGAAATTTAATCAACCTTTTGTATGTTAACATAAATATTTTGTGATTATTTTCCAAAGAAACAAAATAGTGAAGAGAGGAGTGGCTTTAAAAGTACTTTTTGGGCAGATCTCGTCAATGTCTTAACGGAAGACAGCTGGCTTTCTTTCTTCTGTAATACCTCGTGTCACGTAGCTTCTGGAAGACTTCACGGTGACCCGTGAGAGGAGCGTGAGAGAGGCAGTTGCCGTCTTAGTGTTGGTGTGAACGTGGCCTCGACCTGCACGTCTTCTTGGAAGCTGCGGCCCAGAAGCCTGACTGGGCTCCCACACCCGTGACTGCGTGAGGGAAGGCGGTGGGTCCTCCCGTCAGGAGGCGATGATGTTGGCAGCTGTGGATGATCAGGGCCCTCGATCAGACCTTTTCTCTAAAGGGCCACGTGGTAGATACCGTCACCTCGGCTCAGCTGTGCTATTGTAGCGTGAAAGCCGCTGTAGATAGCATGTAAGTAAATGGGCACAACTGCTTTCCAGTGACCTTTTAAGTACAGACACTGAAATTTGAATTTCATAGAAATTTCACATGTCTAAAGGTATTAAACCTTTAGATTTTTTCCCAGCATTCAAACTGTTAAGAACCTGGGAAGTACGGATCAGGTGGACATTTTCCTATTCCTCCCACTAAGCACAATAAACGCTGGACATTATGTATAAAACAAGTGCAAGACTGTGAAGTATGGGGAATTCCCTGGCAGTCCAGTGGTTAAGACTTGGTGCTTTCAGTGCCGTGGGCCTGGGTTTGATCCCTGGTCGGGGAACTAAGATCCCACAAGCTGCGTGACGCGGCCAAAAAAAAAAGTTCTGAAATGTGGACAGAAGAAGGCAAGCTGGCAGGGCCCACGGGGCCTCACGAACCACGGGGTGATGAGTTGTCCGGGTTTTCTTCTTACCTTCGTATCCCCGTTTTATCCCAGACTCTGGCCGTCTAGAAATGCCAGCAGGTACAGACCAAAGACATGTCACAACGAAGACTGTTCTCTGTGGGACCAGGAAAGACAGTCTAACAAGAAGAAAAATGTTTAGACAGTAAATGCTCGACTTCAACCAAACACCCAGAAACAACTGTGGCCTCACCCGCACTCACGGCAGAGAAAATAGACTGGGGAACAGAGCAAAGCCTTGGGGACCTGTGGGACCTTGGAATTCTAAAAGCAGAGGAGGAAGCGCGTGGGGTGGAAAAGGACCAGAGGAAATAATGGCTAAAGATTTCCCCAAATTGGCAAGACATGTAAACCTACAGATTCAAGAGGCTGCACACACCACAAACAGGATAAACCCAAGAAAATTCAGGCCAAGACATATCATAATTAAGCTTCTAAAAACTAAAGACATTAAAAAAAAAAACAACCTTGAAAGGGACTTCCCTGGTGGTCCAGTGGCTAAGAGTCTGTGCTGCCAGTGCAGGGGACCTGAATTCAATCCGTGGTCAGGGAACTAGATCCCACATGCCACAACTAAGCGTTCACATGCCACAGCTAAAGATCTCGCGTGCCGCAACTAAGACCCGGTGTAGCCAAATAAATAAAGAGATAAATATTAAAGCAACAACAACAAAAACCAACCTTGAAAGCAGCCAGAGCAAATTGGCACCATTCGTTTATGGGAAGAAATTGGAAAGACAATAGGTTTTCATCAGAGACTATGGAGGTTAGAGGGAAGCGGCACAGTGTTTTTGGTGTTGGACTCTTACATCTCCAGAAGTGGGGGACTGAAAGGTCTTTATGAGGACCCTGCAGATCTCAGCCCCCTCTCAGCTTCTGTTAGAAACACAGGCTGGCTTCTCCAGATGCAGACTGTCTGGCTGAGAACTGCAGTTGTTTGGATTTGAAATTTTGCATGGAAAGGCTGGGAAGGTATGAAGCCCCTCAGTGCCTCTGGAGTAGAGCTCAGGACGGGTCTTGGAGCCTGTGTCTGAGCTTGTCCGGGCTGTGTGTGTGCTAGCCTCACGTCACAGGGGAATGTTGGCGGTTGGTGATGACTTGGGCCTGAGTAACGATTGTCCTGAACGTCGTCTGTGTGTGCAGTGCTTTGGGGTTTATGAAACCTTTTGTCTCGTCCCCCAGTCCCTACCTTTCCAGCCCCATTTGTGATTCATCCGCCCCTTCCTTCCCCCAGTTCCCTAGGAGAAATGTGTTCTGAGAACTGTTTGAAGTTAGGACACACCTTTTTCTTTTGTGTCTTCAGGTTTTTACATATCCTGTTTCCCAGCGTTTTGTGCCTTGTGAGGTGTTGCGTCCTCTGGGTTCGTTTCTGGAGTGATCTTTCCCATGCTGCCTTGGCAGTCCAGCCCTGTTGTTCCCCCTCCTCCCTCCCCAACCCCGCTGCCGGCCCCGTGCACCATGACCCCAATGGTATAAAACCTGCCACGTCGCTTGTGAGGGGTGATTCCCCAGAGCTCCACCCTACACCCCACTCCCTTCAGAGGTGGTTTTTCTCCGTTCAGCCCGTGTCCCAGGATCTAGCGACAATGCCTGGCGCCTCTTAGATGCTGAGTAAGTAGGTGAATGACCAATAAGAATAAATACGAACATCCTTGCTTTCGCATGAAGAATCGGAGATTTGGGAATTTGAAAGATGCGCTCAGGGTTGGAAGCTGACCCAGGAAGGAGCTGGAGCTTGAATTCTGGTGACTTGATTCCAGGAATGTTGGTTTTTCCAGCTGGAGCACCGGCCCATTGGCGCTCCCGTACCCCTGCCAGCTCCATGTTACCGGGATGAAAAGAGCTGTGTGATCAGATGTTACCGTGGGAAAGAGCCTGTGCTCAGACCCCAGCTTCGGTTTACCCGCTGGGGGTGGCCCGGCTTGCCTCTGTCTCGGGTGCGGAGTGAAGGGAATAGGCTGGTCACTGAGTTAGACCAGTTTCCACGTGTGAGACATGCAGAACGAACGGGGCGCCGCACGTCACGCACCCTCCGTGCTGGTTGTCCGGAAAGAGGGAGGGGAGGTTTCCTGAACACGGGTGAACACGCGACAACTCTGAGCTCACAGGCCTGGGGGCCGCGTTTTGCGGACTTCGCACCTAGATGGTTAACTCCGTAGGGTTCGGCTGATGTCGTGATGCTGCACTCGAAGGCATTTCCTGTCTTAGCTGCCACACTTCTCGGAAGGGAAGCTTCCTCTTCCTCCGTGACTACTTGGTAACCCGGCGGAACCGGGTGACGGATGATGCGCGCTGTCAGGTGACTCGGTCCAGGCCCCTCTCCGTGTCTGCTGCTGCCCCACACTCACGCCCTGAGCCTCGTGCTGGACGGGAGCCCTGCACGCAACGAGCACGTGGTTGTGGTGCCCGTGATCGTCGTGCTCCCGTTCCACGAGGGCTCGGTTGGGGCCGAGACCTGTGCTCTGAGCCGTGCGCCCTCCCTCGGTGGGGGCGGGGCTCCTCCAGGAGTTCGTGAGCCCCCGAGCCTGCCCAGGAGGTTGACCCCGGCCAGGTCCCCGGCCAGGCGGTGGCCCTGTGGGCGGGGCTTCTGTGCGAATTGCCGGCGTCCTGCCGTCTCCACCGGAGGACAGCTGGGGAGGGGCGGGATGTGGTGACGTCAGTCGAGGACGTCTCTCTCGAATCCTTGGAACGTGATGGGGAGATCACCAGCCGCGGCCTCGAGTGCCTGGGCGCCCTCAAGGGCAGTCGTGCCGTCAGTCCTGGGCTCACAGAGTCACATGCAGAAACGTAAAAACGACCCCTGCTAATCAGTGATGAGCACATAATTAAAGAAGGGACCTCTGGCGTCTGGCTTATGCCTTCCTTCCAGCTTGGATTTATTCTTCAGAGGTTTGAATATAGGTTAAAATTGAGCCTGACTCCTCAGGCTTGAGCTGAATGCCTCTTTCTGATACTCTAATGGGAAATTTTACAACAAAATAAATATTCATTCACTACTTTCAAATTTTCTCATTCGGAGAGTGTGTGGTAAAATGGTGTCCAGAACATCACAGGTTAAGGTCATTGCCCACATTAGAATACCCCAGTTCCCTTGGGTCCTAACGGATTGCTGTCAGAACTGTTCTTTCTGTGGAGCACAGTGTAGATTTTGTCACCGTGAGACATGTGTCAGGGATGAGAGCGTAGTCTTCATTAGAATCTTGAGGTGGAGTAATTCATCCACCAAACGAGCAGCCTTTGTTTTTGGAGTGTGGGTAGTGATGATTTTGTAAAAGCCAGGGATCCTTGGCTTTACAGGGAACATGGCTGAGACTAGTTTTCTGTTTTCAAAAATGAGTCTAAGGGACTTCCCTGATGACGCAGTGGTTAGGAGTCCGCCTGCCAATGCAGGGGACACGGGTTCAAGCCCTGGTCCGGGAAGATCCCACATGTCGCGGAGCAACTAAGCCCACGAGCCACAACTACTGAAGCCCGTGCGCCTAGAGCCCGTGCTCTGCAACAAGAAAAGCCACTGCACTGAAAAAGCCGCGCACCGCAACAAAGAGTAGCTCCCGCTCGCTGCAACTAGAGAAAGCCCGCGCGCAACAACGAAGACCCAACGCAGCCAAAAATAAATAAATTTTAAAAAAAAATGAGTTTAAGATAGTAGGAGCTTCAGCTCCTATTAGAATCTGGAAAGTTCTGTTAGCACTTAGCTGGTTTCGGGTGATTGAGTATATTTACATGATTGAGGATGATGACGAAAAAAATACGTTTAAAAAAATTTTAAAGATATATGTATAGGACACTAGGTTATCTGTGTTATAAGACAGACCAGAATTACAATGATGTAACTTTGAAGTGGGTGCCAAGCTAATGTCTGAGATGATTTAATGGTGGTTCTGGACTTAATGTCCTTTTTTTTTTTTTTTAAATGCTGGCTTACTCGCATCAGGAAGTGAGAGCACTTTTTGTCTCTTGGGCATTTGCCAGATTTGCACAAAGCAGGAGGCATCTGCAGTTGTCTGTAAGGCAGTTTCTTCATGCTTTTAACAGAAGGTGTTAGCGTGGGTACTTACGCGTATGTAAGCTACATGATTTTTGCTTCCCGGTGTTAGACCTGGGCTTTCCAGCCTTTGTCAGGTGCTTTCCCCTCCCTAGTGTTACTGGTGATGACAAAGGACATCGGTGAAGTTTAGAAAGTGGTGCTTAATTTTATTATATAGCTGTCTATTGAATTTGACAAAAGACAAAAAAGTCCCAGCGATTCCTCAAAATTTTAGAGGTCTGTTTTTTCCCACAAAGGTCATTTGAGGACCGTGAGACCAGACTTATAAAGAAGCGTTTTCCCAGCTTGAGCCCTTTTGATTTTTAAAATAAAGAAACACCCACATTGCTTTCTGATAATACATTTGGTCATTTAGATGCTTTCTACGAAGGAAGTTGTGGTGACAGTTTCTGGAACGTGAAGGCTGCAGCAGACAGATTAAGTGGGTGATGGGAAAGCCAAGGATACAGGGCTTGGGAACTTTTTAGAAATGAAGCTTTGTTTTGCGCAGTCTTGGTTAATCATGCCTCCCAGGAGGAAGGATTGCTAGAGATTAGCTAAACAAATGGGATGAAAGTCAAAATTTGAGGTTGGATTTGTTAGATAAATTTTGATTAAAGGGCTTAAGTTGTAAGAATGCAACATTGTCCCACAAAAGGCTGCTGATGCTTTTTGGGATACCTGTGTATTCCACGCCCAAGTGACAGTGCAGAGCACACAGGAGGCACTCAGTGAGTGCTTGTCAAATGGATAAGTAATGGTGTCATATGTTTTATTTGGTATGTATGCGGTTTGGCTTAGTGAAGTAGAGCTCTTTAAATGTTGCCATGTAATAACACGTGAGTAAATGCTAACGAAGATGCCCTCAGTCAGCATTAAAATAGATTTGAAGGCTTTTTTCAACTCCATGTAATTTCAGTAATTCTGTGCAGTATTTCAGTATTTCTTCTCTCCCTCGGGATCAGTGCAGGAACAGTTCTCGGGCGTGGGAAGATGCTGTTCTGCGCCAGCGAGGCTTCCAGGTGAGTATGGGCGAAATCTTCTGGATCAAACGTGAACATTTTTGCTTGTGAAGTTCTTCAGTTTTCCATATTAATATATAGCTTCAATAACATCAATCCAAATTCCAGGTGGGAGTCTTCTGGTAAAATTGATAGAATTATCCTGACGTTGCTTTCTTTGGAGGAATAAAGGGTAAAGAATAACAGCTGGTTACTGCAGGGAAGAATGTGGTGTGTGTGGGGGACGTGAGCCATGTTAGCTGTTTACACATCATAGGTCATCACACAGGCTCTGTGATAACGAGTTTTTCAGGGGGAAAGAGGCAAATTATTCAATTAGTGTCCCACAAATGGTGAGATCATTTGTTAGCAGTCGCGGGGGGAAACCAGTTTATAGCTTTATAGCCTTATATTACATCAGAAGAAATTCCAGATGGATAATATTTAATAGTTACTTATAAAAGTCAGCCAGATAAATGCTGAAATAAAATAGAAATGTTTATTAACTTTTTCAGAACGAGAAGCACTTTTTAATTTTTTTAAATTAATTTATTTTTGGGCTTCCCTGGTGGCACAGTGGTTGAGAGTCCACCTGCCAATGCAGGGGACACGGGTTCATGCCCCAGTGCGGGAAGATCCCACATGCCGCGGAGCGGCTGGGCCCGTGAGCCATGGCCGCTGAGCCTGTGCTTCCGGAGCCTGTGCTCCGCAACGGGAGAGGCCACAACAGTGAGAGGCCCGCGTACAATCAATCAATCAATCAATCAATCAATCAGATTTATTTATTTTTGCCTGCGTTGGGTCTTCGTTGCTGCGCATGGGCTTTTCTCTAATTGAGGAGAGCGGGGTCTGCTCTTCATTGTGGTGCGCGGGCTTCTCATTGCGGTGGCTTCTCTTGTTGTGGAGCATGGGCTCTAGGTGTGTGGGCTTCGGTAGTTGTGGCACGTGGGCTCTAGAGCGCAGGCTCAGTAGTTGTGGCGCACGGGCTTAGTTGCTCTGCGGCATGTGGGACCTTCCCGGACCAGGGCTCGAACCTGTGTCTCCTGCATTGGCAGGCGGACTCTTAGCCACTGCTCCACCAGGGAAGCTCCAACAGGCGGATTCTAACCAGGAAAGTCCTAGAATGAGAAGTACTTTTGAAATTCAGAAGTTTTAGGAACAAATTACAAAAGGAAAGACATTTGAATAAGAATAAATTAAATTTCTGAAAATCAAAAACAAAAAACAGACTGGGAAAAACACTTGCCACAAAAGCAACATAGAAAATATTAGTATTAGGCCTTGATCAGAATATGAAAGCCCTAGTACATGTGTAGGAAAAGAGCATGAACAAAGACACTGTAACGAAATAGAAACAAAAGAGGGAATATAATTAATGTACCAAAGTACAGGAAGTGCTCCGCGCGATGAGTGATGCATCAAAGAAATAAAATAGACACTATCAGTTACCTGCAGTATTAGCAGATCTTATTAAAAACATAATTATCTTATATCGCTGGCATGAGGGTATATTTGTAAAATTTGTTAGGAAAATAATTTGGGAATATGTATCAAGTCTGAAATGATTTATAACTTGTAATCCAGAATATCCACTTCTGTAAATCAAACCCAAGAAAGTAATTGTAAATGTGAAGAGAATTTGATGTGAAAAGATTTTGGCAGCATTATCTATACTACAGTTTGTCCTACATTTTAATTCAATTCTGACACTATCCACCTGGAGTGTAAAATTAACCATTTTTGAGAGCACCATTTGGTAGTATTAAATACATTCATAATGTGCAACTGTCCCCACCATCCGTCTCCAGAACTTTCATCTTGTAAAACTGAACCTCTGTCCCCACTAAACATCAGCTCCCCGTCCCCTCCCCCATACCCTGCCCCACCATCTACTTTCTGTCTCAGTGGATATCACACAGGATTTGTCCATTTGTGTCTGGCTTATTTCACTCAGCACAGTGTCCGCAAGGTTCATCCATTTTGTAGCCTGTGTCAGAATTTCTTTCCTTTCTAAGGCTTAGTAATAATCCATTGTATGTGTAGACCCACAAGTACAAGGATGACTAGAAGTGGCTTCCTTGTCATGTTTCTGATCTTTTGGAGAAAGCATTCATCTTTTGACCATTAAGTATATCTCTTTTATTCCTAGTTTTTGGAGTGTTTTTTATCATGAAAGCCTGCTGAAATCCTTTTTCTACACCCGTTGAGAGAATCGGGGATTTTGGTTTTTTGTCCTTTAGGCTGTAAATGCGGTATATTACATTGATTGATTTTTGGATATTAAACCAAACTTGTATTCCTAGGGTAAATTCCACTTGATCACGGTGTAAAATCCTTTTTAGATGTTTGCAGTGTTTTATTTTTTAGGTTTCCTTAGGTTTTCTTTTTTTCTTTTGGGGTTTTTTTTTTTTGAGGATTTTTGAGTCTGAGTTCATAATTGCTGTGTTCTATAGTTTTCTTATTTCGTGTCTGGTTTTGGGTGTCAAGGTAGCACTGGCCTCATGCGGTGAGTTGGGATGTGATCAACGCCCGTTATGTCCACTGACCATGAATTCACAGCTCCTGGTGCGTTCTTCTTGTTATGGTTCTTGGGAACGGTGCGTCTCTGGTCTCAGGGGAACCCGGGTATCTTTTTCTGTGGCTTGTTTCTTTCTCTGGTCATTTTCCTTTGCACGTTTGAGGAAGACAGTTCTGTTTCTAGAGTATGTGAGGTGAGCCCTCGTGGCAGGACTTACGCCTTGTTTACAGCCGTGTCAGCCGTGCAGTGTGGACCCTTCCAGTTTGGGGCTTTCCTTTGGGAAAGTACCGTTCGTTGATGTCTGAAGTGCCCTCTTTGTTGGCCATAAAACACAGAAGGAATCGCTCCATGTTTGCAAAGGGGCACAGAGTACGTGTGCTGATGGACCCTGTCCCCTTGTCAGGTGAAGGGCTCTGGGTCATCTCTGAAGCTGAGTGACCCATCCTGCTGTGCAGGGAAGTGCGTGGTTCTCCGTAGTCATTCTGTCTGTCCACTGGGCTCTTTCGGTTACAGACAACAGAAAGCAGCTCTGGCTAACCTAAGTCAAGAAAGGGGGTTATTGGAAAGGCTGTGAAATTGTAGATAAGAGGAAAACTTATTATTCATGTCTCGGAAAGAACCGGGGTATTAGACACCCTGTCTTCAGATCGCCTTTCTTGGGATGAGTCCTTTCCGGCTTTTTTACCCGTTGTGTCATTGGGCTCAGGATCCCGGTGTCGGGAGCAGCGGGTCGGCCTGGCCTCAGTGGGCGGGTGTCCACCTGGGGGAGCAGGGCTTCCTCACTCCGTGTCACAGAAGGAGAACCAAGGCGTCAGCACTAGAAACGGGGGTGGATCAGGGAAAACAAATGTTTTCTGCCTGGTTGTGGTCCAGCCTTTTAAAAACAAAGGTGATTCAGGCGCTGTTAATCTGAGCACCAGGTGCCCAGTGGGGTCTGCAGACACAGCTGAGACGTGTTCCTTTTGAAGGATTTTCCTGTATGTTAAAGAGAGAGACCCAGAGAGACAGGAGAGCAAAGTCTGCAGCCTGGGAGCAAGTAGCAGTGCAGCAGGATGCCAGAGCAGGTGGGGGGCCCTTCAGCAGCCTGAACCTTGGGAGGGACTCGTTCATACTGTAAACAGTATTCGAAGGAACAGTTCTCACTAAGAAATGTTTCCAAGCCACAGACTCCAGGGGGTGCTGGGTTGATAATGGTGTTGATGTCTTTCGCTCCAGGCGGCCGTGGTATCTGCATTAGGGCTGGAGTTTATGGTTGATTTGTCACCATTGAGTGTTTTGTGCAGCTGAGAGAGAGCTGTGTGGTGAGCTCCCAAGCCCCCACCCCCCACCCCGGCAGCCAGCCTGACAGATACAGGATGAGGCTGTCAGGTGCTGGGGGAGCGGGGGCAGCAACCTCAGCGTCACCTGTGACCTGACCCCACCCTGACCCACTGAATGAGACCCTTGGGGGATTCATGGACCTATAACCCCACCCTGACCCACTGAATGAGACCCTTGGGGGTTCATGGACCTATAAAAGTTGGAGACACTGCAGAGTGGGTGTTGTTGCTTGCCTAGCAGCATCCAGTCCCTGTGTTTTTCTTAATAACAAAATGCAGGGTTTTTTTTTGTTTTTTCAGTGCCCTTTGTAATAATGGTAGTAATGAATCTTCAGATGATGAAATGGTAGTCCTCGTCCCCCCCTGGCAGCCATCCTGCGACCATGAAGGGATCAGCCCTGAGACAAATCTGGCATGAGCTGTCAGAACTGAGGTTGGAAGGAACCTGGATTTGTGAGCTTTTGATCTGTCCTGGGCCTGGGTCTCTCCCAACCCCGATCTCCCAATTATGTGCGATAAAATTTCTCATAGTTTACACCAGTTTGACTTTGGGTGTTTTTGTTCCTTGCAGCTGAAAGCACCCTAACGTATCCAGACGTGGAAATGGGTGCTGGACACACAAGGTGTTGTATGTGCCGATCCTCTGTAAAATACCTACTTTTTCAGATGGTCACAGGTTTTTCTCTTAGTCTTTTGAATAATGCTTTTACCCCCGGGTGATCATTAAATTGTTCAGTTGAAGGCTGGTGGAGAGAGGGGGAGTAAGAAGGCTGTCCTGAGAGGGGGCAAGCGCCGGGCTGCAGAGCCCGCTGGCTGCGGAGCTGATCCGTGCTTTGCCCTGATTTGGTGTCTGCGCCTCAGGTTTTCATTTGTAAACTGAGAAGAATCATGAAGTGGTGGAGGTGAGAACGCCTTGGAAACTGGACTCCTTCCCCCCAGTTTATTTCTCATTTCTAATTGCTTTTGTTTTTTCTTTATGGTGCCAAGACATACACAATGTAAAATTTACCATTTACCCATTTTTAAGTGTACAGTTCAGAACTGTTAAGTTCGTCAGATTTTTTCAGCAGAAACCTTACAGGCCAGAAGGGAGTGGCTTGATGTATTTGAAGTGATGAAAGGAAAGACCTTCCAACCAAGAATTCTTTACTCAGCTCGGTTATCATTTGGATTTGTGGGAGAGATAGAGTTTTCCAGATGCAAGAGCTGAAGGAGTTCATCAACACTACACTGACCTTGTAGGAAATATTAAAGGGACTTCTTTAAGCTGAGAAGAAAGGGCACCAACGACCTAAGTGTCCATCGACGGATGAATGGATAAAGAAGTTGTGGTGCGAATGCAGTGGAATATTACTCAGCCGTAAAAAAGAATGAAATAATGTCATTTGCAGCAACAAGGTTGGATCTAGATGGTGTCATGACCTTGTAGGAAATGTTAAAGGGACTTCTTTAAGCTGAGAAGAAAGGGCACCAACAACCTAAGTGTCCATCGATGGATGAATGGATAAAGAAGTTGTGGTGCGAATGCAGTGGAATATTACTCAGCCGTAAAAAAGAATGAAATAATGTCATTTGCAGCAACAGGGATGGATCTGGAGGGTGTCATGCTAAGTGAAATAAGTCACACAGAAAGACAAATGATCTCACTTATGTGGAATCTAAAAAAAACAAAAAAACAATCGTCAAACAAAACAAAGCAAAACTCACAGATACAGAGAACAGATTGGTCGTTGCCAGAAGTGGGGGGGGGTGGGCAAAATGGGTGAAGGGGGTCAAAAGGTACAGACTTGCACTTAGGAAATACATAAGTCCGGGGGATGTCATGCACAGCATGGTGACTATAGTTAATAATGGTGTTCTGTGTATTTGAACGCTGCTAAGAGAGTTGATCTTGAAAGTCCTCATCACAAAAAAGAAAATTTTGTGACTTTGTATGGTGATGGATGGTAACTAGGTTTATTGTGGAGATCAGTTCTTAGTGTAGACGAATGTCAAACTGTTATGTTGTAAACCTGAATCGAAAATAATGTTATATGTCAACTATACTACAACTAAAAAAACCCCCCAAACGTGCGCAGCCATTACCACTATTTCCAGAACTTTTTTTTTTTTTTTTTTTTTTTGCGGTACGCGGGCCTCTCACTTTGTGGCCTCTCCCATTGCAGAGCACAGGCCCCGGATGCGCAGGCGCAGCGGCCATGGCTCACGGGCCCAGCCGCTCTGCGGCATGTGGGATCTTCCCAGACGGGGGCACGAACCTGCGTCCCCTGCATCGGCCGGTGGACTCTCAACCACTGCGCCACCAGGGAAGGCCCCCAGAACTTTTTGTCATCCCAAACAAACCCTGTCCTTGTTAAACGCTGACTCCTGTGCCCCTGCCTGTGGCCACTGGGAGCTCTGTCCTACTTTCTGTCTGTACGAATCTGATGACTCTGGGGAACTCGTGTAAGTGGAGTCCCACAGGGTCTGTCTTTTAGTGTCTGGCTTATGTCACTGAGCACAGTGTCCTCCAGGCTCGTCGCGTCGTAGCAGGTGTCAGGATTTCCTTCCTTTTATAGCTGAACTATATCCCATTGTATGTATGGATCACATTTTGTTTATCCGTTTACCTGTTTTGGACAAGTGGGTTGCTTCCACTTTTTGGCTTTTGTGAGTAATGCTGCTGTGAACATGGGTGTGCAAATGTCTGTTTGAGTCCCTGCTTTGAATTCTTTTGACTATATACTTAGGAGTGGAATTGCTGGATTATATGGTAATTCTGTGTTTAACTTTTTGAGGAATAGCCAAAGTGTTAAAAACTTGAGTCTTTTTAAAAATGAGTTGTTGGGACTTCCCTGGTGGCGCAGTGGTTAAGAATCCACCTGCCAATGCAGGGGACAAGGGTTTGATCCCTGGTCCGGGAGCAACTAAGCCCGTGTGCCACAACTACTGAGCCTGTGCTCTAGAGCCCATGAGCCACAACTACTGAGCCCGTGTGCTGCAGCTACTGAAGCCCATGCACCTAGAGCCTGTACTCCGCAACAAGAGAAACCACAGCAATGAGAAGCCCACGCACCGCAACAAAGACCCAAGGCAGCCAAAAATATAATATAAATAAGTAAATAAATTTCTTTTTAAAAAATGAGTTATTTATATTTAGAAACAGATTACAAGGTGAACCTATGCCTTTCTTCTTGGGACCATGTTTTTTTTGTTGATTGCAAGGACTTAACAGTTTTAACATGGGACTCATGAACTGACCTTTTTATAACACGTTGGACATAGTGTCAGATTCATATATATTACCCTCTTTAATCAAAATTAGAGAATAGGCAGATTCTATAAGTTAAAGTTTCAAAGTTTGAAGTGTAAAATGCTTCATGAGATTTTCGATGTCAAGGTACCCAACTTCGTGTGTATGTTTGAGAAAGAATTGATTTATTTCTTCCAGTAAACACAGCATCTTTATGACACACGAAAAACAAAGGGCTGAATGTCTAATGAAATAAAGACGTAAAATACAAGATCCTACTGCTCTGTTAACACTTTGCAGCAAAGAGAGATGACCTTGGACCGTTAGATGTTAACACTTTCCAGCAAAGAGAAATGACCTTGGAGTGTTAGACACCTGAGACATTGCAGGTTCAGGAGTGAGAGGAAGGTCATTGTGGGCATTCTTGCTGCAGCGTCCCTGATGTCTACTGGCAGGTAATCACAGATGGACAAGTGTTTACCCTTCCCTTCCTTGGATTGTAGGCTGCGTTCTAACAGCCCAACAGAGCTTGCTCATGTTTTTATAATGCTCAATGCCTCTGTTGTTCTGGCATTTCTCTCTCTTTTTGTTTTTTTTTTTGGCGGTACGCGGGCCTCTCACTGTTGTGGCCTCTCCCACAGTGGCCTCTCCGGAGCACAGGCTCCGGACGCGCAGGCTCAGCGGCCATGGCTCACGGGCCCAGCCGCTCCGCGGCACGTGGGATCTTCCCGGACCGGGGCACGAACCTGTGTCCCCTGCATCGGCAGGCGGACTCTCAACCACTGCGCCACCAGGGAAGCCCAAGGTGGTCTTTTTAGATAGTCTTTGGAGGTTATCTGCAGGAAGAGAGAGGTCTTTTAAGGCTGTGGGGTGAATTATTATGTAGTTTATGGGTCTAGGTCCTCGACCACATTGCGTCTTGTGTGGAACTACCAGGACTTCTGTGGGTCCCGTAGGGGCGGGTGGTAACTGAGAAATGTTTTGAGCCACGTTTCACCCCCGTTCCACTATTCTGGATGTTCTCTTGGAGCTGTTTGCAAACGGTGTGGATACCCCCGAAAATAGACACGGACGGCTGTAGTCGCTCATCCCCACATGACTGACGCCAGGTGGGCAGTGCAGTCCCACGGAGACGCTGTGATACCTTCCTCTGGGGTCACGTTCAGGAGGGACCGAAGCAGCCTCACGTGATGATCCGGAAATGCTCCCAGCCGGTGGTAAAAGAGAGTGACAACTGTTTTAGACAGTGAACCTCAAACATTTCATCTGCTCTTTCTTGGAAGGCTCTCGCTCTTTAGCTTTTGCGCATTTAGCACATAATCCTGTAGGATAAGAAGGTACACACAGAGAGGTGTGGGCTCAAGTCCTCATTTGGGGGAGCTGCTCCGGGGGTGGAGGGGCAGGCAGCCCAGAGACAGTCCTGCAAGTGGCCGACGGGGAAGGTCTCCCTCAGAGTCGTGTGTCCTTCGGGAGCTCGGCCAGATCGGACCAACAGCCTGCCTGTAGGTTAAGGACCACTGACCCTTACCTATTAGAAAAGGTGGGTAAAGGGTGAAGTTCTCCCGGACGGTGTGAATTTAGTGCAGCGTTTGCAAAACTGTGATGAGACACAGACACACGAGCAGTGAGTGCGCTGCAGCTCATATCTGCGCACTGGCGGTGCTGCACGTGGCCCGTCAGAGCTGCTGGGGACGGAGGACTTGAGGAACCGCAGCCTGTTCATCCTGACCTGACTTCGTATCCATCTTCTGTGCCTTATGTCTCTCCTTCGCCTTCCAGGAATTTCCCTGTACTGGGGTGTAACTGGCGCACGTAAGCTGCGTACTGAGCTTCACACTGTCAGTTTTTCCTTGTGACGTCATCTCTGCCAACAGGGTGGTTCCTTGCAGCCCATCAGCCCCAAGGCCCCTCGTGCTCCTTTGTCATCCTCTCCCCCCGGGCCTCTGATTCCTTTGCCACTGCAGTCATAGGAGAATCGGAGAAACATTGTCTTAGGGAATTCTCTTATGTTCTGGAACCGGCCTGGACCCCAGAGGCAGCTCCTGGCCGAGCCTACGTCTCCGCCCGCCCCTCGTCCATCCTCTCTTGGCCTAGAGCCCGGCCCGATCTGCAGTTCCGCACATGCAGTGCGAGCGAGCTTTGCTGGTTCTCTGCGGCTTCCTGGGCCCCGGCAGGTGTGCGTAACCAGTGCTTTCCAGACTGTAGTGAAGAGTGAGGCTTTTCTTTAAAAAAAAAAAAATTCCAGTCCATTGTGGACCGATGCTTCTGTAAAAGACAATAAAAATGGGTTACTAGAAAAATGAAGTGAAAAAAAATCATATGAGTACAAATCTCAATTTTTTTCTTCTTAGATTCAGAAGATGTAAAATTTCTCTGTCAAATTAGTAACTTTATACCTGTTCTCAACTTCTGCGCTGATCTCATTGTAGGTTGAAAAGAAAATCTCACGGTCACAGCTACACTGAGTAGTACTGTGATAGGCAGCTCTGCTTTTCCTGTTGGTTTCACTGGGTAGAGTGATCTTTTGACCATGCTTTTAGAGTTTCCCACTTGGAGTGTTCAGCAGCTGTTGGCCAATTATCTTGGCTTGGGAACTGAAAGGAAACTAACAATAGTTGAGTACTTACTGTGTGCCGGTCAGTGTGCAAAACATTTTTATTTTTATGATGTTAGCTACGGGATTGTCATGTACAGCCTTTATTATGTTGAGGTATGTTCCCTCCATACCCACTTTGTTGAGAGTTTTTTTTTCATGAATAGATGCTGAATTTTCTCAAAGGCTTTCCCTGCGTCTATTGAGATGGTCATATGATATTTATTCCTCATTTTGTTAATGTGCTGTATCACATGGATTGATTTCCTGATACTGAACCATCCTTACATCTCTGGAATAAAATTCTGCTTGATCACACAGTGTATGATTCTCAGCGGAGGGGTGAATTAATTCACTTGAATTCACATATTCAGTTAAATATGTCTGAAACCTCGCTCTGGGCCAGATATACCCCAGTCTCTGGGGACACAGCAGGAGGTAGAGCAGAGGAAACTCTCCAGACTCAGGGGGCTCATGTCTTTGTTGTGGGGAGAGATCATGACCAAACAAATGAGATGCATTAGATGGTGATAAGTGATGGGTAGACACGTAAGTTAGAGGAAGGTCTGGGGTGGGAGGTCGGGGAAGGTTTCACCACCATGACCTCTGAGCAGAGGTACGAAGGGGCAGAGGAGAGACCCCACCCCCACCCCCACCATCAAAGCCAGCAGTGATGGTGAGGCTCCCGGAGGTTTTTGAGGAGCTCAGTGAAGTTAAAGACCTTTCTCCCAGGTAGCAGACGGCTGATCTGGGTTTGAACTCAAATTTGTTTTTTTTTGTTGTTTTTTTTTTAGCTGTACACGGGCCCCTCACTGTTGTGGCCTCTCCCGTTGCGGAGCACAGGCTCCGGACGCGCAGGCTCAGCGGCCATGGCTGACAGGCCCAGCCGCTCCATGGCATGTGGGATCTTCCCAGACCGGGGCACAAACCCGTGTCCCCTGCATCGGCAGGAGGACTCTCAACCACTGCGCCACCAGGGAAGCCCTGGCTTTTTTTTTTATCATGCTTTAAAGTCTTTATTCAGTCTCCATGCTCCTGGTTTAAAAGATGCCTGAATCCAAATACAGTGGAAATCCATTTGGGAGTGCAGTTTACGTGTGTCAAGGAATTAGGTTGAAAGTCTGCTCTCTTTGTGGACTTTGCTTTTGATTAGGTCTGGATATTTTCCAAGGCTTTGAATATCTTTTTCCTAAGGGTAGAAAATACATGAATTTTGTGGTTGGATTTCCATTTTTAAGTGGATGAAATTTCTCTCGGGGCCATAGAAAGCCAGGTAACATCACTTTTCACAGGAGAACAGATGATTGAAGTTCTGGAAACCTTTCGGTGTCGCTCTTGCACGCGCACTTGGCAGTGAAGGGCTGTGTAAGGCGCTCCCTGCTCACCACGACCCGTACCCAGCAGACACCTCTCCTCTGTGTTGACAGGCGCCCTGGCTGGGGGCTCTTTTCCCTCTGGCCCCTCTCCTACTGCCCAGGACCCCCCTTCCACACAGACCCTGTACCCATGGTCCAGGCTGCTGAACCTTGGACTCCCCTCTGCCTGTCACTCGGCCCCAGATTGGGTTCGGGGGGGTTGTCACTCATGACTGTTGGGTGTAACTTTCTCACTTGAACTTGAACACCACATGAAATTCCCATGGCGGGTATTCCCATACCTGTGTTACAGACGAGGAGTGTGACGTAATTTGTCCGAGGTGATCATCCCTGGATTGCTGCTATGCCGTCTCCGTTTTCAGCTACAGTTTGGACTTGAGCAAGCTTTTGTGGGTTGGTCATGATTTTATTAATGAAATTCATGATATGGCTCCTGTGGAAATTGAAAAATTGTAAACAGAATTGGCTTCAAATTTTTGATGCTTGAGTTGGGGGCTACTTGGGTATCATTCAGTTTTTACAGCCTTGCTAATTTTTCTTAAAGACTTTATTTTTTAGTGTAGTTTTAGGGTCACAGCAAAGTTGAGGGGCAGGTGCAGAGATTTCCCATACACCCCCTGCCCCCCCGCCCAGCCTCCCCCATTATTAGCACCCCCCCGATGGTGCATTTATTATAATTGATGAACCTACCTTGATAGATCATGGTCCCTAGTTTACGTTAGGGTTCACTCTTGGCGTGGTACATTCTGTGGGTTTTGAGAAATGTGTAACGACATGCATCCACCGTTATGGCCTCTGCATGCAGAGCGTTTTTATTGCCCCCAGATCCTCTGTGCTTGGCCTCCTCACCCCTCCCCCACCCACCCCCACGCCTCCCTTTTTTTTTTATACATTTGCAAACATAAGATAAAAACGGGAGCTAACCTTTCATCAGACAGTGGCAACAGAAGGCAGCAAGCTTGGCCGTGATGCTGTGCGGCCAGGCCTGGCTCCCCACTCACGCCCACCCAGCATGGCTCCCTCTCCATTCCCGGCCTTGTAGCCATTCCGATGTCCTCAGCTTTCCCCTTCCCTCCGGGGAGTTTGTCGGGGCCTTTGTCCCGCCGCAGCCTCATGGTCCTGCCATCGTGGGGCTGAGGGTCTGGACGGGATACTGACCTGTGGGCGGGGCAGTGCAGCTGCGCCCTCCTGTGCTCCCTTTTCCTCTTAGGCCCTCTTTCCTCTAAAGAGTTGTATGTTTTGATCTGTAATGACTGTCGAGAAGTCAGAATCTGAGTCACCAGGGTTGTTTAGTCTTTCCTGAGAGTCAGGGGTGCTGCTTGGATAATGTGGGATACAACATTCTTGAGTCTGTAGCCAAACTCAGCCCCAAAGAGGTGCCAACAGGACAGGAGAAATTGCAGGGTAACACTGACAGGACACCTGCCTCGGGGGACAGAGGGACTGAACCGAGGCCAGTGTGACGTTTGTCTGCACTCGGTGGGGGAGGGGCAGGCAGAGCAGGGGGCTTGGGGTGGAGGGGAGGCCTGCGACAGAGGGTCCCTCAGATACTCAATCAGCGCTTTTGCCGTTAGGTAGCTTGATGGCCTCAGAAATCCTCCGGGTCAGTAGTTCTCAGTGGGGCTAGAGCTGTTCCCTAAGGAGCCACTGGGAACTTGTGGGCATTTTTTGTTACCTTGATGGTTTGGGGCACGTAGATATGGAGTTGGCTAGGGCCAGGGTTGCTGGATGGGATCGAGGATGCTGGATGGGACCAGGGATGCTGGATGGGATCGGGGTTGCTGGATGGGGCCAGGGATGCTGGATGGGATCAGGGTTGCTGGATGGGATCAGGGATGCTGGATGGGGCCAGGGATGCTGGATGGGGCCAGGGATGCAGGATAACGTCATCGATGCTGGATGTCACAAAGTTTGCATCCACAGGACTGTGGTTCAAGTTAAAACAAAAAGGGGAAAAACGTTTTTATAATTCTCTGAGCATAGCACATACTTTTATCTTAGATATGATCACAGAGTACTTTTACACAGTTTTAATTAGCACTAAGTTTTCTGGGAATGCCCTGAGATTTGTAAGTTGAGTGAAGCACAAAGTTTGCTTGGGATTTTACTTTAATCTTTACTCTCATAAGTGGTATTAATTTCTTTTTTATCCTATTTAGAAGCTCAAAGCCTTTAAGACATTGATTGCAATCTATTGGAAAGGTTTTTGTTTTGTTTTGTTTTGTTTGTTTTTAAATGAGAGATGGCTGGTAAAGTAAACTAATATTTTTTCCAGTGAAATAGAGCAGAGACCTCAGGGAAAGCTTATATACAGGGATGAATATGACAAATTTGGGGGGTTATAAATCTGTTTCATAGTCAGGATTAAGAAGAGTATTTAAAGATGGAGAGATTCAGTAGCACTTGATAGATTGAGTAAAACAAGTTGGGTGAAATTACTCCAGAGTTTTTAAAAGGCAGAGAGGGAAAGACATGCGAGGACATGAAACGCGTTGTATAAACCAGATCCATGTGCACTCAGGGGGTACCCCGTGGAAGGCATTTAACCGGACTGCTTTCTGTCTGTGTGAGGCCTGCCAAGGAAAACACAGCTTGGCCGCGGACGGACGGAGAAGACGGATCCCATTACCAGGCGTCCAGCCTGAGGCAGGGGTGACATGGAGCGGAAGCTCCACCTGGTGGAGGACGCTGGGCCTCGGCTGTGGGCCTCCCTGCTTGCTGTCCGCCTGCGGGTGTACCAGGCACAGCTGTGCACCGCAGCCCCTGTCCAGCTCCAGGGTGACAGCCCCGTTCCCACTCTGAGAGGCGTCCTCTTCTTGAGAACCAGGCCTTCACGTGGCGACTGTGCTCTGACCTCCGCGGCTGTCTTCTGACGCTTCTCCCGGGGGGCCGTAAGGAGTCCGGAACCTCCACCTGCACCACTGTCCTCATCCGAGAGGTTCAAACTGCCACCTCTCCTACAGGCTCGGTTTCGTTGAACTTTGCCAAGTGCCCAGTGTGTGCCAGGCATGGGCCTGGGGCCTGGACGGGTGGGAGTCCAGCTCCCCGGAGCGCAGGAAAGGAAGCCGTACAGCAGAAGCGTGAGGGTCGGGGTCCTGCGAACCCGGTGCCCCCTCCGTGTGTAGAGATGTCGGTGAGGGCACATGGGGAGGGTCTTCCGGGCCGAGAGGCCAGTGTGCGCTGCAGCCCCCCACACCGTGTGCCTGTGTGTGTCTGTGCGTGTGTGTGCGTGTGCGTGCGCGTGTGAGCGCACTGTGTGTGTGCCCGCGCGTGTGCAGCTGCCGGGCTGCACAGCCTGAGTGCCAGGAGTGTTCACAGAAGAGGATGGGGATAGGGTGGGCCGGGGGCAGCAGGTGAGCTTCCGCACTGAGCGGAGCCGGTTGGTTAGGGACCCGCTTCCTGGGGCAGTCGTTGCTGGCCGGGTCTCTGGGGGTTGATCACAGGCACCGGCCGGGCACCCGGGAACCGCAGGCCAGGCGGGCAGCAGGGGGCCTGGGCTGAGCTGGGCTCCAACAACGGTGAGGTGGGAGAGAAGAAATGGGAAAACTGCTCAGGAGCCAGACTGAGCAGAAGTGGGGAGTGGTCTGAGGACAGGAAGGTATGGGTGGCCGGGAGCTCACCGGCTAGTGGCTGGAGTGCATGGCCGGGTCACAGGAGGCTCACCCGGAGGGTGCAGGCGCCGGCGCGGGCAGTTTCATTGAATCCTCCGGGCTTTGAGTTGCTGGTGAGGCTGTCCCGTAAGAGTAGCCCGCGGACAGTTTGCTGCCTGACCGTGAAGTTGGGGGGTCTGGTTGGCGTTGCTGTCACAGAGGAGGTGGTGGAGCCGTGAGGATGGGGGTCACAGGGAGACAGTGGAGCCAGGATGGGGGCTTCTCCCTCCTAAAGGCGGGAGCGGAAGGGGTCCTGCAGGAGACAGTGGGTAACCCTGATGCGGGCGGGGCCATCTGGAGGCTGAGGGAATTGGGTTGGGACTTGCTGGAGATCCTTGTTTATAAAGTCAAACATGAGGGAAGGATTGAGAACGGCCTCCTGGTTTTGTTTTTTTGTTTGTTTGTTTGTTTGTTTGTTTTTGTGGTACGCGGGTCTCACACTGTCGTGGCCTCTCCCGCTGCGGAGCACGGGCTCTGGACGCGCAGGCTCAGCGGCCACAGCTCACGGTCCCAGCCGCTCCGCGGCATGTGGGATCTTCCCGGACCGGGGCACGAACCCGTGTCCCCTTCATCGGCAGGCGGACTCTCAACCACTGCGCCACCAGGGAAGCCCCCAGAGGAAGATTCTGGCTGGAAGTTTACTGTGCGTGTATCGTGTGAGAAATCCCCACCAGTCCTGAGGGTCAGGGTGAGGGTCAGGGTGAAGCTCAGGGCTGAGCCCCGAATCTCAGAGCTTTCTCTGCCCTGGCTTGCCTACTAGGCGCCAGACCCCCTGAGGTCAGATGCTCTGCGAGGGGCCTGCCATGCTGGAGGACAAGCAGAGGCCATGGGTTGTTTTCTTGTTTTCAAAGATTAGCCTCAGGGCCTGTAACCCAGGAATCTGCTCTGTAGTAAAGGAGGCAGTTAAGGACCGGCCTTGTGTTCTCGGTGAATCCAGGTGGGGAAGCCATGTTCTTGCAGAAAGGTTGACCTAGTGGCTCCCAAGTTCTTCCTGCATCTCCAGCAAAGACCCCTTTATTCTTCCGTGGAACTTGGCACGAGGCGGCCCTGGCTGTGAGTCAGCCAGGACAGAAGGAGCTGTTTCCACCGCTCGGCCTGACAGAGGGCGGCCACCCAGCTCTGGGTTGGGCCACGTCACCAGAAAGATGAATAAAGACCAGCTGCTTGACCTGATGTGCCAGAGAAGGCTTCAGAGATGCTCGGTCAGTTCACATGTGAAGGTGTCGTCAAGACCCGAAGGGGTTCAGCTCCTTGCGTGCTGACCAGTTATTATTTATTTTCCTCAGTATTTTCCTGCATATTACAGGTGCTTTCAGTAAGTTTGTGGATGAATTTCTTGACTTAGTAAAGTATGTAAAACAAGCCAACAGGATGTGAGTTGTGACATTGGGGGTGTTTTCTTGCTTCAGGGCTGCGGGGTTATCGTGTAACACTGTCACGTGGCTCAACTGCGTGCAGGAAGAACCCTCGATGTGGCTTCATCAGCTTAAATATAGTTTGGGGCAACAGACACTGAGTTGAGATGCGGAAGTTCTATGCAGTGTAGGAAACAGAAGCTTTAAAGATAGCTCGCTGTGATGGGAACCCAGCTTCTGGAGCCTTGATAAGTGAAGGGAGTAAGGGCAGACGCACAGAGAGGGGTCCCCCATTCCTGAGTCTGGAGGCAGCAGGTAAGGACCTCTTTGCAGAGGTGAGGCCATGCGTGTGCAGGGGAGATGGGCAGTGGCCTCCAGGGGAGTGGAGGTGACGGCCCAGAGCAGCCAGTCGCAGGCTTCTGTTGTGTTTCTGGGTCTGTTTCCCTCCTGACCTGTCCTTCTCAGTCATTTGAAAGCAAACCTCAAAGACATTGGTCTAAACTTGCAAGTACAGTAGCAGAATGGTCTCCTAGTAGCCTTTGACCGTGCTAATGTCTGCTTCTTGCTGCAAAGGGCAACGATGTGGTCGTTACTTCCTGTGGGTGTGTATTGTCGAATGTCTGTAAAAGCAACTGTATGTTTTATGGGTTTCACAGCACCATTACTCTGCACCATTTGAGCGTGTCTCCTTAAAGACCTGGAACTCCTGGACCTCAGGGTTGGACGGAACCACGTTCTGTTTAGCACCTGAGAGAATCTCTCCTCTTCAGAGCCTCCACAGCCCGACCACTGCTGCACAGACCTTCTCTTTCTTCCTTCGGCCTTTTCCTGCCTCTGCCCTGCCCCTCCTCCGCCTTCTCTAAAGGGGCGTGGTTGGGGGGCAATCCTGCAGTTCCCCCTCCACTCCCCCTGTCCCGACCTGGCCTTGCTGTCCTTTCGGGAGGGATCCACGCAGTGAGCTTCCTTAAGCCAGACCTTCAGAAGGGTTGGCACTCGTAATAAGTGATGGTGAATATTTGGGGAAAGTTGGGTGGAGAATAAGAAAATGGCATCATCGAAAAAAAAAAATAGCAAGGGGCTTCCCTGGTGGCGCAGTGGTTGGGAGTCCGCCTGCCGATGCAGGGGACGCGGGTTCGTGCCCCGGTCCGGGAGGATCCCACATGCCGCGGAGCGGCTGGGCCCGTGAGCCATGGCCGCTAAGCCTGCGCGTCCGGAGCCCGTGCTCCGCAGCTGGAGAGGCCGCAGCGGTGAGAGGCCCGCGTACCGCAAAAAAAAAAAAAAAAAAGAAAGAAAAAAAAAGAAAATGGCATCATCGAAGCAGGAAATTCAGTCTTCAGGGCTGCCAGCCCAGCACGTTGCTAGCAACAGCTGCAAGGAAATCATAAAAGTGGCTTTTCCACAAACCAGCCAGAACTAAAGTCCCGACTGCCAAGTCAGGATATCTTAGTCAGCGTGCTTTTCAGTCCTTGTGATCCTGATCGGCCTGGCCAGTAACTGACAGTCAGTGTTGAGTCTGACTTTACTTATTTCTCAGGTCACTGTAAAGGTCTTCATTTGTGGTGCATCTGATCAGACCCTGTGGTAAATAAAGGACGTATCCATGCGTCTCAGGAGCCTGCAGGCGTGGGCAGGAAGCAGCTACAGTTATGGCAGAGCTACACTTAAACGTGGGCGGTAGCAGCCAGTTATTAATAACGGTCCTAAGGAGAACATGAGCCGCCGCCAGAATTTTGGAGTTAATTGTACTGATTTGTGAATTCATGGGCCAGCGGGAGGAGGTGGGAGAAGCCGACGAGGGTGGGAGCCGGCCGTGCAGCTGTGGGCGGGGGGTGGGTCCTCCCGGAAAGCTTTGCACGCGCCCTGCCCTGTGAGGCTGAATTCCATGGGCGGGGTTGGAGGGGAGAGGAAAGAAAGGAGAGACTCGGGCCCAGGCTCTGTGACTAACCCCAGGGTGACTGAGCAGCCACGAACGTGTCCGCGGGATTTCTAAGACCTTACAAGGAAGGGCAGCACCCTCACTGAGAACGCGCTTCCCCGTGCTGACCGTGGAAATGCTTTCCTTTGGTTCTAGTCCTTGGCAACCCCCGAGGGAGCTTCATGTGTGCGCATTACGGCCGGAGTCGAACCTGCCCCGGCTGATGAGGGCAGGGGTCCCAGCACAGGCCGCCCTCCCAGCCCCACCCTGGGCTGTGTGGTTACAGTGAAAGGAATCAAAGGCTCCTGTTACCCTGAGTTTGGACGGGGTCCCCTGAGTTTTCAGTGCCTTGGCCTCAGGGTGATTTCTGGGCCACATTTATTTCTTTTCGGGGGGTCCACATTTCTTGATTCCATAAACGGGGCCTGTGACCTTATCTAGAACGGCCTGTCCAATAGCATGTCACGTGAGCCACGGCCACTGTGTAGTTTAAGTTTTCCTAGCAGCCACGTGCAGAAAGGAACAGGTGAAACTAACTTGGATAATATATTAGGTTTAACTCAAAATGCCAAACTATTATCGTGTCCCAGCTATATACACCCTGTGGTCACATTAACAATTACTGAGATGCTTTCCACTTTTGGGAACTAAATCTTCGGAATCCCGAATGTATTTTACACTTATAGCATGGCTCAGTTTGGACTCGCCTCACCTGAGTTGCTGTGTGTGGCTGGTAGCTGCCAAGCTGCACAGCGTAGACCTAAGGAGAAGTTACTGAGACTCATCCAAACATAGAGGCTCTGTTTGAAGCCCTTGGGAGGGATTCTGGGTGGGCAGGAAGCATCTTCGCCTGAGATAGAAAGGTCCCATTTACGGATGGCAGCACGTCACCGCACGTGTTATCACGTTCCTAACCGAGGGGCCGTTCGTGGAGAGCAGTAAAGTCACGCGGCCTCAGTCTCCACTGCCAGCAGTGACCACAGGAAAACTGTGAGACCTTGACTGCCAGACGCTGAACCACATACTTGGGCGGCATGACTTGTCTTGGCAAATCTGCTGGCCATTAAGAACGGAAACCACAGCCTTTAATGTATTTATGGACACTGTTGCCAAAGAATCTTTTCCTCCAGATGCTTAATGCCTTACTCAGATGAGCAGCTGTAGCGTCCGCCTGCGGAAACAGCCACAAGCAGGCGTCCTTATATGGGAATTTCCGCAGATCTCAGCTCCTCTGCGGGCAAGATCAGCCACAGTGCACACGTCTCTTCCAGCAAAGCAGAAATTATTTTTAAATGTTCTTGGAATTTCCCCTTCCTCCTTTTTCTTCCTGTGGTTCTGCCTACTCTCCCCTTTGCCCCACTTAACTTCTGTCTTCCAGTCTTTTTCCCTCTATACCCACTTAATCTGGTTGGTTTCTACTGTTGAGTTGTGTGAGTTTTTTATAGATTCTAGATATGAACCCCTAATCAGATACATGATTTTCAAATATTTTCTCCCATTCTGTAGGTGGCCTTTTCACTCTGTTGATCGTGTCCTTTGATGCACAGAAGTTTGTAACGATGGTGTAGTTCCCATTGTCTGTTTTTACTTTTGTTGCCTGTGCTTTTGGTGTCATATCCAATAAATCATAACCAAAGCTAATGTCATGAAGTTTTTCTCCTATATTTTCTTCTAAGAGTTTTATTTGGGCTATTTGGAGTTAATTTCTGTTTATAGTATGAGGTTAAGAGTCCAGGTTCAGTCTTTTGCATGTGGATATACATTTTTCCCAGCACCATCTGTTGAAAAAACTGCACTTTCCCTATTGAGTGGCCTTGGCACCCTTGTTGAAAATCCTTTGACCATATTTGTGAGGGTTTATTCCCAGGCTCTCCGTTCTCTTCCATTGGTCTGTGTGTCTGTCCTTATGCCAGCACTGCACTATTTAGGTTACTGGAACTTTGTAGTAAGTTTTGAAATCAGGAAGTGTGAGACCTCCAACTTCATCTTTTTCAAAATTGTTTTGGCTTTTTGGGGTTCCTTGAAGTTCCTATGAATTTTAGGATGGATTTTTCTATTCCTGCAAGAGACATCACTTTGTTAGGGTTTAGAGCCTCATTTTTTTCCCATTCATAAATGAGTTGTTGAGGATACTCTGTGATAAGAAAAAAGGGCAAAAAAATATTATTTAATGTTAATCTTCAATATATACCTCAAATATTTAAAAATAATTGTTTATTTTGGCAACTCTCTGCAAAGATGAGGATTTTCAATACAACTTACTTTCCCTCTTTTCGTAAAATACTTTTTAACAATGTGCAGCCTTTAAGGGATAGCAATTGTACATCATTAAGCATCCTCTCTATCCAGGACACCAAAAATAATTTGTTCTAATTAAAGTTAACAGAGCCGAGTGGCCAGAGCGGAGTCCCCTCACTTTAGGTATTTTTGCTTGTTTGGGGGGGGGCAATTAATCTTACTGAGCCTCAATTCCGAAGTCCAGAAAATGATCCTTAAACTCACCCTTTTTAATCCACCCCACAGGGTCATATTCCAGAATGCGGGTTCACAGTTGAAACTTACTGGAGAGGCTGAGGTGCTGTTTGTTGAGGCAGGAGACCTCCCCCTGCCCCCCATCACTCTGGCTTTGTCAGCCCCTTCTCTCAGCCTTGAGATGTCACAGCGATAGGCTGGCCAAACCAGTTGGAAAGACGCACGCAGTTTTCTCAGTTGCACAGGTGAGAAGATGAGAGTTTTATGTTAGATCAGGTGGTCGCGTCAGTGGTAGCATCCCCTGGAGGTGACGGTGCACATGATGACAGCGTTGTACAGACGGGGTGGGGGACGTGGCGGACCCTTTAGGAAGCTTAGCTTAGTGTAAAATGATTACATAACGTGGGTGGGTTCGGTCTCCTGTCCTGTATCCCTGGTAGGGGTGCGCACAACGAGGGTGTGGAGAAAAGAGTCCGGAGGTGCCTGGAGCAGTTGGATGGGTCGTTACAGCCTTAGTTGGACTTACTGGTCCAGAGCCCTCTGAGGCGCTGAGGCTTATAGACCTTCACAGAAAGATGCACGGAAGCACGTACATGACAATTTTCTTATAACGCCAGGTTATTCGTGCTCCCAGCCTCTATCACAGCACACGATTGTAATGGCGACTGCATTTCTGAGGTTTTTTTAGAAGCCTTGTATTAAATAGGACAGTTAAAATATTGTGAATTCTTGATAACTGAATAAGCTGCAAATTCACTAGCACAGAGCGGTCTGGTACATTCTGGCAGGTGCCTGTGTATGTGTGTGTTTGCCCGTGTGAGAGACAGGGACACACACAGGCTCTGTCTTTCCACTTCCACAACCAGAAGAATTTCTTTGCGCACATTTCCTTTTCATTTTCCATAATGCAAACAGAAATGCTTTTCTTTTTTTTTTTTTTTTTTTAGAAGAAAAAAAGTATGAACTTTGAAGTCACAAAAATGTTTTATTATATAATATTAGTATATTTGTCTTTTCACCAACAGATTCCTAAAATATAATTTTAAATATGTTTTTAGGCCTCTTCCGTTGCGGAGCACAGGCTCCGGACGCGCAGGCTCAGCGGCCACGGCTCACGGGCCCGGCCGCTCCGCGGCATGTGGGATCTTCCCGGACCAGGGCACGAACCCGTGTCCCCCACATCGGCAGGCGGACTGTCAACCGCTGCGCCACCAGGGAAGCCCAATGCTGGTCTTTTAAAGCCTCCTCCTACATGTTCTACACATTAAGTTCTAAGCTCTTTCTTAGACATCCTGTTTATGGTGATAATTGCCAGTTGCGGGTACCTGCCCCGTGCGAGGCTGTGCACGTCACCTCTGACCCCTGCCTCAGCCCTGCAGGACACGCATGTTAGAATCAGGACCTGATGTGTAAGAAGCTGGCTCAAGACCTTCCAACTAGTCAATTTTCCAGTATATCAGATTCACAATGAACCAAAATAAGTATATACTTTCGCCAAATTTATTACTTTACAGGTGGATTTTTTCACCAGGTGGGTCTTAGGTGTGATCTGAGGGGCAAAGAAAGCTTTCTGCTAAAAGTACCTCTCACTGTGGGTGGTATTTCCATGTTGTTGGTCAGAATAATGAAGGTAACCGTCAAGTAAAAATGTTCTGGGGAATTATAGTTTCAATCCTTAACGTTTTAGTTTAAAGTAGTTTGCCAGATGTTTTTTCTTATCACAGCTTTAATAGAATTGAAGGAAACTTATGGCTTCTTATAAGCTGGGAGAAAGGAAACATTGATTAGTACTATACTTAGAAGGAGAGATTGAAGACGGAGCAGCTGGGCGGTGAGCATCTCGGTGCAGGTCAGTGATGATAAAACACCCAGTTTGGAATTTTGCGTGGGATGGAGTCCTGATTGTTGGACACGAGCGATTTGGGGAGAGGACGGTGTGTGTGCCCCCTGAGCACAGCACCCCCTGTTCCTCCCCCTGAGCACAGCACCCCCTGTTCCTCCCCGGCTCCGCAGCTGTCACCTTCCTCTCTGGGCAGGTCGTCCCGTGAGGAGCGAGGCCCTGGCCAGGCGGGTGTGCGCGGGTCAGACCCCGTGTTGACGCTGTCATGTGTGCAGGCGCAGTGGAAGCTGGGAGTCTGTTTTCCTCTTGTAATTCCGCCCTCGTCCTTGTGAAGTCTGTGATTGTGGTTCTTTGGGGCATTCACTTTGGGAAAGTGGGTTCGGATATTTTGCTTGAGGAGTTAGCATCTTATAAAGAAAAATATGTTTTCTCACAGCTTTCCAGTAAATGGTGCTTTGAGTGAGTTTGCCAGATATGGTTCAGTCTGCAGGCTAATAAATCTAGCCCACAGCCTGTGAGCAAAGAATGGGTTTGATGTTTTTAAATGGTTGAAAAAAATGAAAAGAAGATGTGAAAATTACACGAAACTCAAACATCAGTCTTGGGACACAGCCCAGCATTTGTCTGCTGTCATCCGGGGCCACCTCTGAGCCACAGGATCAGGTGAAAAGTTGTGGCAGAGGCCGTGTGGCCCTCGCAGCCTGGAGTAGTCTTGCTCTGACCTTTATGGAAACAGTCCTGCTGCCGCTGCCGCGGAGGAGGTTAGCAGTCTTGAAGACGCTGTTTAACGTTGTCAGGTTTTAGACATCACTGCATTCAGATCTTCGCAAGTTAAATCCAGTTCTGTGGAAATGACTAGATAGTGACATACTTTAACTACATCGAAACAAGTCTTCTCTTGGTCGCCATCCTCACGAGTGGATTTCTTGTAACCAGCATGAACTAGCTTCCTTCCTTCCTGTCCTGGAAGGAAACTGGAGACTCATCAGAGCCGCCTGCCCTCTGCTCCTTGGAGCCAACCAAGGGGCAGGGGGCCGGGGGCTGGGGTGTCTGTAGAGCTGCGGGGCCGGCCCGAATCTTGCCAGCACGTGGCAGTCAGAGATGTGAACCTCTGCCAGGTAAGAGCAGCTCCCCTGGGGGGAGGTTTGTGTTTGGTTTTTTGGGGGGTGGTGGTTAATTTACATCATTCTTTTTTAATGGAATCCCATTGTTTGTCGATTTCCCCATCTGATGAGTCTCCAGGGCATGCTGAGTCCTGCTCCCACTTGAGGCGCTGAGCCCCCGCCCCGGCCTCGCCAGCCCTGGGTGCAGCTGAGACCCAGGCGTGACTGCCGGCTGTCGGGTTCAGAGGTGCAGGCAGGGATGCCTGCCATCATTCCTAGAGGGCGTGGCTGCAGCGGGGCCGGGCTGGGGGGCCAGGCGCCCCTGCGGTGCTGTCTGCACCTGGGGAAGACCTGTGACTGGCCGGCCAGTGGGCAGGAGGCTCTCTTTGCTGTTACGAGCTCAGTGCCTTGTTGATCCCAGAGATTCTGTGAACAACCCAACATCCTTTTTTAAGTACCTCTTCTGCTGAAATTAACCTGAGGTGGTTTATATTGCCTGCATCCTAGAAAACCTGTGTGTATTGAGCTGAAAGTGCCCATTCAAAATGTCAAATATTTTGTATTAAAAATTTCTTTTTCTTTTTGAAACTTTTATTTATTCATCTTGATATCCTGTGTTGTCCACCTTTTCCTCTTTATCCAGTTATCTACTGTGTACCTGCCACCTGCCAGGCGCGTGGTTAAATGTCAGCAGAGGAACATTTCATGTTAGGCTGTAGTGATGCCTCACTTAGGGTATATCGTGAAGGATGGTCCCGACCTCGCTCCCCAGGTTCTCTGTGACCATGTCAACTCGGGGACAGCAGTGAGGAGCCCAAGAGCAGGAAAGAGGTCAGACTTTGAAATCAGTACAGGACAGAGACCTGTAGTCACCTTGAGGGATGGAGTGACTGAATGTAGAAAGAAACAGAAGGAAACAGGTGAGGCCTGAGCACCAGGTTCCCCCGCAGCAAACCTGGTAGCTCGTGTGATGCCCCGGGACGCCCACCAGACAAACCTTCTGACGGTGATGTGACTTCTCACCTGGTCTGCACGCGGGAGGGGACGGGCTGGTCGTGCAAGCTGAGTGTGTTCGTTGGCCTGGTGGTTACAGCCTGTGGATTCCTGGTTTTCACATCCGCTCTACACGTGTTAATCACAACTGCTGAGACGCATCCACTTTGGATAAACTGACAAAACGGGGTTGCTATCCTTCAGAAACTGAAGGTCAAGCTTTTAAGCTTTTGAAAATTCACCAAGGAGAGCCTCTTTATGGGAAGCTGCTCACCTTCCCAGCACCCAGCCAACTGTCCCCATGCATTACGCACCTCTTTGGGGTAAACTCCAGTTACGGTCGTGTGTACGTTAGTAAGAAAAAGTATCACAATTTTGTGAGACACTTTAAAAAAAATCGATCAACATTCTTGTGTTTCTGAGAAGTTTCCAAACATCAGTCATTCAGCAGGCTTTTCTGTGGACCCACTGTGTGCTGCCTCGGAGCATCACAGTGTGGCAGGTGCCCTGGAGAGGATTTGTCTGCAGGAGCCCCTCCAGGAGCTCTGCAAGTCCCCACAGAGTGGAACTATGTGGGGATCCGGATCTGCTACCGGCCCAGTGGAGCAGGGGTGTCTGGCAGCTCATCATGGGAGGGAGACGCAGAGCGTGTGGACTCTGGGAGGGAGAAGTGGCTGGAAATGAGGCCGCAGGTAAGGAGGTGGTGAAGGCTTATGTCTCCTGCGACACCAGGGTCTCTGGACGTCGCCCCCTGGAAAATAGACATCGTCTTCTGAACTGAAATGTAATATGCTCAGATTTGCGTTAAAAAAATACAGGGCTTCCCTGGTGGCGCAGTGGTTGAGAGTCCGCCTGCCGATGCAGGGGACGCGGGTTCGTGCCCCGGTCCGGGAGGATCCCACGTGCTGCGGAGAGGCTGGGCCCGTGAGCCATGGCCGCTGAGCCTGCGCGTGCGGAACCTGTGCTCCGCAACAGGAGAGGCCACAACAGGGAGAGGCCCGCGTACCGCAAAAAAAAAAAAAAAAAAAAAAAAAAAAAAATACAGCTTTGACAGCAGTGAGGAAAAGAAGTATTGATGATGATGTGATATGTGTTTTTCATCGAGCGCCTCCACTGTGCATATTACTCCATAATCCACGTCCTTTTCACAGTAGCTCCGTGGGGCATGGGTATAACCATCCCTTAGGAAGAAAAACTCTCCAGTAAGCCCCTGCCCAGGCTGGGATCTGAGTTCAAGGCTGACCGACCACGCTGGCCCAGCGTGGAAGGGCAGGCCTGGGCACCGGGGGACAGCGGGGTGTGCGGTGGTGGCGTGGGGGGCCTGGGAGGGCGTGCATACGAAGGGAGGGGTGACGTGACCTTTCGCACAGTGGCTGAGCTGGTGAGAAGGGGGCTGCTGAGGGCGACGGGGGGTTCGGGGTCAGCGGAGTGCGAGGCGCAGCTTGACCAGGATAAGGGGTCGGGCAAGCGCCGCTGTACGCCCTCCCCCCAGGGATGAATGGACCGCAGTTAAGCCAGTTGTCTGCTCCTTCCACCAAATAAGTGCACCTGTGCAAATAATCTCACACGAGGACATGTTCCCACATGTCTAGTTAAGACCACCATTTATGAGCTGTAGGTTTGCTTCTCTCTAACCTGGGTGTTGGTGTTGATCTCAGGTAAAGTTTACTATTAAAAGTGCTACGTTCTGCACGTCAGCGTCCATGCTGTGGACAGGTTTCTTTTTACTGTCTTCTTCCTGCTTCTTTACTTCTGAGTTTGGAGTAGAGGTCTTCATTCACCTACCAGGTAGTTGTGTCTGGAAGCCGGCCCGTCTCACCTGGTTTTGCTGGCCTTATGACTCATTTAACCCTCTTATCTCTGATGTAGCCTACATGCATCCTTTTTTTCCTACAGTTCATGTCCAATAACTTTCTCATTATCTTTGGGCTTCATAGCATAATGTTTCAAAAAAAGTTTTCTTTTTCCAGCTTTACTGAGATGTAATTGACGTATAACATTGTGTAATTTTAAGGCGTGTAATGTGATGATTTGAGACATGTATAGTTTTGCAAGATGCTTACCACAATAAGGTTAATTAACCCACCCATGACCTCACATAGTTACCATTTTGTTGTGCTGGTGAGAACATAAAAACTGTTCTCATGACTTCCAAGTATACAGTATTGTTAATTGTTGTCACCATGCTGGACATCACATCCCCAAAACGTATTCCTCTCGTAACTGGAACTCTGTGCCCTTTGACCAGCATCTCCCCATTTCTGCCCCACCACTCCCCAGCCCCTGGCACCTCCCTTCTACTCTGTTTCTATGGGTTCAGTGCTTTTTAGAGAGATCATATAGTATTTGTCTCTCATGATTTATTGCACTTAGTGTAATGCCCTAAAGACCATCCATGTTGTTGCAAGTGGCAGGATGTCCTTCATTTTTATGGCTAACACTCGTGTGTGTGTGTGTGTGTGTGTGTGTGTGGTTTTCTTTATCTGTTCATCCAGTGATGGATACTTGGGTGGTTTCCATGTCTTGATCATTGTGAATAATGCTGCAGTGAACAAGGGGACACATATTTCTTTGAGATCGTGATTACATTTCCTTCAGGTATATTGACCCGGAAGTGGAATTGCTGGGTCACATGGCAGTTCTATTTTTAGGTTGTTGAGGACCCTCCATATTCTTTTCCATCATGGCTGCACCATTTGACGTTCCCACCAGCAGTGCAGGAGGGTTCCCTTTTTTTCCACATCCTTGCCAACATTTGTTATTTCTTGTCTTTTTAAAAAATTTATTTATTTATTTGGTTGCACTGGGTCTTAGTTGCGGCAGGCGGGCTCCTTAGTTGTGGCATGCGAACTCTTAGCTGCGGCATGCATGTGGGATCTAGTTCCCTGACCAGTGATCGAACCCGGGCCCCCTGCATTGGGAGCGCGGAGTCTCAACTACTTTGCCACCAGGGAAGTCCCTTCTTGTCTTTTTGATAGTAGCATTTCTGACAGGTGTGAGATGATAGCTCATTGTGGTTTGATTTGAATTTCCCTGATGATTAATGATGTTGAGCATTTTTTGTGTACCTGTTGGTCATCTGTATGTCTTTGGAAAAATGTCTGTTCAGGGACTTCCCTGGCGGTTCAGTGGTTAAGACTCTGCGCTTCCCATGCAGGGGGCATGGGTTCGATCCCTGGTTGGGTAACTAAGATCCCACATGCTGCACGGCCAAAAAAAAAAAAGAAAGAAAGAAAGAAAAATGGCTTGTTCAGGTCTGGGGCTTTTTTTTTTTTTTTTTTTTGCTGCATCCCACGACTTGTGGGATCTTACTTCCCCGACCAGGGATCAAACCCAGGTCCACGGAAATGAAAGCACTGAGTCCTAACCACTGGACTGCCAGGGAATTCCCTCATGCCCATTTTCATTTATTTATTTATTCATTCATTCATTCATTCATGGATGGCTGTGTTGGGTCTTCGTTGCTGCGTGCCAGCTTTCTCTAGTTGCGGCGGGGGTATAACAACAATTAACAATACTGTTGACAGACACTGGGGAGGCTGTCAGACCAGGAGGGATGGCAGACCGGGAGCTGGGGACGTGGGCCCCGGTCAGGCTACTCTTCATTGCAGTGCACAGGCTTCTCATTGCGGTGGCTTCTCTTGTTGTGGAGCACGGGCTCTAGGCGTGCGGGCTTCAGTAGTTGTGGCACACGGGCTCTAGAGCTCAGGTTCAGTAGTTGTGGCGCACGGGCTTAGGTGCTCCGCAGCATGTGGGATCTTCCCGGACCAGGGATGGAACCCATGTCCCCTGCACTGGCAGGCGGATTCCTAACCACTGCACCACCAGGGAAGCCCTCGTGCCCATTTTTAAATCAGATTCTTTTTTTTTTTTTTTTTTTTTGGTGTTGAGCTGTATGCATTCTTTATACATCTTGGATATTAACCCCTTATCTGATATGTGATTTGAAATATCTTCTCCCATTCTGTAGGTTGCCTTTCTATTTTTTTATTGTTTCTTTTGCTGGACAGAAGCTTTTCAGTTTGATGTCGTCCCACCTGTTGATTTTTGCTTTTGTTGCTTGTGCTTTTGGTGTCATATACAAAAAAATCGTTGCCAAGACAGATGTCAAGTTGCTTTTCCTTTATATTTCCTTCTAGGAGTTTATAATTTCAGGTCTTACATGTAGTCCTTAATCCATTTTGAGTTCATTTTTGTGCATGGTGTAAGATAGGGGTCCAGTTTCATTCTTTTGCACCTAGCGTGATGCTTTCTGTCTTCTGTGTTATTAAGCATAATTCAGAAGTGGTAAGAAAGGCTTTTAGTGTTGGTTACATATCGAGTGGTGGACACTCAGGCTCTCGCAGTGGGTTACATTCCTGTGACCGTTGCACCTGAGAATTAACAATGCCCTTTTTTAGACTTTCATTTCCTGAAAATCATGTGCATGTAATACCCTGAGAAGCCACATGGTGGCAGAAGTGGTGCTTTGAAACTTGTGGGTTTACAAACCTGCTCTAAGAGAACGTCTGCTCTGCATCTTCATCCTTTTTTTTTTTTTTTTTTTAAATGAAGGTGTAGAATTTAATAGAAAGAGCCTCCAAATACCCATCACCTACCTTGAAACTTGTGGGTTTACAAACCTGCTCTAAGAGAACGTCTGCTCTGCATCTTCATCCTTTTTTTTTTTTTTTTTTAAATGAAGGTGTAGAATTTAATAGAAAGAGCCTCCAAATACCCATCACCTACCTTGAATAAAACATTACAAGTACAGTTGAGCTCTTGGTACACTTCCCGTTCTGATGATTTTCCCTCCCTCCTTTCCTCTGGGAGGGAACCACTCTCCTGTTCATCCTTTTATGACACACTGTGTTCTTAGCACTCATGGGGTTGTTTATTTTGTTTTAGATTTTAAATAGTGTGTGCTCTTTGTGATGCTGTGCAAGCTGTGCTTTTTCACCCTCTCGGTTCTTAGGTAGGTTTATCCGTGTGGATTTGTGCAGCTTTAGTGAATTATTTTTCTTCTGTAGCAGTGTGGTGTTCCAGGAAGGGGTCACGACCTGTTAACACGCACTTTCCTGTTGACAGACACTGGGGAGGCTGTCAGACCAGGAGGGACAGCAGAGCGGGAGCTGGGGACGTGGGCCCACGTCAGGTCCCCTGTTGCTGTCCAACTACACACTTGGTCTCAAGAGCACCCCTTTTCATTAGAATCTTTGCCTCTTTCCCCGAACCCTGGGCCTGAGGCATCGCACATCCCCTGAAGGGAGACAGCCTTCAAGGAGTCCAGGAATTCAGCGACGTCAAGGCTCGAGTCTGACGCTGTCCACTGGCTTCTGGCCCCGGAGCTATAGGCAGAAGGTCTGTGTCAGTGGCCTCGGCCTCCGCCGCAGCCCTCGGCAGCCCGTCCACCACGCGGACCCAGGTGCAGCTGGACTCCTGCCTCATTTCTGGGAGAGAAAGTGGGCAGGCGGGGGGCCGTGGTTCGAGTCTGTCTTCAGCCTGTGTTTAGTCTGGGGTTGCCCCCGGGGCCTCCGTGCCACAGTGGGGAGGGGACACCTCCCCTGCCCCCTGGAGCTCTCGTTGCTGAGCCACTAGTAAAACTGGTGCGAGACGGATGAGCAGGGAAAGAAGAAACAAGCTCCCGCCGCTGCGCGGGTCTCGCGGAAACGGGGCCCAAGGTGTGGCCACAGCAGGTGGCTTTTCTCGACAAAGAAACAATAAATTGTCTCTGAGGACTTGACAGGACTGAGAAACGTAGGCTGTGGATGCTCAGTTAGTGAAGGATCCGGACGGCTTGGCCCTGGGGTCAGTCACCGACGGCGCTCGCGGGTTGGTTCTTTCGGGCTGCCCTGTCTCTGGCCATCGGGGTGCCCTTCTCCCTCCTTCACACGGAGACGCATCTCCCGCTTCAGGGAGGCAGGAGCGGGTCGGAGTGTCCCTCTTACATCGGCCGTTTCTTAAGCAGCTTTAATTCAGAATAATCCATGTGCTGTTGAGGGACATGGGGGCAGCTCACCCTGGACCCCAACGCTGCCCTGCTCCTGTGTGCCCCCGAAGCTTCCTGGGCTGGGCTTGTCCCCGTTCAGACCTGGGTGTGGATCCACAGTCTCCCTCGTTGGCTGTGTTGCCCATCAGGACCTTGAGCTGCTTGGAGACTCAGTTACCTCAAATGCATAGTGGGGACAATAATGACCCACAGCTGGTAGGACGGAGGTGAATGTTGAATGAGAGCGTGTTCCTCAGCTGTGAGCGGCGCTTACATCAGCTCCGCGTGCGGCACGGCGTGCGCATCTTTGTGCCCGAGCCCTTTCTTTTGTAAGTACTCTTTGAAAACGGTCTTCTTAGATTCAATCAGTTTAAAATGCTGGCTCTCCACGGGCAGGACTATGGCAGCACGTGTGCAGCCCAGGCTCCGCGTCTGGTCTGCCACCGGTTCCTCTCCCTAAGACCCTCTCCCGCCCACTCCCCACCCTCCCACCCTGACCGCCACCCCCGTCTCCACCCTGACAGCTCGGTCTCCCCCCTCCCCAGGCCTGGGAGAGGGGTCTTTGCACCGGAGAGACACCCCTGACTGGCTCTCTCGCCTCACCGCCCCACCCCCGGCCCCTTGAGCAGCCTCAGGGTCTTTGCACGAGCTGAGCTGCTCTCTCCCCAAGCCTCCCCTCCCTCCGGCTCTGGGGGATCAGACCTGGGGTTCTGTCTCGGGAGGCATTGCCTGCGTCCCTGCCGTCCTCGCAGCAGCCTTGTCTCCTGTGACTTGACACATTTTCAGCTGCCTATTTATTTGTGGGTTAGATGGCTGGCAAGGTGTCCCCCCAGACAGAAAGCTTCAAGATGAGACTTCACGCAGAACCCGGGGGTGTTTTGATGCCCTGGTGAAATGGTTTGGAGGTGGAAGTTGACAGTAGTAACTGGGGCACTGAAACCAGGCTGGGGCTGCGCAGGTGCTGTGGTCATGCTCACGACGCCCTGGAAGTCCAGGGGGAAGAGCCATGGCCTTCCCCGGTAACTGCCGTCTGGGGATTCTTGCCCTGGGACCTTTGCTTGTTGGTTTTGTGACAGGAATGTTTAGTGTGGAAATGTGCTCAGCAGGTCCATGCCTGCTGCGGGGTGGACGGGTGGAGTGAGTGGAAACAGTGTGTGGAGCAACTTTATACAGAAGGTGATAGCAAAACACATTTTAAGTCAAATCATGTGAAAATCTGGATTTTCAGCAAAGCCCTCTTTTGTGAACATATGACCACTAGAATTCCTTCAGAGAATTAAAAATTATCCTATTTACAGAAGTTTAGCTTGATGTGCAGTCTTCTGAAACAGTGTTGATGGTGTCACATGGGGTTGCACTTGCCCGTGGATGGAGGCCGGGGCCCCGCTGACTCTGCACTGTCTCTCCCCGTGGCCTCGGCATCTCCGCGGCTCGTGTATCAGGCGGGTGGTCAGGGTCCCTTCCTGGGGTTTTATGTGCAGCTCGGCTCTTGGCCGAGCAGGTGGCCGGGGAAAGGGCCGAGGCGGGGGTCAGGCCCGGGGTCGGGGGCACGGCCGGCCGAGCGTGTGAAGCCAGCCTCAGGCCCCGTCTGGGTCCAGGGTGGGAGCCTGACCTGCGGGGAGGGGTGAGCGTGCCAGGAGCCTGCCAGCCTCGGGCCCTCCCCTGCCGTGGGCGCTTGCTGAAATTTTAATCTGCAGAAAAGACCATTCAGATCATCGGATTTGACCGCTCTGTTTCCGAAGGGAAAGATTGAGGCCTTCGGGAGTGATGTGACTCGTGTGCCTGCCTGCCCGCCGGCCGCAGCTGGAACGTTGCCCATGTGGACCCACCAGCCGGGTGACCCCGGGCTCCCTCTGCACCCTTACACCAGCTTGTCCCCCCCTCGGCCTCGTAGAAAGATTGGTGGGGTGGGAGGGTGACGGAGAGTTTTGTTTTAAATCCTTTTGAAGGATGCAGGAAAGCTTGCTTGTTGCGGCGCGGCTTTGGGAATGTTCTGTGATTGTCTCGCAGAAGACGGTGGGTGACCCGTGTAGATTCTCTGTGTTTCTGACGGCTGACCTGTCGGGTGTCAGACTTCGGCCAAGGCTCCCCCGCCTGCTCGGCAAGAGGAGGGTCGAGGGGATGTTCAGAGGGGCTCGCAGACGGGCCAGGGACCGTGTCTTTGGTGATTTTTTCTGATGCTTCTGGACGGTGGATTCTGCCCTCTCACACTCTGCTCTGGTCGACTTGAACTTGAACCTGCACCCGAGAATCGCCGAGGTCCGAGCCCTCGTGTGACACCCGGGACATGCCTGGGGGCCCGTGTGGAGGACGCGGGGCTGGAAGTGAGAGTTTTGGAAACGGGGAGCATGGAAGGAGGGAGGACAGTGCTCTGCTTTATCAGAGAAGCTTTACTTCCCCTGGAGGGGATTATTCATAAGATAAAATTTAAACTAAAAAGGATTCATTTCCATTAAGTTCAGAGTGGTTGCAAAACAAAATTCTTCTCTTACACGTGTGTACAAGGAAATTAATGGCCTGGAAACTTACAGCTGCTCGATCGTCTGCAGGCCCGAGGCCCCTGGTCTAGAAGGTCTGCTGACGGGGCCAGCAGCCAGCTGGGCCCTGAAGCCAGGGTGCAGCCCTCAGTTCTGCCAAGAAGGAGCCGTCAGCGCAGGCACGCTGGGGACGGGTCTTAGGGGCTTGATGCCTAATTAGGTTTCTTTACCCCCCAGAGCCTGAAGGGGGACCAAGTACACTGAGAACTGGACTGAGTCAGGTAGAGGGTGGCTTTTTAGTTCTTATCCCCAATGGAAAGTGTTCATACTCGTGGAAGGTGTTGCTCAACTCGACAAATGTGCAGCCTCTGAGTTTTTGCAATCTCACAGGAAAGTACAGTTTTCCAAAACTGTGGAATGGACGTGCCTTTAAGAATCTCATTTAGGTAATGTCGAGTGTTAAATGCACAAACAAGACAAAACACAACCAGTTTCAAAGCTCTGGAGCATTCATCTGAAACGCGGCATCATCATAAAGTGGCGAGGCTCATCTCAAAATCAATTGGTCGAACAACTAAACCAGAGAACTTACTGAGCAAACGTTTGCACACTCTACCACGTACCTGGCCTTGTAAGACGCAGCGATACAGTAGCTACACGGCTGCCCTGGGAGGGCTGTTGTCTGGGAGGGATGGAGACCCTGGTGATAGTGAGTGAAGGGTCTCCAAAGCCCTCCTGTGAGAGGGACCCCTGCGCTGAGTCCAGAGGCAGGACTCGGGGCCAGGATGCCCCATCTGTCCTGGGACCACACTCAGCACGGGGATCAGCCGTCGGGTCACCCCAGGGTCTTCCAGGACCCGCGAGTGACCGGTTTACATTTGGAAAGAACTCCTGGAAATTTGGAGGATAGAGTAGAGGCGGGTGAGGCCAGAGGCAGAGAGACGACTGGAAGGTGGAGAGAAATGGGCGGGGTGGGTACAACAGGGGCTCTTCTGAACCAGCGTCTGGCCCGCAGTTGAGGTCAGGGTCCTGCCCTGGGGCAGGGGCGTCTGTGCAGGTCGGAAGGTAAGTCCACCTGCCAGTGCCCTGAGATGGGGGCAGTGTTGTGCTCGCGTGCATTTCTGAGACTCACTGACCTTGCTCGGATTCACAAAAGGTCGGTGACCGCCTTCCCCCTTCACTTTGAAAGGTGAAGGGTGGGGTCAGAGGTCAGCCTGCAGAGCGAGGCCCGGTGTGATACTCCCTGGGGCTTCCTGTTTAGTCATTTCAACCAAGAGCACAAGCCTATTGCAGAAGAAAGTACCCGCCGAGCTGATGGCGCATTTCGCTGCGAGTCGGAGCTCCCAGGAGGTCCCAGGAGAGCCCGGCGGTCGGGGGGAGCAGTGGGCAGACAGGTTTGCAGAGCCGCCACCCCGCGGTGGGAGCGGGCCGGGGTGCCCCCTCCACACGTTCTGTGAACCTTTGTTCGTTGACAGCCGCTGGGCTCTAAGGGAGGCAGCACTGCCCTTCAGAGTCCGTTTATGCTGCGAAATGGACGTCCCTGTATGGACACCCACGTGGGCCTCCCTCAAATGCTAAGACAGTCATTTGAAATTCAGAAGAGGATTTAAAATAGGCCTGATCTACAGTCCAGGCTCAACTGATAACTTTCTACGGGAGGGCGTGAAAGGAGGGAACCACGGGGACGGGACGGGGACGGGGACATGGGGCCTCTCCTGGCGTCAACGTTGCCTGCCGCGTCCCAGGGCTGTGCCCTCTGTCCCTCTCTCCCCCCACGCAGATGCACAGAAACCATGGTTCGGGGGTGTCATCTGGCTGCAGCCTGAGCCATTGTGTGGTAGGGGGTTGTTCCCTCCCAGAAATGGGCGCCCCTCCCTGGCTGCATGTGGCGGGGAGGGAAGGGTACCACTGTCTCCCACTGTCTGTGTTGTCAGTGAAATGGCAGTGGTTAAAGGCCTTTGCCCAAAGCCCCAGGATTTAATTTTATGCAGTTGTGACAAGCATGGATCTACTGAAGTTTGTATGTGTCAGCACAGCCATTTTAAAAGTCTGCAGGCAAGAATTGTTTCAGTTTGTTTTACATAACTTTTCTTCCCCCTGTTCACATCCTTTTAACTTTAGACCCATCAAATACAGGATTCGCCATACACGGTAGTGTTTCCTGTCTTGTCAACTTTACTAGTTTCCAAGCCTTTTCCCTTGTCAGCACGCTGCATTACTCTTTTGCAAGTTCTCTTTAAAAATCAAGCTCTCTTATGTTCATTTTCCTATGGAAACAAGTCCTTTTCAATGTTGAGGCTTCTGTGTTTGCAGGGGCTACAATTAGTTTGCATTTTATTCCTCAGTCATCTGTTTTGACGCCTACAGTTTTAAAAAAAAAAAAGAAAAAGATTGGTGCTTGTTTCTCTGCGTTTTTCACCTGTCATGACAAAAATGTAAGAATTAGGGGCTTTAAGGAATCCTGATTTTATGTTTCTATTACTGTAAACTTCAAACCTTTCTGTGTTTTATGTCTCAGTAGGATCCTAGAGCTTTGTACAAAAGGTATATGTAAACCTTCTAAATTTTTCCTATTTATTTTTGAATGTGCAGGGTATTCCAAGTCCAGCAGGTATAGAGCAGTGGTTACAGAGAAGCTGTCTTCTGCTGCTCTGCCCCGCCGTAGGCACCCGATGTTACCAGTTTTCTGTGTATCTTTCCAGAGAGAGGGAGAGATACATTTGTCCCTCGATTTTTTGGGGTAATGTTTTGTCACTAATTACATCTAGTGTGGTAGCAAAATTACTAATTTTCCCCCTGCATTTTCTTTAAAAACGTATGTTACACTTTGATGGTGACTGTAAAAAGTTGTGTTTCCACTGGGGCGGGCGTGGGCAGGTGGGGACCAGGGCTGCAGCCCTAAAGGAGCCGGGGCCGCAGTCCCGAGTGAAGGTGTGAGATGCAGAGCCCCCTTCCTTGGGGTCCTGAATATTTGAATTTATAATACGGATCCTTCTAGAGAGGGGAATGTATTAACTCTTTAACTCTTGGTGTGAAAAGAACTTTCAGACCCATTTGCGCTCTCGTCCCGGAGGGGATTCTGGGAGAAAGATGCTGACACGCAGAGAAACTGCCGGCACCGCAAAGCCAAGCTGTTGGCCGAGAGCAGGCCCGCGCTCGCGCCGGCGGGGGCCCGTCCTGAGAGGGGCTGAGTCAGACCCGCCTGCTGCCGCGCGGACGTACTGCGGGGCCCGGGGACAAGGACGTGGCCCTATGATCTGTCCCCCACGCTGCAGACACCCACCCACACCCCACACCCCAGGGACCAGACCCTCCCTCCTGATGCGGTGGCCGCTGGGATCAAACACGCAGGGACAGCAGTAGGCGGACAGTGTGCGCCTCTCCCGCGAGGGGACCCGTCTCGGTGGGAGGCTTTGGGTGTAGAGAATCGCGGGATGGGGGATGGCAGAAGAAACCACCTCCCTTTCAGTTATGAATTTTTGAGTAACACTTAATGGGGGAGAAAAAAGACCCTTCCTTCCTTTCTGAAGAGGTTTTAGAGCACCGTGGAGAGAGCGGAGCCGGCGTGCTGCCCTTCAGAACTGTGCTTTTCCGTGTGAAGGAAAATGTCCCAAGGAGCTCGTGACGACCAGGCACTTCTTGAAACCGACGGCTGCGTGTGAAGTGTTGGTGGCTTTCCTGGCCCAGAGAACAGGGCAGGACCCTTCTTGAGTCACGACCTTTCTGGAGCGTTTTAGCCCGGTTTTGATGCAGAACGATGCTGGAACGGTCCACGCAGGAGCCGGCGCGATTGCTCAGGGCAGCCGGACTCTGCTCGGCGGTAGCACGTGAGCACCAGGCCCTCCCAGGTGCCGGCGCGGAGATACGGCCGCCCGCGGGAGGGTGTGTACCCGGCAAGCAGGAAGCGCGGCCGCCGGCGCCCCGGGCCAGGTGTGCGCGGGGCGGTCTCCAGCCCTGGCGGCCGCCCGCCCTCCGCTGCCGGGCTCCGAGGGTCGCGGGCCGGGAGCATGACGGCTTTACAGCTCAAAGAGCTCTCGCAGTCGGGGCTCTACCGCCGGAGGAGGGACCGGCCGGACAGCCTGCGGCTCCCGGGGCCGCAGGAGCAGGCGCTCAGGTGAGTGGAGCCCGGGGGGAGGGGGAGGGGGAGGGGCGCCCGGCAGCCTGAGCCCCGGCCCGGCCGGAGGGTGAGCGGCGAGGGGCGACGGGTTGAGCCCCTGGCGTCAGCTTCCCAGCCCTGCAGCCTCGCTACACCCCCAGGGCCGAGGATCGCAGAGGGAGGGTTAGACCTGCCCGCCGCTGTCGGAAGGCACATCGCTTGGGCTTCTTAGGGCGCGTTTCAGAGGGACTTTTCTCTGCGTTTTGACGGTGAGGGTCGCGGGTGGTGTCCTGGGTGGGCGTCAGGGTGTTGTTCTTCGGTGTCGACATGGATTTCACAAAGGAGGGCAGGGCAACTTTTGAACGTAACCTGGGAGGGAGGGAGACCTTTCTAACTGAAAAGGTTAGGGGTTTTCTGTTTCCACCGTTAATTGGCCTAAAACAACACGGTGTTAGTTTTGCTTACCGCTATTGAATGTTTTTTAGGTTACAGATTCTGAACAGCCCCTGTGCATTAAGCTGTTGCTTAAACTGCTGTGTTTGCCGCGAGGGGTGGGGACTCTGAGCTGACAGCAGGGACCCTTCTCCCGGAACGCGTGCTGGGAGGCACCTCAGTGCCTTTGTGGACACTTGATCCACGCGTTTGAATGTTCCACTGAGGTGGTGAGAGGAAAAGATACGTTTTATATATATATATATATCATATCATAGTTATATCCTCTCTCTATATATATTTCACCTATAAATTCGCTTTTAGACTTTATTTTAAATTCTTTAAACTTAACAGGAAAAAATTGACAAGGAAGCTCTTTAAACATATTAAATTTGTGTACAAATTTACTACAGGAGCTGTACTTTGGGAGGGATATGTTTATTTGAAATTTTTGAACTCTGGCTGGTACTGATACTTACACTATTAGAATTTATTCCCTACCACATCGGGTGTCCCTTAGCTACAATTAGTGTATCAACTTTGAATTGACTGGATTAAACAGAATTTTAAAGCTTCAGTTTGACTTGTAAATTTTAAGTATGAGGTTAGTGAGAATTCTGAGCCCCCTCTTGCTTGACTAGATGGGCACAGGTGGACGTGAGCCCTGAAACTGCCCCCAATCCGCTCTTGGTCCAAGAGTAGTTTTAATTTCAGATTCGGGGTCTTAAGGAATTTACTTTAAAAGAAATAAGATATGTAAAATGGCGTTCAAGACCAGCCAACTTTCACTTATTTTCAGACAGTGGCAGAAGTACCCATGAATGAGATTACCTGTTATGTCCAAGGGGGTGGTTATGTATATAAGTCATAATGGCCTTTGAAACAACTAGGTTGTTCTGTTTTGTCTCAACTTTAAATTACAGAAGGAAGAATCATTCTTAAGGTGTATTGCTTGTTGCCTTGGGGTGAGGAGACATTTTCCCACTTTTTCTGCTGTATTGTCCCCTGGTGATTAGAAGGGGCTTAGGCTTCTGCTATGTCTCTGTCCCCGGGTTCAGAGAAGTGACCGTTTACTTACTTTAGGACTTCAAGCTCAGCCAGGAAAAGAGCCTTTTATCGATTTAGAGAGGCAGGGTTTTCGCCTAGTTTTATAGGAAGCCTGTTTTTAGTATGAAATCGGGTTCCTCAAGTAATAAGAGCTGGGGGGGGGGGTGACTTTGAGGTTAGACACGCCCAGTTCAGGCCGCTGGGTCAGGTAAATAACCTTGATGGACTCAGGTGGCACCTCTTTAAAAGGAGGATAAAAATCACTGCCGCTATTGAGTGTTGTTTATTATCTCCTAAAACCCTCACCACCAGCTTGATGGCAGGCGTTGTCATCCGGTGAAGGGTACCTCGTGCATTACTCACTCGGCTACCGTTCATCCGTCTCCTACTGTGTGCCGTGTCGAGGCTGGGCCGCGTTAGACTCAGGGCCGCCCCAGGGACACCGGCGTCTGGGCCCTGGAGGGTCATCTGCAGGTGTTCCTCCCAGGAGCTGTCGCTGGACTGGGCACCTGTGACATTGGGCACCTCAAAGTAGCACAAACCCACCCCCACTCTGACCCCCTCGTCACTCACACACCGTCTTCTCAGCACGTTTATGGATTCTGGCAGAAAAGCCGTCAGAGACTAACAGGGCTGTGCTCGCTGCCAGAAAACATGTTTAAGTTTAAATTGAAGACTGTGCTCTGAAACAGAACACAAGTGTTTAAAGAGCACATAAGAGTCAGTGAAGGACTTCCTTGGTGGCGCAGTGGTTAAGAATCCACCTGCCAGTGCCGGGGACACGGGTTCAAGCCCTGGTCCGGGAAGATCCCACATGCCGCGGAGCAATTAAGCCCATGCGCCACAGCTACTGAGTCTGTGCTCTAGAGCCTGTGAGCCACAACTACTGACCCCCGTGCCACAACTACTGAAGCCTGCACGCCTAGAGCCCGTGCTCCGCAACAAGAGAAGCCACCGCAATGAGAAGCCCGCGCACCACGATGAAGAGTAGCCCCCGCTCACCGCCACGAGAGAAAGCCCGCGCGCAGCAACGAAGACCCAACGCAGCCAAAAAAAAAAAAAATTAAAAAAGAGTTGGTGAAACTGCTTCTGGCTTCAAGCTCCAAACTGCTTAGAACAGAACGCTGCCTGTGTCGATTTTTATTTTAAAAGTATCCAGTACAGCCTGAAACGTGCTGTCCTTGCTTTGTACAGCAGACCTTCAGCCTCCACACCTGAGGGCTGAGTCACAGCAGGCGGTTCATCTCGTTTAGACTTTGTCACAACAGGAAAAGTTGTGTGACGGGAGCCTCTTAGTTCTAGAACGTGTCCTTCAGTGTGGCTGGAACCTGACGTTCCTGAGAGACCCCTGGACGTCACCCTCCTCCATGGAGGTGGACCTGAGGACTCTGCGTGCAGGTAGCGTTGGTGCCACCTCCTCATTCGGGGACAGGACTTCTGACCTCCTGCTCTGCTCGTGGGTTCATTCAGTGAAGCTCTTCTCCTACCCCTTGGGCTCGGAAGCTGTTCCTCGTACCTTCCCGGGCATGGACCCTTCTTCCTAAAGTGCCTGATGCCTGAAAATACCGTCCAAGATATACCCTTGTGCGTGTGTGTGTGTATTTACTCCTTAGGTATTTATTCTCCCTCTTAAATTGTGCTGCACCCAAATACAGTTTTTTTTGCGGAAACCTGAATGAAAAACGCACCTGTGCGATCCACACCCCCCCCTACAAATTCTCAGAGTCACCTTGGCTCTGCCTCAGACACATGGGGTCTGTAACTGGGGACATCTCAGAATCAAGTCTTTGCCACCTGGCTCAGAAAGGAAGTTTAATGCAGGACCAGGGGCTGGTGATTTATGACCCTTAGGCCTGTGGCCCACGAGCTCAGGATGGAGTTTATATTTTTAAAATGGTTGAAAAAAATGAAAAGAATATTTCATGGCATAGGAAAATTACATGAAACTCAATGTCCACAAATAAAGATTTATTGACACACAGCAGACGTATTTGTACACGTGGTCTCTGGTGGGTTCTTGCCGTGGTGCCCGAGCTGAGCTGTGGCCACAAAGACGGGTCTGGCCTCCGGCTCTTTGCAGTCGCCCCCTGGTCTTGAGCTCAGATCAAGGACACTTAGGTCCTCCCCTCTTGTTCCTTTAGTTTTGCCCCCCCCCTCCCCTCCGCCTGCATGAAACAAAGGTGGATCGGAAG
>NW_006784423.1:319903-326656 GCF_000442215.2 Lipotes vexillifer | reverse complement strand
AGGCGGCTGACGTTTGTGCCCGTCTGTGAAGTCCACTGGGGAGGACTCGCTTGTGCTGTGCTTTCCTACGCTTTTCCTGGTGGAGCTGGGTCACCAGGATCAGAAAGGGGGCGCAGAGAGAAGTAACCTTTACTTTATGATGGTTAAGTAAGGCTTTGGACCTCCTGTCCTTCTAGATCTGGGATGGCGTCGTCTTCCAGCAGCAGGATGCCTTTGCTTGGTTAAGAGTAGGAAACACGGATCAGGCCCCCGTACTGACTGAGCCCTTGCTGGGGGCCCGGCGCTGTGGTGAGAACTTCCGTGCTTCTGTTCTTAACTCAGTCCCGAAACGGGGAGAAGGGCCCAGGCCGTGAAGGGGCCCAGCTCCCGGCCTCACTTCAGCGTCCCGTCGGGCCCAGGGCGTGCTGCGGGAGCGTTTCCTTCAGACCTGTCTGCTGTTTGCTGATCATCAGGGGGATCCATCTTTTGACTGAAAAACCAGCGTTTGTATTTTAGTTTTAGAAGCATAATCTGTTAGACAGAGGGATAAAACTGCAGCTTGGCCTTTTTGTCTGTCCTCATTTAACGGTTCAGCAACACATTTAATCTTCCCAGCAGTGAGCTCAACTGATAACAAGTATTTCTTCTCTTTGGTCCAGGGAGGTGTCAGCTGGCCAGTGTTGGTTTTTGAAAGGTAGTAGTGCCTTCTCGTATGTGTTTAAGGGTGTAATTCACACACGCGCGCGCGTGCGCACTGGAGTACTATTCAGCCGCGAGAAAGAAGGAAGTCCTGCCAGTCCTGACAGCGAGGATGGGCTCTGACAGGGCCAAGTGAATGAGGCGGACAGGGAAAGACAGACAGCGTGTTCTCTGTCTTATGTGCAGAATCTAAAACCAGAGTGGAATGGGGGTCCAGGTGCAGGGAGTGGAGGCCTGGGGAGGGGCGGTTTAAGGCACAGACTTGCAACTAGAGGATGAACGAACTCTGGAGGGAGGCCTGCCACACAGCACGGTGACGGCAGTCAGCAGGGCTGTGCCATGTGGCGTGACGGAGGTGTCACTGATGCTCCGGGGTGATTATACAGCAACACTAAGCATGTCAGACCAGCAGCCGTGCACCTCAGACTCGCACGTTACGTGTACGGTATTATCTCACTTTAAAAAATGTGAAGATGTGGCACATATATACAATGGAATATTACTCAGCCATAAAAAGAAACGAAATTGAGCTATTTGTAATGAGGTGGATAGATCTAGAGTCTGTCATACGGAGTGAAGTAAGTCAGAAAGAGAAGGACAAATACCGTATGCTAACACATATATATGGAATTTAAGAAAAAAAAAATGTTATGAAGAACCTAGGGGTAAAACAGGAATAAAGACAGAGACCTACTGGAGAACAGACTTGAGGATATGGGGAGGGGGAAGGGTGAGGTGTGTTAGGGCGAGAGAGAGACATGGACATATATATACTAACAAACGTAAGGTAGATAGCCAGTGGGAAGCAGCCGCATGGCACAGGGAAACCGGCTCGGTTCTTTGTGGCTGTCTGGAGGGGTGGGATAGGGAGGGTGGGAGGGAGGGAGACAAAGAGGGAAGAGATATGGGAACATATATATATGTATAACTGACTCACTCTGTTATAAAGCAGAAACTAACACACCATTGTAAAGCAATTATACCCCAATAAAGATGTTAAAAAAAAAAAAAATGTGTAACACACAAGTGTTCCTGTTGGAATAGCAGGTTTTGCAGGCACCCCTTCCTCACCCTTCTCACCCCCACCCCTAAATTGAGTCCAAGCCCCAGGCCCCACCGTCCACCCCGGGGCCTGGTAGCCATCCCTGCCCAGGGTCTGCTCCTCCCTGAAGGAATGAAAGCACACTGGCTTCGAGGTGCCTCTTTTATTCCAGGTTAAACCCCTTTGACTCTGAGAGAGTAAGTTAAATTGATGTCCATCCCTCTGATGTCCCACACAGAGGGCTGTGTCTACCAAAGGATGGACCGTGACCTTCCGGTTCTCCCTCAGTGGTTTGGGGAGGCGTTTTTTCTGAAGGGAAATGTTTTCCTCTCGGTCACCTAAAGTATTTCCATGGAGTTGAGGGGGTAGGTGCTGAAAGTAAAAATAAAATTAGTGTGTGTTAAAGGGACGGTTGATGGTCCTGTTCTGTGTCTCTGTGCTGCTCTGAGACCCTTGGGAGAGAACCTTGGCCTCAGCAGAGTCAATTTGTAAATTTGCTGTCACTCACATAAAGTTTTCTAAATGATTTAATTTAATGACAATTAAATGCCAAGATTTTAATCATTATAAATGGCTTTTCTGTTGGTTAAAAGAAAAATATAACTTGATGTATCAGTTATAAATCACTTATAAAAACCAAAAAATTACAATTGGCTAAAACGTTTGCTTTATATTACTTTGGAGAGATGCTATGAAAATGAAACAGTGCTATTCATTTTATATGTATTTACATATCTTGGAAACACAGCCACTTAACTGTGTATCTGTGCGACCCAGTGGCCATTCTGTGATTAAAACAGACTTTAGACAAATATTCTCCTACATAAAATCTACTTTTAGAAACAATCATTAAATAAGTTAATATGAATTATGAAATTAACATGAATTAAGAATTAATATGAAACAGTGGTTGCATTAGCTTCTTAGAGCTGCTGTAACAAGTACCACACCCTGGGAGGCTTCAGACGGCAGAGATGTCTGGTCTCTCAGTTCTCGAGACTCGGGGTCAGAAATCAGTGTGGCAGATCTCCTCGTGCCCCTGATGTCAGCTGCAGGGCTGTGTGTCCAGCTTGTGGGCATCACCCCACCCTGGCCTCTCTCATCACGTGACTCTGTCTCCACGTGGCGTCCTCCTCTGTGTGTGTGTCTCCTCTTGTAAGGACACCAGTCACATGGGAGTTGGGCCCCCACGTACTCCAGTGTGACCTCAGCTTGTGCCTTGATTACATCTGCAGAGACTCCACTTCCAATAAGGTCATGTTCACAGGTACCAGGGTCAGGACTTCAACATGTCTTTTGCAGTAGGAGCCCTAACAATGGTGTCTGCATGATACACTGAAGCTTTCTTATTTTAAAAAAAAATTTTGTTTAATTTACTTATTTATTTTATTTTTGGCTGCATTGGGTCTTGGTTCCTGTGTGCAGGCTTTCTCTAGTTGCGGCGAGCGGGGGCTATTCTTCGTTGCGGCGCACGGGCTTCTCATTGAGGTGGCTTCTCTTGTTGTGGAGCACGGGCTCTAGGCGTGCGGGCTTCTGTAGTTGCAGCATGCGGGCTCAGTAGTTGTGGCTCGTGGGCTCTAGAGCGCAGGCTTAGTAGTTGTGGCGCACGGGCTTAGTTGCTCCGCGGCATGTGGGATCTTCCCGGACCAGGGCTCGAACCCTTGTCCCCTGCATTGGCAGGCGCCACCAGGGAAGTCCCTCAACACGTCTTTTTAGGGGACAGAATCCCACCCACAGCAGCAGTTTTTTTGAAGGTTAAAGATCATTCCAGTGTGCAGTTTTTTAGAAACAGCTTTATTGAGGTGAAACGAATGGGCCTCAGTAGATGCACAGTTTAACGTGCAGCTTGGTCAGTGTTGACACGTTCACAAGGTCAAGGTCACGTGCGTCCTCCTCATCCTCAAGTCCCTGCCTGCCTTTGTAGCCCTCCCACATCCCTAGGCAGCTGGTCGCTCTGGACGCTCTTGCATTTTCTGGAGTTGTGTATAAATAGAACCATTCGGTCACATACCCTTTGTTTTCTTTAGGCTCCTTTAACTCAGCATCGTTATTTTAAGACTCGTCAGTGGTGCAGGAGTCAGTATCATTCATTTTACTGCTGAGTCACCTTCCGCTTATGGATTTACTGCATTTGTTGGTTGCCGGTTGAGTGGTGCCCAGCTCTTGGCCGTTTCAGATGAAGCTGCGTGAACATTCGCATACAAATCCTGTGCTTTCATTTCTCTTGGGTGGAATGGTGGGGTTGTTTGGTGGGCACACACTTAATATCTGGAGAAATGGCTAAGTGGTTTTCCAAAGAGGCTGTACCATTCTGTGTTCCCGCCAGCAGTGTTTGAGGTTCCATTTTATCCACATCCTCAGCCACACTTGGCACGGTGGATGTTTTCCAGTTTTAGCCTTTCGGGGGAGTGTACTGCTATCTCCTTGCGGTTTTATTTGCATTTCCCTGATGACTCACGAAGCTGAGTATCATTTCTTGTGCGTATTTGCAATTCCTGTATCTTCTTCGGCAAATTCACCATTCAGGTCTTTGCCCAACTTTTACTGGGCTATTTCTTACAGTATTTAGTTGAAACAGCGCTTCCTGTGTTCTAGATACAAGCCCTTTGTCAGCTACATATTTTGCAAGTGTGTCCTCCCAGTCTGCGGTTTGTCTTCTCATTTTTATAAATGTCTGTTGACAAGCAAAAGTGTTTTTAAAAATTTTGACAGTTGATTGATCTTTTTCTTTATATAAAGTTTGTGCTTTTTGTGTCCTATTTAGGAAATCTTGCCCAAACCCACAGTGAATAAAATTATTAATAAATATGTTCCATGTAAATGTAAAACCATTAATTATTTCTTTACACCAGCTTGGCCTCTCTTGCCCTTCACTGCTTTTCTGGCTGTGCTGAGTCCTCACAGGGATGCTGTGCAGTTCACAAGAAAGGAAAAGGGCCCTGGAGACCCGTGGTTGGTAATTCAGGAGTTGAGCCAGGGCTGTTCCCCGTGTGTCTTATGCTCTTAACTACACAGTTAAGCCTCACTTAAGTTTTAGGGTAAGGTTTCTTACCTGGAAGGTCTGAATACACTTGATCGTATCTTAAAAGTTAAAAATTTACCAAGGGTGACCTCCTGTGATGCCCGTTGAAACAAAAATGGAATTTTTCTGCCTCGTAGATGATTCATACATGTTTGCCAGAGAAACTATCTAGGTTAAGAAAGCTAAAACTATTATATTTCTGTGTCGTAATGAATATATTACTTAAAATTAAAATTAAGCATTATAAGAACGTCCAGCCTTTTATCTTACCTAAAACATTTGTCCTCCTGCCCCGGCATCAGGATGTGGGGGAACGGACAGCATAGGAATTGACCAGGCATCAGGGCACAGAGGATGTTTGCTTATGTCTGAGCATGTCTGCTGCCAACTTTAGTTCTCGGTTCTAACAGACAGACAAAACTGGGACAAAACAGAAATTCTGCAGTGGTTTGGAAAATTTTGTTTCTTTCTTTTTTTTGCTGCACCTTGCAGCATGCGGGATCTCAGTTTAGCTCCCCAACCAAGGATGGAACCCGAGCCCTCAGCAGTGAAAGCGCAGAGTCCTAACCACTGGACCGCCAGGAGTGATTAGGGCTCCGCGCTTTCACTGCCGAGAGCCCGGGTTCCATCCCTGGTCGGGGAACAAAAAAAAAAAAAAAAAAAAAAAAAAAAAAAAAAAAAAGCCTTTCTGGAAAATTTCAAAAAGGGAAAAAAAAAAAAAAAAAAAAAAAGAAAAGAAAAAAAATAAGCCTTTCTGGAAAATTTCAATAACATTTCCAGGTGCAAGGAAATATGTTCTTTGTTTCATGGTAGAAGCTAATGTCAGTCATCTTGGCAGTATTGGAGATAAACTGACGTTACGGGTATTTTAAACAACGAGGTTTTATAAAAGTATAGCCAATTTAAAAAATCAAAAATTTTCCTGGATATGGAATCATTCTTTGTGTGGCAGTCAACAAATGCCTTTAAAAATGGATTCAACCGGAAATGTCAGCTGTTCAACACAAATTGCAGTTTTGGCTCTTCTTGATTTAATGTCGTGCTTGATTTAAAGGATATATTGTCAGGTTATGGGTTTTCTGCATTAGGCGTTTGTGGTTCAGTCAGCATTTGCTAAGGTCCTGCCACGTGCCAGGGATGTGAGGCTGGTTGAAACATTCATTATCTGCTAACATAGAAGTTCTTGTGTGTGGACAACAGACAACAGATACTTAAAGACCCTGCATTGCTGGAGGGAGGCCCATAGCGCTGCAGGAGCAAGTGCGTTAAAATCCTCTATTGTGAGAAACAGATTACCCAGCACTTAGCAGCAGTGGGAGTTGGCAGACTTTCTGTAAAGCGCCAGATAATAAATGTTTCAGGCTTTTGTAGGCCTTCTGTCAGTGTCACAACTGCTCGGCCTGCGGTTGTAGTGTGAACACGGGCCGTGGAACATGTGGGTGAATGTGTTGCTAAACTTAATAAAAGCAGCCGGGGAGCCAGATCTGAGCTGTGGGCACGGTTTTGCTGACGGCAGGCCTGTAATCACCATCGTTGCTTATCTCCCGGTTGCTGAGGGTCAGGAATCCGGGTTCAGCTCACGCCGGCGCCTCTGGCGGAGGGTCTCAGAGTCAGGGCTGCCTCTTCTCGAGGCTGGAATGGGGTGAGTGGCCCCAGAGCGTTTTGTAGCCTAATTCCAGAAATGACTGCCGACCACCTCTACTGAATTGTCTTCATCAGGAGCCCTTCAGCGAGTCCAGCCCGCACCAGGGAGGGAAGCCGTTGCACACAGGTGCGAATACTGTGAAAGACAAAATACTCATGACACCTGGTAGAGAACAGGAAGGACCATCAGGATGGATGTAGGGACCCCTGCAGCGGGGCAGAGAGATGGGGCTCAACTCCGAATCCACCAAGGAAAACTGGGGATTTACAGCGAAGGAGCAGGCGGGGGTCAGCGGGTGGAAAGTTACTGAGAGGGAACATCCGGGTGGAGGGATTCTGGCTAAACTGACCTCCCAGGATTCCTGCT
>NW_006784423.1:311996-319872 GCF_000442215.2 Lipotes vexillifer | reverse complement strand
CTCCCTGCTGAAGACAGGCCAGGGCATCAGACATCGCCTGAGGGAGGGGTGGAGGCCGAGGAACAGGTCAGATACAGGGGCCATCTGACCTGCAGGGAGGGGATTCTGGTCCAGCTGACAGAGCAGGATTTCTGTGAAACTGGACACTCAGAAGTCAGGGCCTCGCGGAAAGCTCAGCCCTGGGTGGGTGCCTGGAGATGGCCTCCCCAGGGCTGCCGCAGGGGCTCCCAGAGGAGAGGCAGTGGGTGCAGTGCAGGGAGATGAGACCCACGTGCCCACTGGCTCTGCTGCCAAGTCAGCCTGGGCTCCTGGTCCAGCGTCAGCGCCTGTGTCTCTGTCGTGGTCACGGTGCCTCAGCCTCCCGGGAGCATCATTTCCTTCCATCCAGCTCCTCTCGTCTCCGACTTATAGTTCCATTTATTACTTTACAGCCAGGCTTAGGTAAACACTTGCTGAATGAAAGCGAAGGAGATCAGGAAAGAAGCGGACATCTGCAGACAGGATGCTGCAAAGTCGAGGTCGTCCTCCCACGTCCATTGTTGACCCCTTCTCCGCCCGGTTGGTGTGGGGGCGCTGGGGTGGGGACAGCGGGCGCTGGGGCTCGCGGCCGCCCCTCCCACATGCCCTCATGCTCCCGGGAGCCCCCGTCACCGGGACGGCGGGCTGGCGTCCCGGCTCTGCTGAAGTGCGAGAGGTGTGGGGACCAGGTTTTCCATCACGGTGGCTTCTTGCTAATAGACACTCAGCACAGGGTCGCTGAGTTGCAGGAATAAATGAAGGTCCTGGTACCTCGCTGTCGGCTTCGTGGTTCCTCGTGTCCCCCTGACAGCAGCACGGCCCTGCGGGGCCCATCACACGTCCTGATGCAGAGCCACCCCAACGAGTAGCTTCCCGCTGTGACAGCAGCCTCGATCCGCTAGGCCGTCCAGACCTCTGGCCCCAACACCCTCTGCCCTGGCCAGTCTGCCAGCCTCCTCGGGCCACTTAATGCTCTACACACCTCATGGCCACCTTCCCGGGCCAGTTATTCCCTGGACCGATTCCCAATCCACGTAACTCCTAGACTCTGATTGCTGGGTGGGCAAGTGATACAAGACAGGTTTCTGTCCTACAGCCTCACCTTCTCCCTGGTTACCGCTGGGCAAATCCTCTTTTACCGATTTTTCTATCACCCTCGTTGTTATAACCATTTGAAACCTCCCCCATCATTGGTTTTTTCACCGCACCTGCTTTCCTGAAACCACCGAAGCTCAATGATGTAAGATTTCTCTCTCTGTCTCCCTCGTATTTGTGCAGATAAACTTCATGTGGGGACACGTTCAGGTTTACAGGGATGTTATGCAGCCAGTGCGCGGTTCCTCCCTTGTGTCGGTGTAACTGCTGCCCGCAGCCCCGTGGGTCTTGCCCGGCCCCTCAAGGGCCCTCTTGCCCAAGCCTCTTTGACCTTTCCCCCTGCCCTCGGTGATAGACGGTCCCACAAACCCTGTGACTTTGGTCTCTTCTCAGCCGAGCCCTCGCAGCCCAGACAGAGTTTGACGCCACCCCACCCACCCCCCACCCCCCCGTCACTGGCCCATGTCACCTCATCAGTCTTGGTTCTGGTAGGGGGCAGTGACAGTAGCAGGCTCTGGCTGGCTGAGGCAGGAAAGAATTTTATTGGAAAGAGTTCAGGCAGGTTGCTCACAGAATTGACAGAAATGGGCAGATGGAAGAGCCGGGTTCAGGGGGGGTGGGAGGCTGGGAGACCCCCCCCCCGGCAGGCGCCCTGGCCGAGGTCCCAGAGCTGGACCGAAGCGTCCCGCTGGAGCTCGGTGCTGCCGCCTAAGCTGCTTGCTTCTGTCCCTAAAGATGCCTCGTCGGCGGTGAGGTGCTGGAGCCAGGGTCTTGGGCCTGCAGGACCAGGAGGGAACCCCAGGGGCTCAGGGTCCATGGTTCTGGACAGTCTGCTCCTGGACGGGCGGGGCCCGACCACAGGGCGCAGGATGAGGGGAAGGGTGGTCAGGCTGCAGCAGAGCCTGTGGCCTCTTCCTCAGCTGTGAGGGCGTCAGGGGAACGCGGGTGGTCCAGAGAAACCGAGTCAGGCCGAAGAGGAGCTTCCAGAGCTGTGCATGAGCCCAGGTGCTTGAGCCCAGGTAGGTGCGTGAGCCCAGATGCAGCCTCGGGGCTCAGGACCAGTGCTCAAGCATCCAAGTCCATGGGGAACGTCAGACGGGGGAGGGAAGGTAACCTGGCTCATGCAGTTCTCCTGAGTAAGCAGCTCACCTGGGCACCATCTGCACCTGCACAGCGAGTATGCAGACTGCCTTCTGGGTGAGGAGACGTGGACGTCGGCCCCTGAGGCTTCACGCTGTTGTCTTCCGGCCTGTGCCCCGGTGGTGACCGCACAGGTGATGCCCCGTCCCCGCCCCGCTCGGTGCTGAAGGTCTGACTCAGTGTTTTTACCACGATGGCAACGTCAGGTGTGGATTTTGTCCTTGTGAGCTGTTGTTTTTCTATCCCTTCACTTCTGCCAGCATCTTACCCTTAGTAATTGCTTTGGTGGGTTTTTAAAATTTATCCTTTGAATACAGAATTCTTTTCTGTATCTGAAAGGAGAAAACCATCCCTTGAAATAATCCTGGTCCTTTGTCTCCATGGTTTAGAGTGTTCTCATGTGTGGAGCGCTCTTAACAGAGCTAAGTCCACGTGCGGTGCAGCCTCGCAGACTCATCACCGGAGGGTTAGCCGCTCTTACTGTTACTCAGTCCACGTGGTTCTCTTCGTTGGTTTGCGCTATTCTCAGTATCCGTCATTTGATGGACTTGCTTAGTAGAGGCTGAGCTCTTTGAAAACTCGGTCATTTTGTTCTTGCTCTATTCCCAGCTTAGTCATGTGACCTGGGCCAGGCTAGTTCTGATGGCATTTTTGCTCTCCTTTATGCCACGACAAGAGATTGTTCTGGTTTGTGCTTTGCGGTGTGCTTGGTGTGGACCCGGGTCGGGGCAGGTGCATGTGGCCTCCTGCACGGAAACCGCGCCCCCCCCCGCCCCCGCCCCCATCCCCATCAGCTCCATTTACGAGAGAATTGGAGCCCCGCAGTCAGGAAGGCTTAAGGTTGCTTTTATATCATTTAAGTACTTAAATGTGAAAGATGCAGCGCAGGCGCTGCCCTGAGCTCTGGAGCTTCCCCTGCACAGACCTTTCCTGAGGCGGGAGGGAAGGGGGCAGGACAGACACGGCGCGGGATGGGAGAGGAGGGCACGGGTGGGAGCTGACCTGGACCCCCAGCGATTTTATCACGTGACCCGCCACCCTGCCCGGTTTCACGTGTAGGTGTGGGTGTTTCCTGCTGCTGAGTGAGCCCCGTGCCGGTTGCTGGATCTGGGCCCTGGAGTCTGAGCATGGTCTCGTGCCTCGATCTGGGTCCAGTCAGGAGGGGAAACCCACACAGTGATGAGAAGGAGGAAGGTCACTGCCACGATGAAGTTCCTATAACTCTAACGGGCTTGGGAAGAGGGGCTGCGGGGGGAGCCCACTGGGCGCGGGGCTGGGGGCCCAGGGCCGGGAAGAAGCGGCAGGACCTGAGCCCGCGGAGGGAGCCGGGAGCCGGCCGGTGGGATGTCCGCCTGGCCCAGCGCCCGGACCGGGTCGGAGCAGAGACCCAAGTGATGCTGCTGAGGGGCCGGCGGGCCTGCCTGAGGTCGGGTCGGGCCGGGCGTGACCACCGCTCCTGCAGACATGCAGACGCCCTGCCCCTGAGAAAAGCCAGGGGACTGGCCGAGAGCTTTCTCCCTCAGCCTGCGGAACGGCCTTCAGAAACCCAGTTCACCCAGTGCGGGGAGGGGTGCCGGGCGGACCAGAAGAGGGGGACACACGGGACACACGTGGGCCCATGGAGAGACGCCGGCCGGTGCCGGACACCACTGTTTGGGCCCCTCACATCCTCCGACGGTCCCGCAGGGGCATCTAGGGCTCGGCAGCTGAAACAGGTCCGGCCTTGCTGTGCACACCTCGTGAAATTTGAAGTGAATGAAAGAAAAGAAAGCTTTTTTTTTTTTGCGGCACGCGGGCCCCTCACTGCTGCGGCCTCTCCCGTTGCGGACAACAGGCTCCGGACGCGCAGGCTCAGCGGCCTTGGCTCACGGGCCCAGCCGCTCCGCGGCACGTGGGATCTTCCCGGACCGGGGCACGAACCCGCGTCCCCTGCATCGGCAGGCGGACTCTCAACCACTGCGCCACCAGGGAAGCCCGAGAAAGCTTTTTAAAGTTATCCAAAATACCCCATTTTTCAGTTCCCGCACTTTATCTCGTCCGATATTTTTCAAATGTTGCTTAATGTGCTAAAACATACATGAAAACATGTTCTTTGTTTAAAAGGAAAGCAGTGAGACAGGTAGATTAAAATTTGAAAGGGTTGTTTTCACTTGAATGAAATGTTTCTTTCTGTCCTTTGTCCTGAAATTCTCACGGTTTTTTTCCTTGAGGAGGGCAGACCTCACAATTAGCTCGGTCATGGTCACGAGATAACTGGGCTGGCTTCCTCCCCCCAAGGTCTGCTGAAGGTCAGCTTTCAGGGAGCCGTCCCAGCTGAGTCAGAACTAAAATAAGGACCTAACGGAGAGCCAGAAAGCAAGTGGCGCCAGTGGCCACCATGGCCGTAAAAGGGCTCGTGGACACACTGCAGGGATTTCCTCGTAAACCGGGCTTTCTCTGGAGGCCACACTCTTGCTAAAAATGCTGCCCTTTTGTATTTGAAATACGAGACCCTCTCAAGTTGGTCTCTTTTGGTCAGGACACAATAGATCCCTTAAAAAGGATGTTTCGGGGTGAGACGGTGTGTTTGTGGATCACAGTATGAGTGCCAGGGAGAAGTGACCTGAGAGTGGAGGGCTGCTCCAGCGGCGTTTTCCCACGGAGACGGCTAAACACGCAGAGAAAACGGCCCAGCCTGTAAGAGGAATTCTGAGCATGTGTTCTTCAAGCTGACCAAACCCTGCTTGTTTGAGTGACTGTGGGGACCCAGTGGGAGGGAACCTGGGAGCCCAGTTCCAGATTCCAACCGTGATGACAGTTTGGGGGGTGGGGGCAGTTTCTTTACTGAGGGGATGAAGCCAGGCTGAGGTGGTGAGTGAGACCCTTAGATGGAGTCATGCAGTCCCGGGGGAGGGCGGCAGTCTGCCCACCTACTGGCCCATCCCTTCCCCTGCGACTTCACACAGGGCTGGTCCAGCTGTTGGGAGATGGGGGAGCATGAGGGGCTGGTGGCGGAGTGTGTCCGTGCGGCGCCGGTCCCTCTGCAGGGTAGAGCAGGGTTAGATCTTCCCAAATCCCATGGCTCCCGGGCCGCCGGTCAGCACGGGCGGAATGTCAGAGGAGCTTCACAGGAGGATATGAGCGCCAGGCAGGCCTCAGAGGGCTGGAAGTTCCGGGAAGGCTCCGGAGAAAGGGCCTGGAGTCCCTGTCCTCTTGGATGGTGTCCTCAGTGCTGGGAGTATTTGATCGTCACCAGTGAAGGCGATTGTAAACAACCACGTGGCAACAGCCCTCTCGAGTGTGTGTAGATTTTCACAAGAAAAGGGATCGGGTATTATCAGGCTGTCTCCACACACGGAGGTCTGGGGACGTCCCTCTGGCTTATACACGAGTTAACTCAAATTTTACGCCTGTTTGTGGCCTATCAGGCATACGCCGTACACCTGCTTTAATTATTAAAGAAAAGTGCACAGTGACCAGAAGCAAAGTCCTCCTTCATGTAAGGATATAAAGACTTCCCCAGACCTCTGTTTGTGGCAGGAATATAGTGAGTCTTCTCTGCCTTTTGTACACTTCCTGTAACAAGCTACACCGTGTTTGGGCCGACGGGGTCGGGGAGTCTAGCCCACCCCACAAGCCGTGCGGTCTGGCCCTCCTGTCCCGGTGCCCCATGTGCCTGCACGCGGGGCTGCCCGCTGCACACGTCATTCGCCAGTTTTCTGCTATTAAAGATTTTGCCTTTTGCTCCTGTTGATGGAAATAATCAATAAACAATCTAGAATAGGCATAGAAAAGAGTTTGGGGCGTTTTTCTGAGCCAAACTGAGAGGACCCTAGCCCGGAAGACAGCCTCTCAGGTACCTCTGAGGAACTGCTCCGGAGAAGCAGGGTTTTCAGCACAGTTTTATATTTCATCAGAACAAAGAACATTAAACAAGCCAGGGATGCATTCCTTCAAGGTTTAAAAACAACAGACCGGCACACACGCAGTGAGTCAGCGTGGCCTTGGCCCCTGGGGAGGGAGGCTTACCATCCAAGGAGGACCAGCGCTGTCGTCCCGGGAAGGGAGGCGTTTCATCTTTATATTAACAAGGACGTTCTTTACTTCTGGTCACTGTGCACTTTTCTTTAATAATGAAAGCAGACATACGGCGTATGCTTGATAGGCCACACACGGGCATAAAGTTTGAGTTAACTTGTGTATAAGCCAGAGTGACTTCCCCAGACCTCCGTGTGTGGAGACGCCTTCCACGCTTCCCCGTCCCCCTGCTGCCCGGGCTGGGCCTGCACAGCAGGTGACAGGTGTGCAGCTCCCTCATTTCCACTTGGTTGGAGGAGGTGTGCAGCCGAGTCTCTTCACTCTGGCCCATCGCGGTGGATGATTTCCTTCTCTGCAGTCAGGAGCTGGGAACAGTTTAACGGACGGGGCAGACGTCATGATAGCAGCAGTGCCCTGTCCCTCCCGTCTGTTGGAGGGAACGGGGCATTTGTGCTGGACGGGGATGTGAGAAGGACCTTTCCAGCACCAGTATCTTTACTGCATGTCACGATTGTTTTGTTTTAATAGGACAGGAAAATCAGAGTAGGTTTTCCGTTTGAGTGAAATAGAGAAACAGTGACAATAGCTGGTTTGCCGTCCCCACGCTCCGAACGCCCCGGGTTCCTGTGGATAGAGATTGGAGAAGCTCCTGCCAAGGCGCAGGGGTAACATCCACAGAGCGACTCTGCCTGTGTGACAGGGGCAGCATTAACAGCACGTTTCCTATGTCAGGGCCCGCTTTTTACAGGCAGTCGGTCAACATGTTCAGCCACGTAGATGAGGACCTACTGTGTAGCACAGCAAACTCTACTCAGTGCTTTGTAATGACCTATATGGGAAAAGAATCTAGAAAACAGTGGATCTGTGTGTAAGCATAACTGATTCACTTTGCTGTGCCCCTGAAGCTAACACAACGTTGTAAATCAGCGATACTCCAATAAAAAAAATTTTTAAAACGTAGATGAAATATTTGGTAGTGATGCATGTAATTCAGTTGTTGCTATTTGAGGGAATTTGAATTTGAAAGGTACCAGTTATTAAAAAGTTGCATTTTTGACTTTGCCAACCATGCTCAGGCTTACACTCACTGTTTGAGCTGGTGGAAATAGCTGCCCTTTCTTGGTCTGTCGCCTCTGAGCAAGTTATTTGCCTTGGGCAGGATGTTTCCTCAGGGGCGGAATTTGCTCTGGCTGAAATCATGGCGTTAGCTGGGTTGATGGACTTGAAGCCTTCGGTGCAGGACATGGGAGTGGTCAGCTCAACAGCAGATGTGCTGCGTGTGGTTTGGCATCTAACACGCAGTCAGGCACACTCAGCCAGGGTCCCAGATCCTGCCTGCTCTGATCTGAATGTTTGCGCACCCGCTCAATTCATGTACAGAAGTCCTAACCCGTGATGTGGTGTTAAGAGGGGATGAGGGGCTTCCCTGGTGGCGCAGTGGTTGAGAGTCCGCCTGCCGATGCAGGGGACGCGGGTTCGTGCCCCGGTCCGGGAGGATCCCACATGCCGCGGAGCAGCTGGGCCCGTGAGCCATGGCCGCCGAGCCTGTGCGTCCGGAGCCTGTGCTCCGCAACGGGAGAGGCCATGACAGTGAGAGGCCCGCGTA
>NW_006784423.1:302927-311872 GCF_000442215.2 Lipotes vexillifer | reverse complement strand
AAACGGTGGGGGGGGGGATGAGGTCGGGGGGCGGGGTGAAGGTCTCGTGAACGGGACGCATGGGGCCCCTGCCCCTGCGCTGTGTGTGGGCTCAGCGAGGAGGTGCCGGCCAGGACCCAGGGGAACAGAAGAGTCCTCACCCCACACGGTCGCGCTGGTGCCTTGGTCTCGGGCTTCCAGCCACCAGGACCGTGAGGCATGAATTTCTGTTGTGTATAAGCCACCTGGTCGGTGGTGTTTGGTTGCAGTGGCCCTAAAGGACTGAGCCACTGCCCAGCATACAAGAAGTCTCCCCACTCTGGATGGGCGTCTTGGGTCCAGGCCTGTCCTGGGGGAGCCCCCGGAGATCCAGGTCAGCCTTGGTGAAGAGGAGGCCTGAGCCGCTGCTGGAAACTCTCGGGGAGAAGCTTTGGGAACCCAGGGCCCAGGAAACCACATTACAGGCCCACTGCTCAGAAAAAAATGGCTTTGGGAGATATCATAAAACAGCTTCCCACTGCTTCAAGGGCTGTTCTGCTGCGCTGTATGGCCCGTAGTGATTTCAGTCAAGGGAGTTCAGATAAATGTTTTTCTCATGGTTACGATCACAGTCTAAAAGGATTGTTTGCATTTCTAGGAGTGACATTATTAAGTGCCAAAAATGGGTTAAAAGTAACAAAATGCCTGGCTATGAGAATTGAGCGATGGTGTTTATTTGGCCTCAGATTACCCCTTGCCCTCTTGGAGAAATTACACGCGCCTTTGAGCTCCACTCCTCCGCATGGCTGGATGGGGACGTGAGGGACCAGCCGACTGTCCTGTGCAACCCTTTGGGCGTGTGGCGCCCTGACCAGTGGATGCCGCGTGGTCACGGCTCTGCCCTTGGCTCCAGGGCCCGGGGAGAAAGGCGCGCGTCACCTGCGTGAGCAGTGGAGGGAACACGTGCATCCCCGGGCAGCTCCTGCCACACGTGGACGTGCCTGTGTGCCGAGCGGGCGCCTCTTACGTACCAGTTAGGTCTGTAGAATCGTGAGCACGTGGCAGAATTTCCGCCTGTTCAGATGTGACACGTGTGATGTAAGGAAGTTACTTGAGCAGTTACTTTTTAGGAAGCTGAGACCCCAGCAGAAGGGCTGCCGAGGCCGGGCACCGCCCCCCGCGGGACGCCCTTGGGGCCGAGGCGACCATCCGTCCACCCCTCCCCGTCAGCCCAGCCGGCGGCTCGCCTCTCGCTCCTGTGTTGTTTGAGCATGAGGGGCGCGTGGAAAGCACAGGGACTCCCCTCTGCCCTGAGAGCTTCTCTGCGAGAACCAGCTCCTGGGACGAGGCCCGTAGGGGCAGATGTGTGATGAAGGGCCCACGGCTCTTCCAGCTCCTCCCTTCAAACCTCAGCCTGCCCCCAACCCAGCTCCCAGTTAGGCTACACCTCGGTGATTAAAAAAATGAAAGTGTAAGCAGACGGAGCCTCGTCTTCCCCTCCGCATCGGCCACGGTGCCCTTGTACTGATGGGCAAAGGGCACCTGGGGCTTGGACTCTGGTGGCAGGTCGGTCTCTCTGGGGCGACTGTGCGCCCTCGTCGGCACGGTTCCAGCTGGAAGGAGAGGAAACCGGGAAAAAGGAGGGCCTCCTCCTGCTTCGCCTTCACAGTGTTCCCGAAACAGCAGAGCTTCAAGAGCAGAGGGACGCGTTGCCGTTTCCAGCACAGTCTGAGAAGGAGGACCTCGTGGAGGGTGTGGGACAGTTAGTAGCTGGGGGAGGGGAGGGTCGGGACGTGTTTCCTGTCCAGGCACAGCCTCTGGCAGCTCTGTCCGTGGAGAGATTGGCGAGCCTGGCTGCATTCAGGGTGCCAGGGAGACAAAACACACGACACACCAGATTTGCCCTAATCGCAACCTCAACTCTCAGCCTTGGTGATCAAGAATCAGGTCATTCTTTAGTGAGCGCTTTAGTTCATCAAAGGCACAGTTGCGATTTTAGTAGGACAGACACAAAGTAAATAGTAAAACACCTTACTGTTCATTCTATACATCTCTGTAGCGTTTGAATTTTTTCCCCAAATAACATGTATTTACTCTTTTTCCCTTCTGTCAGTACGATTATGTGGTGGAGTGACATTTCTGACTTCCTTTTTGTACTTATCTGCGTATATGTGAACTTAATACACGTGCATAATAAAATTGGGACTGCATACCTATTAGAACAGCTAAAATAAGTAATGATAACACCAAATGCTGGCGATGGTGTGGAGGAATTGAATCTCTCATGCTTTGCTGGTGGGCATGTACAGTGGTACAACCACTCTAGAATAAACAGCTTGGCAGTTTCTCAAAAAACTAAACGTACCCTTCTCCTACAACTCAGCAATCTCGCCCTGGAGCGTTTATCCCAGAGAAATTAAACCTTATATTCACCCAGAAACTTACCCACAGCTGGATTCATAAGAGCCCCAGACCAGAAGCTGCTGAAGTGTCCTCCAGTGGGTGATGGTTAACATGCTGTGGTGTGTGCCCACCACAGAATGCTACTCATCAGTGAAGAGAACAGGCGATCCACATATGTGGCAACTTGGTGGGTCTCACGGGCATTTTCTGAGTGGAAAAGGCCAGTCTCAGGTGGTCACAGGCTGCGTGATTCCCTCTACGCAGCTGTCTTAGTCAGCTCGGGCTGCTGTAACGAAAATGCCATAGCTGCATGGCTTAAGGAAGGGTTTGTTACTCAAGGTTCTGGGGCCTGGGAAACTCAAGATCAAGGCTCCAGCAGATCCTGTCTGCTGAGGGCCCACGTCCTGGCTGGTGGGCGGCTGTCTCTAGCTGTCTTCTCTCCTGGGTGTCTCTGACCCCGTCCTAGGGGATTAACGCCCCTCCCTCATGACCTCATTCGACCCTGCTGACACCCCACAGGGCCATCTCCAGATCCCATTGCCTTGGGATTAGGCTGTCAGTATGAATTCTGGGGACACAGAGATTCAGTCCACAGCAAAAATATTCTCTAAGTTACAGTTATGTGGATGGAAAACAGACTAGTGTGTTGCTGGAGGGTGGGTGTGACCATCAGAGGGGACGTGAGAGAGGTCTTTGTGGGGCTGGAAAAGCCCCAGGTCTGGATGCGGGTGGCGGTTACACGCATCTACAAGGTATGACAAGGTGACACAGACCTGTACACACATCGCGCTGGCGTCAGAGTCCTGGTTTTGATTGTATGTAAGATGTAGTCATTGGGAAGCTGTGTGAAGGGTACAAAGGTCTTCTCTGTACAATCTTTGTAACTTCCTGTGGCTATAATTATGTCAAAATAAAAAGTTTACAGTGCGATTGCAGGTCCTTCACATTATCTTTAATTCCTTGCTGGATGAGAGACTTCATTGCGTCGTGTGTTCAGGAACCATCAGCTTCTCTGCAGTCCTGCTTTCCTGTCTAGTAGAGACGGGACTAGTCGTTATGGAGGGAATGAGATAATTGGTTACGTTTTTAGATGTGCCAACAGCAGCTGATTTTCATGGTTTCCCAGACCAGGTAGATGGATGATTAGCCCCTTTCACTCACCAACAAGTACCTGTCACGCATCTTTGTGTCTGTGTGTGTCAGTGTATCTGTGTGTCAGTGTGTGTCTGCGTGTCTATGTGTGTCTGTGTCATTGTGTGTCTGAGTGTGTGTGTGTCTGTGTGTCTCTCCACACCAGCTGTCTCCTTCCCTCTCTATTCCACACGGTCACTGTAAACAAACATGTTTTAACCACGAGGCTGTTTCTTTCCTGTTTAAAGATGGCGAGCCTCTTGCTCCATCCCGTGCAGGCTCTGGGCCGGGGCCATTCTGACCTGTACCCTGAGATCCTTAGGGTTCAGAGTGAGGAGAGCATGTCTCATTTTCTGCCTCTAGCCCCATTTTGTACGCACTACCCAGCCTTTCTAGATAACCTGTTTTGCTCCCCAGTAATTACATGTAACCGTTTTCCCACAGAGAGTTAGCATCTCGTCTGTGGGGTCAGACCACCTGGGTTTAAATCTCGACTCCACCACCTACTTACTGTTTATCCAGCCTCTTTGTGCCCCGGTTTCCCCACCTGTACCTCCTGGGAACACGGCAGTGAGCACCTAGGAACGCTGTTTACAGTTCTGGCCGTCATGCTGCGGACGTCTCAGACGCGTCTTGTCTGCTTGCTGATGATTTCATGGCCCTTCTGTCTCGTGTGACCTGCTCTGTCAGTCAGTGTGCCTTTCACCTGCTCCCTAGGTTTTCTTTTTTTCTTTTTGATTGATTAGAGCACTAAATATTTTTTTTGAAAAAAAAACCCACTAAATATAATTTGAGTATCTTATATAACCACGTAGGTTTACATTGTTTTTAATTTTTAAAAAATTATTTTCTTGACGTTTTAAAATTGAAGCATAGTTGTACAATATTGTGTAAGTTTCAGGTGTACAATATAGTGAGTCACCATTTTTAAAGGTTAGACTCCATTTATAGTTATTAGAAGATATTGGCTGTATTCCCTGTGCTGTGCAGTATAGCCTTGTAGCTTAGTTGTTTTATACGTAGTAGTCTGTGCCTCTTAACCCCCTGCCCCTTCCTCCCCCTCGCCCCTTCCCTCTCCCCACTGGAAACCACTAGTCTGTTCTCTGCATCTGTGAGTCCGCTTGCTTTTCGTTGTGTTCACTAGTCTGTTGTATTTGTTAGATTCTCACCTGTTCCCCTTGGTCTGGTGGGAGGCACAGGGGTGCCAGGAGGTCGGTTTGGAGAGATTGGGCCCCTTTCACTGCCCCAGGACACGTGTCCTCATCACTTCACTGCCGACCCTGGTGCACTGGAGCCGACAGTGGTGTAACAAGGAGCACAGCGAGCCTGCAGCACATTCTTTATCCTTTATCTTTTATCCGTGATAAAGAGCCAGAAGGACTGGCTGCCTTGGTTACAGGCTCAGCTGGGGCCAAACGGAAGTTGTAACTGGACTCCGGCTCTTCCCCTGCTGAGCCTGGGACTGAGCTGTCACTGCGCCAGAGTCACGGAGCAGGGTTCATTCCTGCACCCCCTGCACAGCTGTTCCGTCCCCCCCAAGGGCGGCCGGGCTGCCGCACAGCTGGTCCCGTGTGTGCGGGGAGAGCTCCTGGAGCTTCCAGACGCTCAGCGAATCCACACCGTCTCGGGCACAACTCCCTTGCCCAGAGCTCTTAATGTGAAGGGGCCGGTGCGACCCTGGAGCCGCTGACGTGTGGGAGCGGAGAGGGGAGTGACCGGGACGCCGCCTGGGTGTCGTGCCTCCGTCCCGACCCGTCCAGTCCCCCGTTCCGCTCCGCGATGGCACTCCCGGGCCCGCGCCCCGCTGCCATCCCGGAGGGCGAGGAGGTCCCCCCGGCGGCCTGTAATGGGGAACACCGGGCGCCCTGCGGCCAGGATGAGAGGGCCGTGTCCAGGCTGCAGCGCAGGCACAGCGACGTCAGGGTCTACAAGGAGTTTTGTGACTTCTACATCAAATTGTAAGTGCCCCTCCCAGCCCTCTCCTGGGGCTCGGGTTCCCTGCCTGGGCTTTGACATCACCCCACCTTCAGTGGGGCCTCCCGGGGCGCAGCGGGCGTCTAGGGCGAAATGCAGAAACGGAGGAGGACAGCGCTGCCTCCTAGCTGCCCACGCAGCGCCGCGGTCTCCCTGTTGGGAGCTGGGAGTGCCTGGGGCCCCCAGGGAGTCATTAGCCAGAAGGAGCATTTAACGGGCCTGATTCTGTTTGACCCACCCTTTCCCTGCGCTGTTACAACAGATGTTGCTTCTCTTTACAGCTCCTGAGGAGCTCTGTTTAAGACTAATCGGGCAATTATAATTACACTGTAACCAAAATGCTTCGTAAACTGTCAAGACGCTTTTAGGATGCTCGAGGTTTTGTTTTGCACGCTTTGATAAACGAGGCAACTTGAACAAGGGAAAGCTCCAGGACGTCAGGTTTTCTGTGTGCAGCTGATGTGTGGAAGCAGGTCGGCCAAAGCAATTCTGACCGGACAGTTACGAAGGCTTTTCTGTTCCCCAAGGTGTACGTTTCCCGACGTGGAAATCCTTTTTTGAAAAATTAGCCTATTAATTATAACTAACCAAGTGACAGCTCTATCATCCCTGACTTTTAATAAGTAGCTTCTGTCATCTGTGTTAACTGTGACAGTCACTGTGGAAAGAATGTGTGTGTCAGTTTCCCATCCAGGGGATGTTGGGCGTCGGGGGACACTGTGCCTGCAGGGCCGGGGGTGTATGGGAACTCTCTGTATCTTCCACTCACTTTTGCTGTAAACCTAAAACTGCTCTAAATACAGCCCATTAAAAAACAAATACACAGGGCCAGAGGGTCAGAGACAAGAGAGGAAGGGAAATAATGTAAACAGTTGAGTAGGGGGTGAGACTATTGGTTGGTTGGTTGTTTTCCTGGAAGTTTCCTCTAATGTTCTGTTTCTTCTCCTGCTTGTTATTAAAATGAGTACTTCAGAAATACATATTACTTTATCTCTGAAACTACTTTATTTTTCCTGTGTGTGGGGAAAGCTTGTTTGTATAATGTGTCTGTTTTCTAACTATTTGAGTATTTGAACTTGAATGTAAAAGGTCTATAGTGTAATGAGTATAAATAGGTCAATGATAAACATTTTGATCTTGGGACCCGTTTACATTCTTAAAGCAACATTGAGGTCTCCAAATAGCTTTTGTTTTATCAGCGTTTACTGTATTAGAAAATAAAACTGAGAAAATTTTAAAGTATTTATTAGTTCATTTAAATAACAATAAGTTCATCGCACATTAATAATATTAATACATATTAATATTAATTAAGTTTTTACGTAAATTGTTTCCAAAATGAGAAAACTTGGGGGGAAGAGTGGCATTGCATTACATTTTTGCAGATCTCATTAATGTCTGTCTCGATGAAACTGTTTCACCTGCATTCATCCTTCTGCAATATGTTGTTTCACATGAAGTTTATAAAGAAAATGGGGCCTCCCACAGAGATGTGGGAAAAGGGAGGACATTTCCACCCCGAGAGGGTCACTGATCTAGGAAATCATGAGTCAGGATGTTCCAGGATTTCTTCTTTTGTAGGTCTCTTGGGGTTCTACTAAAATCATTGAGAATTTGGTGACTCTTTTGAGGAAGTTTTAAAGTAATAATAATGTTTCATATTTGAGTAGCATCTTCTAGTTTCCAAAGTGGTTTTATGTACTTTTTCTTATTTCGTCCTCAAAATGGTCCTAGGCCCATGGGGGCAGCTGTGGGCTGAGCACAGCTCGTCGAGGGATGCCTGTGGATGCTGACCCCCGCTTTGGAGAAGGGGGGCAACAAGCCTTTCCAGAGCTTTGATAAAACTACCGCCGTTCATCTGGCTTATGGCAAAGCCAGGTGACGGAGGGAGTTGATGGGTTTTTCTCCCTGATCCACAGTAATTTTGCAGTGACAAAGTGGGAAATTTAATTTAGTATGAGACTCAGGTCAGGTTTGCCACAAGCAGTGAGGCTGCCTCCCTTCCTTCCTTTTCTGGTGGCGTTTTAATTGAGTTTTGCTTGGTGTGGGGCTGTGAACATGGCACTTCTGGTGGTGTGTGAATACCACAGGGCAGGATACTGCTGGGTGAGAGCTTTGGGGGAAGAGGGCGGGGTTGTCTTCCGCTGGGGTAGGCGGGGGCGAAGCATGCGCCGTGCCAACCTTGCTAAGGAAGCAGCAAGATGTAGGCTGTGATGGGACGGGGCAGCCCGTCTGTCTGCGGGGTGGACCCCCGCCCACCTGCCGCCTGGGGGGCTGGGAAGGGTCCTCGTCGGTGACTTCCCCAGGTGGGCTGACTGGGTGTCTGGGTGGACAGAAGCTGCCCCGGGGCCGGCCGCAGAGCAGAGCGTGTGCTCTGAATGGGGTCCGGATATCTGAAACTAAACTTGCAAACCACGAAGCTGGCTGGGCCAGTGCCTGCTCTGCCTGGGGACCTTCCCACCTGGAGGCCGTCGCTTTATGTGAGACTCAGCATAAGCAGTGGTCCGGTCACGGGCTTGGCTGGATGCTTCTTCTCCAAGCTGCACGGGGTTGGGTGGGACGAGGGCCTTTCCGGGAAGCACCCGCGTGTGCTGGGGTCCAGGGGGGCCCCGGCCCGGACTCACCAACAGGGCTCTCGCAGAGGGTCCTCTCACATCCTCTCGAGCATTTGACGTGACGCCATCATCTGGTTGTGACTCGTGGGCGGGGGACCTGGACTCTGGGCCTGTGTCTCCTGTGAGCTGGACAGCTTTGCAAGGTTGGGCTCGTTCGTCTCTGAACCTGCACCTCACCATCTGTAAAATGATCTTCAGGGTGGAAAATTCTGTGCTTTTAAGATACGTTTTGTAATATTAGTGTTCAGCGTTTGTCTTCCCAGTTGGATTATAGGGCTAAGGCGCTTGGCGGGTTGCAGAGCCGCTGAAGCTGCTTTCGGCGGAGGCCCTCACGGCGGGTGCGAGGGGCCTGCGTCTGGCCGGGCTGCAGCGTGTCCGGACCCACGTGAGGGGGACTTAATGAGGCCGCTTGTCAGGCTGCTGGCTCAGCCCTTGAGGTGGCTCTCGGTGCCCCCTGCATCCCTGCCTCCTGGAAGGCGGCGTGGGTGCGCTCGTGGGCGTTTGGCAGGGGATGCAGGAATGTCGGCGAACCAGAGGGTCTGCACCCCGGACGCTGGGTGGGGTTGAGACCTTGGGTCGCAAGAGGGAAAACGGGCTTTATGGACAGGGTACGATTGTTGTGGCCTCAGACTGAGCTCCCGGGAAGGGCCGCCGTCCGTGACCTGTGTCCCTTGTGTGTTGCAGCAGCATGGCCAACGCCCTGGCCAACGCCAGCTGTGAGCGCTGCCGGGGAGGCTTCGCGCCCGCCGAGAAGATCGTCAACAGCAACGGCGAGCTGTACCACGAGCAGTGCTTTGTGTGCGCCCAGTGCTTCCAGCAGTTCCCCGAGGGCCTCTTCTATGAGGTGGGTGCCGGCGGGCGGGC
>NW_006784423.1:295444-302429 GCF_000442215.2 Lipotes vexillifer | reverse complement strand
GCCTGTTTTTGGGGGGGGGGGCCGGGGGGGGGGGGGGGGGGGGGGGCGGGCGGCAGCCACAGGCCGTGCGCGAGGGCGGGGGTGGCCCTGGGCAGTGACGCTTGGCGGGTCCCTGGGGCTCGCCCGCCGGCCCTGCAGGTGCCCCCCACCGCGCCCCAGCACGGCCCGCTTCCTCTTGCCCCACGCACGACTCCCAGCACCTGTGCCCTAAAGGGGCTCTTGTCTGGGGGGAAGGGGGCGCCCCCTCCGTGTCCAGCTCTTCTCTGTGTCTCCTCTTCCCCAACACTTGTCCTCCCTGATCCTGTGGTGTCACCACGTGGCCCGCGCTTGCTTGTGTTCATTCTGACCAGTCCTGGAACCCCCTTCTCACGTCTGCTTTGGGGGGCCTGGTCTAGGGATGACCCCGAGCTGTGAGTGAGGACGACCGTGTGTGTGTGTGTGTGCGCGTGCGCGTGATCACCTCCTTACGCGTTTGCACGTGTCTCTCTGTGATGATACGCGTACCTAGAGTTACGTGATGCCTAGAGATGTGGCCACTGTGTGATTTCTCCTTCTAACAAGCAGATTTTAAACGTTTTCCGTTTTACAGGCCATTCCTGAGGAAGGAACGGTGGTTTCTAAAGGTCGTTAGTAAGTCAGTTGTTGGCCAACTCGACAGCATTTTCCCATAGAAACAGTGCCCCTGGGAGGGAAGCTCCCCGCCAGCCTGCGGCGCAGCGTGTCGGGACACAGCTCAGGGAACACCATGTTATTCACTCAAACGCATTTTTCCAGCTCCTGCTGTGTCCCAGAAACACACGTTCCCTACGACAGAAACCTGTGCAATTGGAACGAGAGTCTCTCTTTCCATGAAGGGCGATGGCTTTCGGGCTGGGAACGGCAGGGGACAGTTTGGGGGCCGAGCGGAAGAGGGGACCCAGTGACCCACAGCCGGAGGGTGGGGGGAGCAGGGGGAGAGGGGGTGGGGCGGGGGCTGAGGTCTCATGAGGCTCTCCGGCCCCTAAGCCGGAGCAGGGCGGTCAGACCCAGAGCACATTTACGGGGCTCCAGGGAGCCTGCCCCCGAGCAGACATTGGTCTCCACACCCTGGAAAGCCTTTTCTTCCTTGAGGCCGAGAGAGGCTGAAATGTGCTTGCTGACAGCAGATTAGTGACGTAAATGGGATTCGAACCTAGTTTGGTCCTCTAATATCCGATACGGTGTTCTTTACCTGACATACGCTTTTCCAATCTAAGATCTTTTTATTGAAATGAGTAATTATGACAAAGGGCTTAGGAGAGAGATTCCAGGGGAGCAACAGAGAAGAAAGGCAGGCTCTGTTTTCCATGGCCCGCTGTTCCCTCTCTGTCGCTTTCTCTTTCCCATGCTGTGAGTCTGCCGACCACATCGTGCGGCAGCCCCGGGTGATGAGCATGAGGCAGGGGGGCGCGCGCAGTGCCCGTCGGCTAGCCAGCCCCGGACACGCTCCAAGCAGGGTCCCCGTCCTCGCACTGCGGGCCCTCTGTGCTGGATGGCACTTTGCTGTGGGGCGTCCCGTGTGTCGTAGGGTGTTAGAAATGTCCCTGGTCTCTCCTGTTACATACCCAGTTGTGACAACCGGAAGTACCTACACACATTGCCAGCTTTCCCCTGGGGAGCACAGCCACCCTCGGCCGAGACCTGCTGCACTAACACCTCTTCCCATAGGTAATGAACTTCCCTGTGCTGGCAGCAGGTTGGTTCTAAATGGCTCGTTCCCCAGGCCGTGTACGCAGAGCCCTGCACAGAACAAGACCTCCTTGTGGTCCGTCTCTCTCTAAGAATCTGACTGCAGTCAGAGTGCATTCTTGTGCCATAAAATGTACCTAGAAAGTATTTCTAGAAAGAACTCACTTAAGAAAGACCCTAAAGAAAGCATACACCTTCTTGTGTAAATTGGCCCAGGGAGATAAGTACAGGCAGACCTCAGATAGTGTGGGTTTGGGTGCAGACCACCCAACAAAGCGGGTATTGCAATAAAGCAAGTCGCACCAATTTTTTGGTTTCCCAGAAGATAGGAAAGTCATATTTACACTATATGTAGTCTATTAAGTAACAGTAGCTTAATGGCTAAAAAACAACATACACACCTTAATTAAAAATAATGCTGTTGGAAAAATGGCGCCAACAGGCTCGCGGGAAGCAGGGTTGCCACAAACCTTCAGTGTGTAGAAAACACGCTATCTGCGAAGTGCAATAAAATGAGATGTGCTTGTACGCGTCCTTGGGCAGCTCATCACTCAGCTGTAACGAAAATATCGTCATCATTTACCAGAAGCCAAGACACGCTTTGTGCGTAGTAACTAGAACCGGCTCCCAAACTGAGGTTCAGTTTGTTTCTCTTTTCAAAGATTCTGCTTCTACATTTTAATTTAAAATAACTTTTAATTACAATGATTATGAGAGTTATCCATCTTTTTTTTAAATATAAATTTATTTATTTATTTATTTTGGCTGCATTGGGTCTTTGTTGCTGCACACAGGCTTTCCCTAGTTGCGGCGAGCGGGGGCTACTCTTCGTTGCGGTGCACGGGCTTCTCATTGCGGTGGCTTCTCTTGTTGCGGAGCACGGTCTCTAGGCGCATGGGCTTCAGTACTTGTGGCTCACAGGCTCTAGAGTGCAGGCTCAGTAGTTGTGGCGCACGGGCTTAGTTGCTCCGCGGCATGTGGGATCTTCCTGGACCAGGGCTTGGACCTGTGTCCCCAGCATTGGCAGGCGGATTCTTAACCACTGCGCCACCAGGGAAGTCCCCAAAAGTTATCCATCTTTTAACTTTATCCATATCGGAAGACAGTGACCAAATAAGAATAAAACACTGCGTGTGACTCGTGATCCTTACTTTGGTGTTGCGGTTAAATCTTGAGAGGGAAGCCTCTCTTCATGGACTGTCAGCGTTGCCCATCATTCTCCAATAAGTGTTTGTAAAACGGCCAAGTCACAGACGGTTGATCAAATGCCATTTCCAGGGGGAAACACCCATTTGGCCCCCAGTCCCTGACACTGTGTGTGGCCATGACACCACTTCCTAAATCTCATTTTGTGACATCAGGGATTTCCTCCAAAAGGATTATCTTAATTTTTCCCCAAAGGAAATGGTTTGTGAAATAAAGTGGAACCAACAGTTCCAGAGTGACGTGATTCCAGAAAAGTTACCGACAGGATGGAGCGGGGGAGGCCAGGCAGCCTGCCCAGCTCGGCTCAGGACACCTCACCTTTCTCTCTCCCTAGTGTGAATTCCCCCAATGTGACCCCCGCCCCCCCCATCACAAATGCATAACAGGAAAGTCCAATTTGTGGTGAGTGATTTAGTGGGAAGACTTTACAAAGAGGTTACTTCCCTCGTTTCCTCTAATATATGGAAGGAATCGTGATTCCTCAGGAAGCTGGACCCTGGGGGCAAGGCTGGTGGGCAGGAAACCTGAGAAGACTTCTCACATCTGCACGTGGCTGGAGGTGAGACCATGAGCACAGTTTCAAATTCTGAGCTTTCTTTAAACCGGCAGGATTCTTCACCCCCAAAGAGAATCTTCACGGGACTCCAGACCAAACCTAGAACCATTAAAAGCAGGACTGTTCTTGGCCAGGGTCCCCTCCCCATCCTGGCGGGTCCCAGGCTGCTTTGGCATTTTGTCAAACGCTGCGAATTTGGAGCATTAATTTTTCTTATTCTACAGACTTGTTCTATGATAAACCAGTTCTGGGTTGTACCTAGAAAGACAGTATTCATGGAAGTTTGATTCTTCCAACTTGATGCGTTCTGACTTTTCTTCATTTCACACCCTAGAGTTTTACTTTGGATCAGCCTCCGGCCTTTCTCCTGCGCTCAGAAATCGAGCCATTTCTACGTGCTTAGAAAAGAGGCAGCTCGTTCTAGCAAAAGAAGCTCTCCCTTTTCAGAAGTCTTCATTTGGGGGAGCACACCCCGGACATGCAGGGGGGTGTGCCATAGGGATGGCTTCAAGGGCCCATTTCTGCACCCTCAGATTCTGGTCTCAGAGACTGTTCATCCTAAAATCGATTTGCCTGATGGTATTTTTGTATTCCCAATAGCGCTTAGTCCTCGCCCTTGACGAAAGGAAGGGATGTGAAATCCTACTCTGATGAATTGCTCTAGGACCCCAGTCAGAAGATATTTTGGGGGGGTCCCTAAACCCACAGGGCTACCCACCTTTCCTGGCCTTATGTATTCTCTTGCTAAGGATGCAGCCCAGCTGAGGAACCGTATTGGGTGTTCTGTATGCAGATAGATGGCAGGTTTGGGAATGTGGGGAGTCGTCGGGACAACGGTCTTTTAGGACTTTGCCCTAATCTCGTCCTCTAATTCCAAAAGGACTCGTCGTTTTAAGGCAGAGAGAGGCGTGCAGAGAGGCTGCGGAAGGGCGGCCGTGGTGGGAGCCGAGCAGAGCAGGCGTACCGCTCACCGAGCCCCGGGCGGGTCGCCGTCCAGCCGGGCTGCGCCCACGGCAGGGTCCTTAAGCCCCACTGTGTCCTGACCTCCTGAATCACAGCTTTAAAGACTTACTCCAACCACAACCGGCCCTAAGCTTTTCAGTCTTCTACTAACAAATACAGCATATATGCCAACTGCTGGCCTCCTTTTGCTTTGTTTTTTTAAGCAATATGTGTCTTTCTCTTTTCATTAAATGCAGAGTCATTGCTGATCATTTCTTTTATTTTTCTCCTTACACTTGATTTTAATGGGTCTCAAAAGTCTGTGACAGATCTTTGATCGAGTTATTTCCATCGAAAATACTGATTTTAAAAACCGATAAATTAAAACTGCCACTCACGCGTGCACACAAGCCACAAAACACTGTCCTTCTGAAGGCTTTACGACGCCTGTTACCATTACCCAGCCTTTCACTAGTAAACTTAAGTGGCAAATTGAGACAGTTTGAGTCTCCTTCCTCCACTGAACAAGACGGGGTGGCAGGTAAAAAGTTGATCATTTCTAAATACAGTTATTTCTGCATTTTTATATTATGTCTCTTTAACAAATTACTGCTAAAAGCTCAATATCAGATTTCTATGAATGGACACAATGTCCACTCGGTAAAGGAACGTATCTCACTTATAAATGACTTCTGCTTTGGGCTACACGTTACGATGCGCTGTGACGGGATGTGCCGGAATATTGAGTAATAGTGTATCGAGTTAATATCTTCTGTTTGTAACTTTAAAAACTAGACTCATGAAATGTATCAGAGCTCATTCATTTGACTTTAAAAATGAAGTAAGACTTTTTCTGGCACAAGATAGATCTGCTTTGCCCAGAATGCCAGTTCAGCTGTAGGGGATTATGGTCAATAAATTGAACGAGCTAAATCTGCAGCCAATTTCCATAATTGAGGAGACTGAGTTGACAACTGGAACATCATTAAGCGTGGATTTTGATAATCAAACAATATGTGATTTTGACAAATAACTTGTAAGGAGCTCAGAGATTCAAAGGGACGCATTATATAATTCTCACGACTTATGTACGTGAAAAGGGTACAAGCAACCCCCAAGATAGAAAATAAATCTAGAATTAATGTTGAACCCTGAGTCTTCCAGTGGTCAGTCATCTTCATCCATGGAAGCATGAAATAATGGTGAGGGTAAAGAGTGGCCCTGCTCATCTCATTAGGGTTTGCTTCTCATGTAAATAATTAAACAGTGAATAAAATGTAGCATTCGTCACATACCTATGTTTTCATCGTTTGTATACCAATAATCGTTGTACTGATAACTTGATCCAGAAGAATGTTAACCTTTAGGGCCTTATGGATTTGGAAAGTAAAACGAATTTTAAAGTTTCACAATACATTTTAATTGCAGAGAAATATGGTAGGATGATCAGTTAAAGACCTTGGTGGAAAAAGTATTGTTGTAGCATAAAACTTTTGGGGGGAAATGAAAGGAAAACAGTTCAAGGAGAGAAATGAAGGATAAATTTTCCACCTGTAGGAAAAGGATATTTTTTTAAACAGGTTTTGGCCCCATTTAAAAATGTTTACATTTTTTAAAAATATGCTAGCATATTTACTGTTCGTAAGTACGTATTTTCAACGTGGGGGGAGGTTTGTGCACATTTCCGGCGGGGTGTCTGTGGGAGGAGCTCACCCTTCTCTGGGGGCAGAGGATCAGTTCCGGCCGCAGCGGGTCTTTCCTGTGCCCACACTAGGTGCCGGGAAGGTACCAAAGTGTGTCTGCCTTTACGTATCTCAGGAGGATTACAGATTCTGGGCACAGCTCTAGTCCAGAAACCTCTTTCCTACAGTCTCTGCAGAAACATTCCATTCACCCCGGGATTGTTTCCCATTTACAAGTCGCTGGTGCTTTTCTGTTTCAGTTTGAAGGGAGGAAGTATTGTGAACATGACTTTCAGATGCTCTTCGCTCCCTGCTGTCACCAGTGTGGTAAGTTCCACTGCCCAGTGCACGTGAAAAGCAAGTTTCCTTCAGAACGACCTCATAGCGCGCGCTCATAGGAAGGAACGCGCGCGGGTGCGGTGCTTTGTCAGCCCTCTTCCCGTCGGTAATGTTAACGACGCTTCTCAGGGCCTGTAGGGTGAAGGTAAGCCCAGGACTCACCGGACTTCTGTTCGGTGGCCCGTAGGATTCCTTTCTTCCCCGTCAGTGCAGCCCGGGCGGCCTCAGCGGGGACCTTGAGACGCGCAGGGGTGGCCTGCGTGTCACACAGCAGGAGAGACTGGGGGCACCGAGTAGCGAGCTGACAAGGTTGAACGAAGGAAGAAATTAAGTATGTGGTACGAGAGAACGTGCGGTGGATTTCTGTTTTCTGTGTCCATGACGAGAAAGAACCAAAAAGACCTTCGGGAGACGGAGAGCGCAGTCAGTACCTCCTCTGGAAACGCCCGTTCAGAGATGTGATAGACAGCCTGAAAGTGTGGCAGCTACAGAACCCAAGACACGGAAGCACTTTTCTAAAGTAGCGCTTTGTGCGGGAGCCGCACACGGGGGG
>NW_006784423.1:290732-295249 GCF_000442215.2 Lipotes vexillifer | reverse complement strand
CCGGGGGGGGGGGGGAAGGGGCAGGTGCTTTGCCGGCGGCTGAGGGCGGGGAAGCCGCGCTGCAGCCCGTGCGCTCCTCTCCGCAGGGGAATTCATCATCGGCCGAGTGATCAAAGCCATGAACAACAGCTGGCACCCCGAGTGTTTCCGCTGTGACCTCTGCCAGGGGGTCCTGGCAGACATCGGGTTTGTCAAGAGCGCCGGGAGGTAGGAGCGGGGCACCCTGTCACCCGTCGGGCACGGGTGGGCAGAGTGGCGCTCCGCGGTCGCGCGTGCTCCCTGGGGCCTCGGACACGGAGTTGGGGCGTGGGGCCCGGTGTCTGCGGGAGAGGCTACTGCAGGGAGTTTCTCAGCCATCAGTCTGGTCCCCTGGGAGGGATAAATAACTCTCCGTGTGAAAAGTCAGGGCTCGGTTCTGCTCTTTTAAGCCCAGCGGTGATGTTTAAAGAAATGGTTTCTTTAATTTCTTTTCATACATATGGGAATCTTTTTTTTTTTTTAATTATTAGGAAGAACCTTAGATTTTAAATTTAAGTTTCTAAAACAGTTTTGGCTCTGTCTGTTTAGACATCTGTGTCGCCCCTGCCATAACCGAGAGAAAGCCCGAGGCCTTGGGAAATACATCTGCCAGAAGTGTCATGCCATCATTGACGAGCAGCCTCTGATATTCAAGAACGACCCCTACCATCCAGACCACTTCAACTGTGCCAACTGCGGGTACTGCAGTGTCTTCCTTTTCATTGTACAAATAGAGGGAACCAGTGATCACACTGATCTATAGCCTTTCTGTTACTCTGGCACCCAAATCGCTTTCCTTCAACTTTTAATCTGGAAAACGTTAAGCCTGTAGTAGAGTCTGGAGACTAATACATAGAGAACCGCCATACCCTTCATTCAGTCTCACCGGGCAACATGTTGCCACATTTGTGTGTGTGCGTGTACACATGAACGTATACACATACCTTTAAATAGTCAGCTCGTATTAAAATATCCCTAATGATTCCCACAACTGTTTTTCATAACTATGTTCTTCCAGTACAGGATCCACCCACAAACAAAAAACTTAAAAAGGTCTTATCTTGGTATGTGCGTAACAGGGTGTGACAATTAGAGTGTTATCTTAAATTACATTTGTTACTTTTGCTGTGTTTACACCTAGAGGGAATTTTTTTTTTTTCCTCAAAAGCTCATGATGAATTGTTAGGCTGTGAGCTTCGGAATCTGCCATCTAATATAAGAACTTAATGGAAAAGATACTTTACTGTAGTCAGCGTGACCATCCATGCTAAGTTACGGTAGGGAGTGGAGAGCTGGGGTGAAGGCTGACAGACAGCTTCTTTTGGGAGTTCAGTTTCTACCTTATCTCGTTCTCTTGCCTGTCCTCCTTCGGTTCACTGTTCATGAGCACTTCTAAAGAATCATTTAAACCCGATGAAATTCGTCTTGATTTGGGGCCATCTCTGTTTATTGACTCAGGAGACTTAAAATAGTAGTGAACTTAAGCATTTGGAGGAGGAACAGTCTGAGCATTCCGTCTGTGTATTTTCTCTTCACCTAAAACTAACTCTTAGCAGCTTGCTAGTGAGTGTCACTAAGTGGAGCTAGTCTCCAAACTCCTCGGTTATTTTGGGAAGATAATATGGGCGAGTCTGTCCTCACGACTGGGATACTCCTCCCCAGCGTTTTAAGGAAGACGAGGGACTCTAAAGTGACAGCAGACAGGGGACGGTAACTGTGGCCGGCGCGGTGGTGTGTGTCCGGCTTGTCAACACTGCATCATGCTGATGTTTGGATACGAATCTGAAGCCTGTTCAAGCCTCTTGATCAGACTACTCTGACCACCTCCAAGGGGGATAAAAGCAGCTACAGGGGTCGTTGCGGGTTCTCTTCGGAAACCCGGAGGCACAGGGGCTGCACCGGCTGCCTGCCTGCCTGCCTCGCCGCGGTGCTGCTCAGCGGGTCCCTTTCTCGTGGGCAGGAAGGAGCTGACCGCCGACGCCCGGGAGCTGAAGGGGGAGCTGTACTGCTTGCCGTGCCACGACAAGATGGGGGTCCCCATCTGTGGCGCCTGCCGCCGGCCCATCGAAGGGCGCGTGGTGAACGCCATGGGCAAGCAGTGGCACGTGGAGGTGAGTTCCCTGCGGAGGGGTGACCGGGGCCCTCTCACGCCCGAGGCTCAGGTGCGCTGGTGAGGCTGGGCGATGCTGAGGGGCACATGTGGACCTCGTGGAAGACTAAGAACATAGATTCTGCACGGCTCTGTGACGTCCAAGTGGCGCGGCAAGCAGTGCTCTTGTTTCCTAGATCCTTGAGGCAGGAGGTGTCCTGGTCCAGCCCAGAGACATGTCCCCACGTTCACCTCTGTCCTCACTCTGTGCTGTCGAGTCTAGGCCTCCGGATGCCTGGACAAAGGCTGGATGCACTACAGGGTCACCTGTGGCCCAAAGGACATAAGCACCCCAGGCCGTCACAGATCTCCTCTGAGCTGCCTCAGCTTTGGGGTTTTGCTTCACTGTGTAAATAAAACACGGCAATCCAAGTATGACCTAACGCAATTTCTTTCAGCATTTTGTTTGTGCCAAGTGTGAGAAACCGTTTCTCGGACATCGCCATTACGAGAGGAAGGGCCTGGCGTACTGTGAAACCCACTACAACCAGGTAGTGACGGGGCTCGTGGAATACTACAGACACTTGTATGAGCCTGAGCCTCTCAATGCTTAAGTACAAGGAGAGCTCTGGGGAAATGTACGTTGGGCTATAGCGATTGCTTTTTAACGTTTTATTTGGAAAACCATTTCAGGCTCGCAGAAAGGTTGTAAAATAAAAAAATACAAAGGAAATACCTACCTGTTTTACTCAGGTTTACTACCTGCTTCAGCGTGTGTGTGTCCTGCCCTCTCTATGAAGACACTTACGTGAATGCACGTTTCCTTATATACAAGTTTATGCACACATATAAACACACACGTATTTTTTCTGAAGCATTTGATGATGAGTTCCCCATGCTCCTTTACCCCACATTTCCCAAGAATACGGGAATCTCTTATGTAACCATGGTTATCGGTATTGATTACTTCAATCTGTCCATTCCAGTTCTGTCACCTGACCCAATAAAGCCCTTCTGGCCTTTATTCCACTCCAGTATCAGACCCAGTGTAGGGTTTTCGTGCTCCTTTAGCTTCCTGAAATCCAGAACATTTCCAGAGCCTTTGTTTTTGATCATGACGAAGAGTAAATTCTTTTCATTGTAGGAAGTAAAAAGTGCTCAGTGAACTTTTACTGATTCTCTCTCTAGTAATGGCAGGTTCTGGGTTTAGGTAGCCAGCTATTTAAGTTGTACAAAGAACTGAAATTATTTATATTAAGTGTTTGGCGTTCTGATACTTAGTTGTAACACATCTTTACTTTTTTTTTTTTTTTTTTGGTGAGAACATTTAAGTTCTACAATCTTAGCAAATTTCAAGTATACACTACAGTGCTGTCAACTATAGTCACCATGTTTTACATTGAATCCTCACACCTTATTTATATTATAGCTGAAAGTTTGTATCCTTTTACCAATCTCTCCTTATTTCCCCCACCCTCCCAGCTCTTGGCAACCACTTTTCTGCTCTGTTTCTGTGAGTTTGACTTTTTTGTTTGTTTGTTTTTAGATTCTACATGTAAATAAGATCACACAGTGTTTGTCTCTCTCTGTCTGGCTTATTTCACTTAGCATAATGCCCTCAAGTTCCATCCATCTTGTCTCAAATGGCAGGATTTCCTCTTTTCTGATGGCTGAATAATATTCCATTGTATATATACCACATGTTCTTGATCCATTCATTTATTCATTAATGGACACTTAGGTCGTTTCCATATGTTGGCTGTTTTGAATAATGCTGCAGTGAACATGGGAATATAGTATCTCTTTGGTATCCTGTTTTCCTTTCCTTTGGGTATATACCCAGAAGTGGGATTGCTGAGAACTTTCCATTTATCAGAGAACCCATAAGCTGTTTTTTTTTTTTTTTTTTTTTTTTTTTCATTTTCAGCTGTTTGGTGATGTTTGTTTCCACTGCAACCGTGTTATAGAAGGTGATGGTAAGTACCTGCAGGGGTTTTAACCTGTAGGGCACCGTTTTGACACAAAAACCCTTGGGTCATGTGAAGATTGAAAAAGGTTGTTGGGAATGCGATCCTTATCGGTTACTTTTCCTCTTTGCATATTTCCCAAGTGTTCTCTAGCAGGGAGATGCTAACTCCTAAGAGGTGGGCTTGCTGCTCGTTTATGGTGATACTTTAGGCCAGTGCCGTGGGGTCGTTACCATAGGAGCGGCTGACCCCAAGGCCTCTTCTCTGTGCAGTCCCTGCTTCTGGAAGCTGCAGGGCGTGTTTCCTGGGAGCACTTCGGAAGGGCCCCCTGCACACTGGCAGTTATCTCTAGGTGTCTCCAGGGCCCGCCCCCTCGCCCCTGATTGATGTGGGCGGGAAGGAAGCAACTGCGTTTGCCAGCAGGCGCAGCAGGTTCTGCCAGA
>NW_006784423.1:270550-290722 GCF_000442215.2 Lipotes vexillifer | reverse complement strand
GTGAATTGCAACCATTCCTGCTTCCGCCTCTGAGCGGAGCCTAGCTCTGCAAATGCTTCCTGAAACGCTGCCCGTGTGCCCTTCACGAAGGGGCGGGGCCAGGAAAGCGATGTCTAGTGCCTTTGGGAATAAATCTTACCCCCGCCCACGGCAGGCAGCAGCCAGGGGAGGGAAGCCCTTGCCTTAGTGTTGGCTTGGAAGACAGGCTCCTGCAGGCCGGTGAGTCAGTGTCTGAACTTTGTTTTAATTACCTGCTGTGCTAGGGAAGCCGGGCCGCGCCGGCACAGCTTGGCAGTTGGGGCGGGGCTGGGGGGTGTCGGCGTGAAGACCTGGTACCTGCCGTTCGGATGCCTCACGGGAGAAGAAAACATTAATCACCGACACGCGTTGAAAAGGCAACGGTGGTCTTCCCTAAGGGGAAGCCTACAGTCGTGGGAGACAAATGCAGAGCTGGGGTTGTGTGTTCTAACAACGTGATGAGATAAATTAATGAATAACGTCGACTGATCCTGTGAACGTCAGTTAATGGCACTGCGATTTTTAGTGCCGTGTGTGGCTCTTTGGTGAGAAAAGCCCTTGAGGAGGGCACCCACCCCGGGATGGGACGGGTGGGTGCGGTGAATGACGGTCCCCCTCCTGTCCCCTAGTGGTCTCCGCCCTCAACAAGGCCTGGTGCGTGCACTGCTTTTCCTGCTCCACCTGCAGCGCCAAGTTAACGCTCAAGTAAGTCTGCCCTCGGCTCCCGCGAGCCCCGCGACGAGCGCTTAGGGGACGTTGTCAACAGACTTTAAAAAGATGATCTGATGCCTTATTTCTTCTTTCCGTTCAGGCCTTTCTAAGGGCAAAGCTTCGTCCTTTAATTGTTCCCTGTTTTCTCCTGTTCCTTCTCTGTCCTGCGCAAAGGGATAAGTTTGTTGAAATTGATCTAAAACCAGTCTGCAAGCACTGTTACGAGAAAATGCCAGAAGAATTTAAGAGGCGACTTGCCAAACGGGAGAGAGAAGCAAAGGATAAGGACAAGCAGAAAAAGAAAAAGCCAGTCTGTTTGTAAACTTTTCTATCCCTCTGTCAGCATTTTCACTGCTTTCTCCTTTGGTTAGTCCTTTAGAATACGTTTTCATTCTGTTTTTGTCTCTTGTTTTTTTCGTTACTTTCGGGCATGTAGATTGAAACAGAAGCATTTGTCCCATGTAGAGCTGGTCCTTTTGCCTAGTTATTAAAGCTACACACCTCGAGAAGGGTTCACACTGAACACCGGTAAAGCTACGCACCTCGAGAAGGGTTCACACTGAACACCGGTAAAACTACGCACCTCGAGAAGGGTTCACACTTAACACCGGTAAAGCTACGCACCTCGAGAAGGGTTCACACTGAACATCGGTAAAGCTACGCACCTCGAGAAGGGTTCACACTGAACACCGGTAAAGCTACGCACCTCGAGAAGGGTTCACACTGAACACTGGTAAAACTACGCACCTCGAGAAGGGTTCACACTTAACACCGGTAAAGCTACGCACCTCGAGAAGGGTTCACACTTAACACTGGTAACGCTACACACCTCGAGAAGGGTTCACACTTAACACTGGCTTGTACTGCACTTTTGTCCCTGAACCTCTGGCTCTCTCAGCTCGTTATTTTCATCACAATATGGTATAGATTTCTTTTTTTATTTTTCCAATGGATTCAAAGGGAAGAATTCTAATCTCCTAAAAGATACTGGAAAAGTTTCAAAGTATTCTTGTCTGATAATTGCAGCTTTTAAAATCCTGGTTTTTGGTTCCTTTGCCTAAAATAATATACTTTGATCAATTCCAGTGTTGCATGTTCTAAGTTCTGTATTAAACTGAATCCTCTCAGCATGTTTCCATAATAAGATACGGCATCTCTGGTGTGTGTATATGTGCTTTCATTCACTGCCCACGTGCTGCTGGTTATGAACTCATTTTTTTGATGTTTTCAAACTCAATTCTATTCCTGATTTTTATGGGAGATCTTTCAATCTTGGAAATTCTCTTGAATTGCTAGCATGATTGTCCCAGTCCCTTCATAGTACCATTGTGTTCTGAGCTCTAAAAGTTTTTTTATTGTTTAAAATTAAAGAGAAGTTAAAATTCAGATATAAGATTAAAACAACGTAAGGTTTGTTTAGCATTATCTCTGGGAGCAGGGATAATTTATTTCTTTCATCAAAAACATGGCGGTTTTAATAGCTTTTGTTGTAAGAAGACTTTGGGAGAACTTTTAACTCAATGGTACTATTTAAATCAAATTGCCAGTTGAAATGTAACATCATTTGAATAAATGTCAGCATTAGGATCTCTGAAAAACAGTAGAAAATAATTCCCATGTGGTGCTTTAAAATAAAAGATTTTTCACTTTAAATGTGTGGTCAGGAATTAACGTTGTCATTAATGTTGTTCTTTAAAATTATATCAGCAGATATAATAATATGTCACAGCTGACAGCGTATCATTGGACCTGTCCCACAAATGCTTCCTAAACGTAATTTCACAGAAAATCAGCAAGTTGTAAAATTCTGCATTTGCTCCATTCACAATTAAGGACCCATGATTTCAATGGTGATAAGCCCTCATAACTGTCAGCTGGAGATGTATCACCCATAGCTAGGAGGCCGTCTCAACCCCTGTCCACAATTGTTTTACAAGTGAATTGAGAGTGTGTGTTGCCCTGGCTTTTAAAAAAGAGTTGAGTTCTCCGTACATACGCCATTCACAGATGTGACCACAGACCACAAGTCACAGATGTGACCATCTGGTCCACTTGTGCTCTTGAAGAGTGATTTAAAGCGTTCTGTCAGACAGCCAACCAAAATAACCTATATATTATGTTAGATTTTTTTCAAGATGCTTGTTGTTGTTGTGGGGATGGGAGGCCAGGAAAGGTGAAACCTCACAGCTACATGACATAAAATACTAAGTAAGATGATTTTGCCTTCAGTAAAGAGAGGATCGTTCAAATTACAGAAATACAGTTCTTTGCTTTGAAGGACTGTTCTTTAAAAGTGCTCTCGTGGTACTTTAAAATGTGATTGACTTTAACTATCTGAATTTTATTTACATTATATTCCCTGTATACTTAGCACAGACTAAAATGTATCGGTAATATCCATTCTGTATTAGATAGATGTACACGATCAATTTACAAGGGCAACTTCCTTCAAATGATATTGTGAATTTTTATGTTTACCATAATGATTAGAATTGAGATTAGAATTATAGTTTTTTGCTAATACGAATACAGATGTAATATGCATAGTGTCTTCATTTACTTCAGTAAAATTACTGCACGTTATTTGTAGGTCTGTATACAAATGCTGACTATATTTCCACTAATTTCTTTTTTATTATTATTATTGTTATCTTTAGGAATAAGTTTGTGGAGTTTGACATGAAGCCAGTCTGTAAGAAGTGCTATGAGAAATTTCCGTTGGAGCTGAAAAAAAGACTTAAGAAGCTAGCGGAGACCTTAGGAAGGAAATAACTTCATCTTATTTTTTCTCTTCTCTGCAAAGATAAGAGATTACAACATTGCTTGACCTCATACACCCTTACCCAAAGCTGCATCGCGAAATAGTTGAGAGTGAAGAGAACCTATGGAGCGGTTTTCTTCATCTCCTTTTTCTCATTAAAAAAAGTTTGTGTAATCATATTTAAAACATGGATGAGGTCAACATTTGCCTCTGTTAGTAACCCTTATCAATTTGAAATGGCAACTGTACTTAATAGCAAAAGAAACATGGTTAAATTTTAATTGAGGTCCAAAAAGTTAAATATTACTTTTAAAAATGAAAGTAAGCAGTCAGCTTTTACATGACTCAGATAAAAAATATCAACACTATTTTACTTTGTATTCAAAAGCAAATTAATTGCAGCTGCAGTTTAGGAGGATATAAGAAAGAAAAACAACCAACCGAGAAACACAGACCTTACAGAATCTTAGCGCATTTATCAAATGAGTGGCTGTGAAATGAATATACACATTACTAAGATAAGAAGCAAGTATATTCAGAACTACGCGATTTGGGGTTTTGTTGTTAGGGTTATAAGCGCCTTCATTGCTGTGCTTAGTTTTACATTTTGTTCTCCTTGTGAATTTCTTCACACAGTCACTTAACATAGTAGTTATACGTACAGCTGACAGCATCCTTTTCAGATTTTGTGCAAAACAATTTATACTATAGGGTATCTGAAAATACAGTATATACTTTACAATATTGGGGAGATGAAGCATTTTCAATGTATTACAGCAATTGTGCTTCTAAGGTTAAGGTCAAAGATGTAGTCTTAGAAGAGGACATGAAATTAAATGTTATGTAGTTTGGAATGTATCACTTTAAAAAAAAGTGAATGTATATGTGTTTCTCTTATTGCCTTTATAACCAGCTAATATCTATGCTTTATACATAAACGAACTTGCCTTGCCTTAGAAAAATACATACTTTAATCAGGAATTCTAGCTGTTTCACACCTTACAAACTAAACACAAGTGCACTGACTGAGATTTGTAAACTCAAATTCATTTACCACAGCTATGATTACATGTTAAACTTTTTTTCACTTTTTGGGGAAACACATTGAAATTAATTTCTGTAATCTTACTAGAAGAGAAGGATGTTGGTGTGTGTTTCAAATTTTTCATTACAAATCTCATAATTAGATTTTATTTCCTATAAGTAGGAGGCATAAATGACACTTTTAAATTGCGAGAGGAATGTTTAAGTATCAATTTTAGGTCAAAAGTGGTGAATTACTTTACTTTGTAAAAAGTTTTATCCTGAAGTTTCTGGACCAGTCTTTCCTGATAAACTTGTATGCAAAGCAAATTTTGTGAACATTTTTTAACTGTTGCTGCTGCTATGTTATCATGTAAAAGAAAATTGCCAAGATGGACTTAGGGGAAAATTATTGGTTTTTCCAAAAATTGCTGAAATACTGTTTTACCATTAAAAAAAAAAAAATCTCAGGATGCTACCAGTCTGCCATTAAAATATTTGTATGCATGTATTTTTTAAACATTTGTGCATGCACTTTACAGAGTAAACTGTATTTCAGTTAATTTATAACCAATTGCTTTGTTTCTTAGTGTTCTTTTAGAGTTCAAAGAATTATCAGTGATTGAAGATAATCAATATATAGTTTAAGACTGTGCTTAGAAGTCTGAAACTGTCTTTGCATTTGACAGCAAGAATCAGAATCCCTTCGGCGTGCCTTTGTCAGCTAATATATGACCAGCAACAAAAATCTTCAAAGTATTTATTAAATACTATACTGTGGATACAGGCAGAATAGTGCAGGGTTTTCAGCCTGGGGTCTCGCTGCCAAATTCCCAAATGCTCACACACCAGAAATTCGGAGCAGAAGGCGCCCATTTGCCTGTGTTTCTAATCACTGGGAAGAGGCATGGGCTGAACTGCTCGGTTCACGTCTCTCCTGTAGCAGAGGTCCCACCGCTCACCCCTCTCATAAAATACGAGTTCGTATTTCCTGCGAGTCTGCCTCATTAAGCCTCCAAGGCTGTGGGGTGTTTTATCCAGACACACACCTTCTCCGCTGTAGGGGACACAGAGCCCTCACTCGTGGGGGGAGGAAGGGCTGAACAGTTGTCAGCGGACGAGAGGACGGACCTGCTTACTTCACGGTGTTGCGCACGGCTTCCTCTGGCCGGAGAGAAACTCAGGCTAGTGAGCGAATCTTGGCTTAAAACCCTACAAGGCCGTTTGAAATAATTCACTGTTTACCACTTCTAGGTGGTCTTTTTCTTATCAAGCCTAAGATAATTGGGAAAACGTTTGGGTACAAGTCAGACGTTCTTTGGATCGTGTTCAAAGCCTTATTAACATTGTAACTGATGGTAGATCATTTTGCCTCATTTATTTGCCAAAATAGCAATTTCTAAATTAAGGAGATTTTGAGGTCGGCTTACAGCATTGTTATTGTGTTTCATTTTAGATTGTAAGCTCAGTGGCAGGGACACTATGCCAATAATTGTGTTTTTACATAGCAACCAGTGCAGTATACTCTTGGTGCTTAATAAATGTTGATAATTGTTAAAAATAACTGTTGTGCTTTGCTTAACTTGAATGGCTTTGAGACATGGAACCATGAGAATATAGGACTAGTGCTTAAGAAAGCTGTTTTGGAAACAACCTAAGCGTCCGTCGACGGATGAATGAATGAAAAAAAATGTGGTCTGTATAACAATGGAATATTATTCAGCCAGAAATAAGACGGGAATCTTGCCATTTATGACAACGTGGATAGGACAACTATGCTAAGTGAAATAAGTCAGAGAAAGACAAATACTGTATGATCTCACTTATATGTGGAATCATTTTTTTAAAAACCCAATAATCATAAAGCAAGAATCATAAAAAAAAAAAAACAAGAACAGATAGGTGGTTGTCAGAGGCGGGGTGGGAGGGTGCAGGTGGGCAAAATGGGTGAAGAGGGTCAAGAGATACAAACTTCCAGTTAAAAATAAACAGTTTATAGGGGCATCATGTACAGCACGGTGACTATAGTTATTAACACTGAGTTGCACATTTGAAAGTTGCTAAAAGAATAGATCTTAAAAGTTCTCATCATAGGAAAAAAATGTTAAAACTGCATGGTGGGGGCTTCCCTGGTGGCGCAGTGGTTAAGAGTCCGCCTGCCAATGCAGGGGACACGGGTTCGAGCCCTGGTCCGGGAAGATCCCACATGCCGCGGAGCAGCTAAGCCCGTGCGCCACAGCTACTGAGCCTGCACTCTGAAGCCTGTGAGCCACAACTACTGAGCCCGCATGCTGCAACTACGGAAGCCCGCGCACCTGGAGTCCATGCTCCGCAACAAGAGAAGCCACTGCAATGAGAGACCCGCTCACCGCAACTAGAGAAAACCTGCGCACAGCAACGAAGACCCAATGCAGCCAAAAATAAATAAAATAAAATAAATTAATTTTTTAAAAATTCCGGGAAAAGAAAACTGCATGGTGACAGATGTTAACTAGACATTGTGATCATTTTGCAATGTGTACAAATATGGAATCATTATGTTGTACACCTGAAACTAACTTGATGTTATAGGTGAGTTACACTTCAATTTTAAAAAGAGTTCCACGTTTTTTTCTTTTAAAGCCATTTTAAACTTTTACTTGTATGTAGTTATTTTCTGGAAAACAGTTTAAGTGGTACGATATCTAAAACCATGTAAAAATGTCAAACAGACTCTGTGCATTCACAGGGCAGCCACCTTGTAGGTAACACGGCGTTATTTAATCCTGACAATCCCCCAGGGCTGTGAAGTCAAGGAGGCCCTTTGAGCTTGCACGGCAAGACGTGGCGTGTCCAGAACCTGAACCCAGGTGGTTCCTGTGCTTCCAAGCTTGTGCACATTTCTACCCTGTTACTTGGTGGATGTCTGTGTGAAAAATTCAAGTCTTCTTGAGTATATCACAGAAACATTCATGTATACGAATAAAAGCAAATGGGCTGATTGCTGTACATAAGGCACATCTGAGAACCATGTAGGCTGCTGGCGGAGTCTTCCCACCGTTCACCCCGAATTCTGAGCTGTTTCAGTTCTTTATCTTCACACCCTTCAGCTGCCCCGTGCTCTTGGGGCTCTATCGTTCCCTCCTCCCCTCCTCAAATGTCCGACCTGAGTCCTGCACGTCGTGTCCTCCCCTGGGCAGGTGCAGGCCTTGGCTTCCTCCTGCCCAAGAAAGAGAGACGGGCGATTACAGCACAGCATGGGGGGAAGCATAAGGTTCTGCAAGATCACACGGGCAGCACCCCGCAGGTTGCGGGGGAGGGTCTCCTGGAGCTGGATCTTGAAAGGAGAATAAATACCCACTAGCCCGGCCTGGGAGCAGCGGCCTCTGGCCCTCTTCCAGTTCCCATTTCCTCCATTTTCTCACTGCCCTTAGTGGCATCACCATCTCTCCAGGCTCCCAGGCTAAGGTCGAGCTGCTGTCTGTTCTCCCCTCCCCCACCCCTCCCATCCCCACAGCTAAGGACCCCAAAGTCCAGCCGTTCAGCTGCAGAAGGTCCCAGAGCCCTTCTTCCTCCCAGCTGGCGCCCTGGCTGGCTCCACGCTGTCCTCACTCTGCTCTGACCTCCAAGCAGCCATCACTCGACTCCCCTTGTTTACCAGCCTCATTAGGCTCACCGAACAAGCAGGTCCCAACCTATTGCTGAGTCTGTTTTCTCCCAATGGCCATGCCCATCACGCAGGACTATCTTTCCCAGACCTTCGGCTGCCCTCCTGAGATCCGTGTACCCTCCTCACTTTTGAGACTCACATCAAATTCACCCCATTTTTTAAACCTTTCCTGACTTCCTCAAGCAAAACTAGTCACTCTCCTTTGCTCCCCAAATCCTCTGCTCACACCTCTGATTCAGTAGTTGTTTTGAGCACTTGTATGTATTGGTTTGTGTTCCTGCCAGAAGGATGGCTCCCAACGGAAGGACTCGTTTTGTCCTTGTACCCTTGCCACGCACAGGAGGAGCTCGGCGACTGCTGGATACTTGGCAAAGCACATTCCACCCTGAGCAGTTTCCAGATTCCACGGAGCTCTCAGAGGTTCTAGAGCTCAGCAGCAGCAGCACCCACGGCCCCCCGCTGGCCCTGGGACACACACGTGCTACGACAGACTACGTGGCCTCTTCATTTTCATTCATCTCAGGGTATTTTCTTTTTTCAGGGTATTTTCTAATTTCCCTTGTGACGTCTTGCTTGACTCATTGGTTATTTAGAAGTATGCTGTTAATTTGCACATATCTGTGAATTTCTCAAATTCCGCTCTGTAGTTGATTTCTAATTTCATTCCATTGTTGTGGGAAAACATACTTCATATGTATCATTTCAATTCTTTTGCACTTATTGAGGTTTATCTTATGCCTTAGCATATGGTCCATGCTGGAGAATGTTCCATATGCACTTGAGAGGCACGTGTGTTCTGCTGTTGTTGGGTGGAGTTGTCAATAGATGTCATTTAGGTCTAGTTAGTTTAGGGTATTGTTAAAGTCTTCTCTTTCCTTGGTGGTCTCTGTCTAGTGGATCTGTCCTCTATTTTTAAAATATATTTGATGACAAAGGAAAAATTATAACACTGTTCAGTGACATTTACATTTCATGTACATGTAATATAAGACGTCTACAACATAAAGGGGGGAAGGTAAAGCTGTCTATGTGGCCATAAAGTTTCCACTTCTACTTAAAATGGTGAAGTGTCGGTTCTGAGTACTCTGTGAATGATTCTCTATATTGGAAGCCCTAGAGCCACCATTTAAAATACAACTATACAAAGAGATATATTCAAACACAATAGATAAATCAAAACGGAATGAGAATATGATTATACGAAATACTCGAATAACTAAAAAGAAGGCAGAAAAGAGTAAACAGAGGAATTAAAAATGGAATAAACAGAACCCAAATAATAAAATAGGAGACATAGAGCTAAACATCAATAATTACGTTAAATATAAATGGACTAAACGTAACAATTAAAAGACGTTGTCAGAGTGGATAAAACAATACCTAACTATACATTGAACAAGAAACTAGCTTTAGCTTTTCTTGTCATTTTATAATGACATACATACATTAAAAGTAAAGGGATGAAAAAGAAATATAGAAACTTTAACCAAAAGAGCTAGAGTGGCCATATTAGTATCAGACAAAGTGGATTTCAGAGCAAAGAAGATCATCGGGGATAAAGAAGGACATCACACAATAATAAAGGGTCAGTTCACCAAGAAGACACAACTATCCTAAATGTGTTTGCATCTAACACCAGAGCTTCAAAATTCATGAAGCAAAAACTGACAGAACTAAAGGGAGGGATAGACAAATCCAAAATTATAGCTGAAGACTCCAATATTCCTCCCTCAGTAACTGACATAATTAGGAGACAGAAAATCAATAGTGACACAGAACCGAACAGGACCATCAACCCAGTGGATCTAATAGACATTTGTGGAACACTCCACCCATCAACAGCAGAATACACATCCTTTTAAAGTACACATGGTAGATTCACCAAGGTAGACTATATCTTGGGTCATAAAACAAACCTTATCCATTTAAAAATAGTAACTAAAATCATGTAAAGTTAGTCCTCTGATCTTAATGCAAGTAGACCAGGAGTCGATAAGACAAACATAACAAGAGACTCTCTAAACACTTGGAGGTTAAACAACAGACTTCTAAATAATCGATGGGTCAAAGAGAGAAAGTCAAGGGAGATTAGCATATGTCCATATCCCTCATGAGCTTAAATGCAAAATCCTCAAGAAAAATTAGCAAATTGAATTGAGTATATGTAAAAGGTTAATACAAACTCATCCATAAAAAGTCATGAAATTCTGAAAAATGCTGTACCATAGATGAAACTTGAAAACATAAGGCTAAGTCAAATAAGCCAGGCACAAAAGGACAAATAATGTATGATTCCCATTATATGAGGTTCCTAGAATAGGCAAATTCATTAGAGACATAGAGTAGAGGGTACCAGGGGATGGGGATGGGGGGATGGGGAGTTACTGTTTAATAGGTACAGCATTTCTGTTTGGAACGATTAAAAAAACTTTAGGAGATGGATAGTGGTGATGGCTGTACAACACTGTGAATGTATTTAATGCCATTGAATTATACACTAAAAAATCGTTAAAATGGTAAATTTGATGTTATGTGTATTTTACCACGATAAAGAAAGGAGCCACGGAGCAACTAAGCCCGTGCGCCACAACTACTGAGCCTGTGCTCTAGAGCCCGTAAGCCACAACTACTGAGCCCGTGCGCCACAACTACTGAAGTCCATACGCCTAGAGCCCGTGCTCCGCAACAAGAGAAGCCACCGCAATGAGAAGACCACGCACTGCAACGAAAAGTAGCCCCCGCTCGCCGCAACTAGAGAAAGCCCACGCTCAGCAACGAAGACCCAACGCAGCCAAAATATAAAATAAATTAAAAACAGAAGCAATATCAAAAAATAAAAAATTTATAAAATAACCAACAAGGACCGACTGTATAGCACAGGAAATACTGCTCAATATTCTGTAATAACCTAACTGGGAAAAGAATTTGAAAAAGAATAGATACATGTATGTGTATAATTGAATCACTTTGCTGTACACCAGAAGCTGGCTCAACATTGTTAATCAACTACACTCCAATATAAAATAAAATATTAAAAAAACCCCAAAAACATACAATCTAACTTATGGACTGTGTTGATAGCTAATTTTTATTTAAGAAAGGTTTCCTACTTAACTCTACCAAATGAAATGCCAAAAGAAATGTTATAGGCTGTTGGCTATGCTGTATTTTTAAATAATTATACTGTTTCAAAATATGGTATACCAATTGTCAAAACAAATTTTGCATTTTCTATATTTTACTTCTCTCTCAAAATACCTGTGCTTCCTTTTTTTTTTTTTGCGGTACGCGGGCTTCTCACTGTTGTGGCCTCTCCCGCTGCGGAGCACAGGCTCCGGACACGCAGGCTCAGCGGCCACGGCTCACGGGCCCAGCCGCTCCGCGGCACGTGGGATCTTCCCAGACCGGGGCACGAATCCATGTCCCCTGCATCGGCAGGCAGACTCGCAACCACTGCGCCACCAGGGAAGCCCTGAGCTTTTTTTTTTTAAATATAAATTTATTTACTTATTTATTTTCGGCTGCGTTGGGTCTTCGTTGCTGTGCACGGGCTTTCTCTAGTTGCAGCGAGCTGGGGCTACTCTTCGTTGCGGTGCGCGGGCTTCTCACTGCAGTGGCTTCTCTTGTTGTGGAGCACAGGCTCTAGGTGCGTGGGCTTCAGTAGTTGGGGCACGCGGGCTCTAGAGCACAGGCTCAGTAGTTGTGGCGCATGGGCTTAGTTGCTCCGCGGCATGTGGGATCCTCCCGGACCAGGGACCAAACCTGCATCCCCTGCATTGGCAGGCAGACTCTTAACCACTGTGCCACCAGGGAAGTCCCTCTCTATCTTTAAAAAAAAAAGAAACAAGCAAAACACAACACCACCGTGTGGGGTATATCCTGGGAATTCAAGGAAGGCCTAACATTCTAAAATCCAGTATAATCATATTAACAACTTAAAACATTACATGATCGTATCAACTAATACAGACAAAGCATTCGACATATTTCAATGTCCATTCATGATAAAAACTGTCAGCAAACCAAGAATAAAAGGAAATCTTAACTTGATAAAGGCATCTACAAAAAACCTATAGCTAACATTGTACTTATTGGTGAAAGTCTTTCTCCTTAAAACTGGAAACAAGGAAAAATGTCCTCGCTCACCTGTCTCATTCAAAATTGTACTAAAATTCCTAGACCATGCTGTAAGGCGAGAGAAAGAAATAAAAGGCATACAGATTGCATAACATGATTGTCTATGTGTAAAATCCCAAGTAACCTACAAAAAAAAATGTTTAAAAACTCCTTGAACTAATAGGTGAGTGTTAACAATGTCACAGGATACAAGGTCAACAGACAAAAATCAATTGTATTTCTCTATATGAGCAATGTACAATTGTAAGCTGATATCTAAAAAACAACATTTACATCAGCTCTATGAAAAATGAAATAGCTATAACCTAACAAAACATGCCAGGATGTGTATACTTAAAACCACAAAACACGGATGAAACTGAAGACCTTGAATAGCTGGTCCGTGCAGTGGACTGGAAGACATGGTAGAGATGGTGATTCTCTCTGCCCTAATCTACAGATTAAACATGTCTACAATCAAGTTCCTGCAGAATATTTTATAGATACAGAAAATGTGATTGTAGAATGGATGTGGAAAGGCAAAGGAACTAGAATATAACAATTCTGACAAAGAAGCGTAAAGTTGGAAGAATCACACTACTTGATTTTAAGACATATATAAAGACATATATAAAGACATATATAAAGAAAGCTGCAGCAATCAAGTCAGTGAGGTATCTGTAAAAAGTTCGATGCATAAATCAATGAAACAAAAGGGAGAGTCCAGATACAGATGCTAACATGGTCATTTGATTTCTATAAAGGGGCCACAGCAATTTAATGGAAAAGGATACTGCTATAGCAATTAGACATCCATAGGCAAAAAGGCTCTTGACAAAAACTTTCCACTTAGTGAAAAAATTAACTCAAAGTGGGTCATACATCTAAATATAAAGTGTAAGACAGAAGAAAACCTTCATGACCAGGGGTCGTAAGTCCTTAGATGTGACAGCAAAAGCATGATTCAGAAAACAAAAGAATTGATAAGCTGCACTTTATCAGAATCAAAAAACGTCTGCCTTGTGGAAGACACTGTTGAGAGAATGAAATAAACTATAGACTAGGAGAAAATGTTTCCCAGTTACATGTCTGACAGAGGACTTGCAGTCAGAATACCTAAAGTCCACTCAAGACTCAACAGTGAGACAACTGTTGATGAAAATTCAATTAACAATCAAGGTAAGAAGAAAAAAAAGGAATTTTATTTGAGCCAAACTGAGGATTATAACCTGGGAAGCCGACTCTCAGAAGATCTGAGAACTGTTCTACCTGTTAGATGTGGAAGGCAGAGTCATAAACAGTTTTCAAGACAAAGGATCATAAATCAAAATGACTTACTGATACTTTGCATAAAGTTCACCGAGGATACATAGCCCAGGTGCTAGTCACCATGACCCTCTGCAGAGCTGGGAAAGAGCACGATTCTTTGAAGAAGTCACATTGCTAGCTCAGAAGGAAAAAGGAAAGCTCTTTACCTTTGAGCAGGCACTCCCATCCTTGAGGAGGTCTGGTTAATGTGTAATGCAGATGCACACTGCTCATTAGGGAGGGAGGGGGAAAGCCCAGGGGACACAGAGAGAGAACTTGATGTTTAAATTTTCTTGTTCTGCCTTAAAGTGTAGATTTTATTTCATCACAACAAACAACCTGATTAAAATACGGGCAACAAGTAAAACACAGAGTTTACCAAACAAGATATATGGATGGCAAATATGCCTATGAAAAAATGTCCAGCAATATTACATGTGAGGGGCTAAAACAGAACCATGACAAATTCTGCTACACACTTTTTAGAATGGCTTAAGTTAAGAGATGCTGACAATACCAAGTGATGACAAGGATGCCGAGCAACCAGATATTTCATATACTTCTGATGGGAATGCAAAATTGAGATGGCCACTCTATCCGCTTGGCAGTTTCTTATAAAGCTATACATAACACCCACTATAGGATCTAACAGTCCCACTCCTGAGTCTTTTTTTTTTTTTTAATCCACTGGAAGTTTTATTTCTTTAGGATTTTATCCCAACCAGTCGTTTAAAAACCAAGTAACATAGCCCTGGGGGGTAGGGACTGGGGACTGCACCTCCCTCCTCACCATGGACGGCAGTGGGAAAGAGGGAGGGGACGGGACAGGTGGCTACAGCAAGACAGCAGCAGCAGTAATGGGGGCAGCTACCCCCCAGAGCCAGTGCCCTCCTCTCCTAGGCCCTGGCTAGAGCCCCTATGGCTTGGGGTGGGCGGTGGGTAGAACCCACCCCAGGCCCTCCCCTATCCCTCCTCAGATAGCCTCCTTGGGGGTCAACCCATTTCTTCCGGCAGGAGACTGAGGCGCACAGAGAAGAGGGCGTGGGAGAGGTGGATGCTGGGAAGGCAAGGAGGTGACACGAAGGAGGTGAGAGGCTTGGGTGAGACTCTGGCTTGGAGGCCTGTCTTTCTTTAGAGGACTTATAAGCAAAGTTTTCCTTAAAGGGCCAGAGAGTAAATATTTTAGGCTTATAGGACATAGGTCTCAGTCACAACTAATTACTCAATTCTGTCACAGTGCAAAACAGCCATAAGACACCACACAAACGAATGGGCGTGGTCGTGTTGCAGAAAAATTTTATTTGCAAAAACAGGCAGCCAGGGACTTCCCTGGTGGCGCAGTGGTTAAGAATCTGCCTGCCAATGCAGGGGACATGGGTTCGAGCCCTGATCCGGGAAGATCCCACATGCCGCGGAGCAACTAAGCCCGTGCGCCACAACTACTGAGCCTGCGCTCTAGAGCCCGCAAGCCACAACTACTGAGTCCACATGCCACAGCTACTGAAGCCCGGGTGCCTAGAGCCCATGCTCCACAACAAGAGGAGCCACTGCAATGAGAAGCCCGCACACTGCAACGAAGAGTAGCCCCCACTCACCGCAACGAGAGAAAGCCAGCACGCAGCAACGAAGACCCAACGCAGCCAAAAACAAATAAATTAATGTATTAAAAAAAAAAAAAACAGGCAGCCAGTCCACACACAGGCCATAGTTTGCAAACCCTTGCCCTAGAGAAATGAAAACTTGTGTGCATTGAAGAAAAAACTGGTAAAAAAATGTTCACAGCAGCTCTCTTCACGACCACCAGAAACTGGCAACAACCCAAATGCCCTACAACTGGTCAATGGATAACCCTGTGGTCCGTTCACCTGTGGAATGTTACTCAGCAATGAAAAAGAATGAACTATTGAGGATGCAAAAACTTGGATGAATTTCAAAGGCATTATGCTGAGTGAACAAATCCACTATGAAAACACACTGTATGATTCCATCCATAAGACATTCTTGAGAAGACAAAACTATAGTGTGGGGAGCGATCAGTGCTGGGAGGGTGTGATTCTAAAGCAGTCGTGTGAGTCAGTTTGGGGAATGATGGAGTTGTTCTGTTTCCCGACTGTGGTAGTCATTACATGAATCTATGCATGCCTTAAAATTCATGAAACTATACACCCCCAATATGGGCAATTTTTCTATGTGATTATTTACCAAAACTACCAACGTCAGTTCTCCCTATTAAAAAGACAGTAATCATCACTTTGTGCGTTCATTTCTTCACCACCTAATCCCTCAACCGTTTGCAGGCTGCTTTTTGCCTGCACCATTTCTTTCAAAAATCAACTTATAGGAAACAAGTCTAAAAAGTTTTCCTCAGTCATCATTCCTGATCTTTTTGCAGCATTTTACACTGTTGATTATTCTCTCTGTAAAGCTCTGTGTTTTAGCTTCTGGGATGCTGTAGTTTTGGGGTTTTCTGTCGGCCACACTGACTGCTACAGGTAGTATCTATTTTCCAATACAACTTGCTCCTTTCTAAGTTCCACGTCAATAGAATTATGAGAGCTTTGCCATCCAACATGCCAGACACACATGGCAATTGAGCACTTGAGATGTAGCTGGTCCTCCTGAGGAACTGGATTTTTAATTTAATTTTAATTAATTTAAAATTTAAAACTTGCTATTCAATTCAATTGTTGATAACTTCTAAGTATGTTCGGAACAACTTGGGTATATGAACCTATTTTTTCAACCCTAAATTTTATGAAATCTAAACACAGATTCAATTTCTATAGATCAGATTTTGAATGCTTGGTACAAAGAAAAGAATGTAAGATAGCTTATTAACAATTTGCTCATATTAATTGCATGTTGAAATTATAATGTTTTAAATATACTGGGTTGAATAAAAGGCTATTCAAATGAATTTCTCCTGTTCCTTCTTATTTTTTAAAGTGTGGCTTCTAGAAAATTTTAAAATCCATGTTGGGTCACATTTTATTTATATTAGACAGCACTGATTTAGGGACTTCAATTTCCAGAGACACATACATACAAACACACATGTGCGTGCATATACATACATATATATGTATACACATACAAATGCATATACATACGTGTGTGGATACACATTCCTTAATTTATGATTTGTGCAAGCTCTGCCTCCATGATCCCAGGCAGGGTTGTGCTATCATGTAATAGCTCTAAATCCTTCCTCAGCTCATGGGTGAAAGATCCATTTCTGCACCTGTAAGGCAGTTTAGGTTGTACAGACATTGAGAGTAGCATGTACAAAAGCCTCTATTTTTACAGATGTGATGAAAGCAAAAGTTTTAAAATGAAAACTTAATTTTGTCCAAGAAGAAAAGATAGCATCGGTGGCAACATGCAGTCCCGTTGGTTCCTCCTGTTTCTGAGGTTCTTTATGAACATTTTAACCTCATCGTGTCTACTAAGTTCAAAAGTCATGAGAAAAAAATAAAAAAGAGAGAGAAAAAAAGAGAAAAGAAACAGAGAAAAAAAATGTCATGAGAATATTCACAGTGCTACCTACGAGTAGTTTAGGATTACTGTAGAATCATACAAAATAAGAGCACTGAGAAAATGATGGGATGAACTGAAGGTATGAGTGATTCTGAAGAAAGAAAGAGTCATGTGATTACATGAAAGACAAGGTGTCTGCCAGGGATGATAAGCAGCCACAGAGGACAGGTGGACTTGAGGAGATGAAAAAGCTCCTGATTTTGATCAGCATCAATGCTGGATGCCTGTCAGTTCAATTAATTCAGAAGTTGAGGACTCAGATTAATCAGGTAAAACTGTGGCTGATGAAAGACGTCATAAGTCAGATATTTCTATGGATTCAACTCTCATTTGAATTAAATTTGCAATGCATCAACATGAGTGATGCAGCCATTAGAGTGGAATCCATCCCACCGGTAAGGTGGTCCTCATAGAGAACATTACAGTTAGCTGTGTGATTTGGGGGAAGGATAATTACTTGTGAGAACAAGTTGGGATGGATCTGGTCCGTGCTGGGAAAAGATGTGGGCTAGGATGGACATCTTCCTGGAGAAGAATGTCTACTTTTAAAGCCCAGCAGGACAGACTCATCCTCCCATTTGGTGAAAACTGAAGTTTCAAAGCTTAATAAATGTATTTAAGAAAAGCCTCTTGAGTGCCTCAAGGTTTTCTCTTTGGCTTACTCCTTTTCAGTATATTCTAGTAAAACAGATTAAAGGTAGTAAGTTTACCAGCTGTGCTTGGCAAAGTTGCTTTCCTGTCCACTCCTTTGGTTTCCTTATCTGTCGACTTGAGCATAATAACAAACAACATTACCTTCACGAAATTGTTGGCAGCATCAAATGAGTCAATACATGTGAAGCTGTTGGGCTGCACCCCGCAGGCCTACAAGCCCTGTGCTTGCCCAGCTTCAAGACAGAAGAGCCTGGAGTCAGCAACAGAGACATCGATGGTTTAATGGATGGGGGAGCTTACACGTCTGAAGCAAGATCCTGGAGCAACACCCCACTGTGTGCAGTGGACCGAGGGCAGGACAGGGTGGCGTCTTCACTTCCTCGGGGAAAGAGAGATTACCAGTTATAGGGGAATTGACTTCAGGTGGGCTCATTAGTTACCAGGGAAACCAGTAGAGGGGCAGGCCCCTCACCACTCCCTTGATAAGCTATCATTAGCTGGGACCTGGGGCAAGTACTGGGTGGGCCAAAGATTCGTTTGTTTTTTTCCATAAGGTGCCTCTAGCAGCACTTAGTGGTCTTTAACTGCATTCGAAACAATTTTGTTAGACTGTATGTGACAGCTGTCATATCAACGTGCATTTAAAAAAAGACTTATCAAAATTGGTGAATTTTTGTGTAGCCATTTTAATATTGAAGATGGAAGGAAAAAAGCGGTTTCGGCATATTACGCTCTATTATTTCAAGAAAGGTAAAAACACAACCGGACAAAAAAAAAAACCACACAACTGAATTGCAGAAAAGGATTTGTGCAGTGTATGGACAAGGTGCTGTGACTGATCAAACGTGTCAAAAGTGGTTTGTGAAGTTTCGTGCTGGAGATCTCTCGCTGGACGATGCTCCACGGTCAGGTAGACCAGTTGAAGTTGATGGCGATCAGATCGAAACAATAATTAAGAACAATCAATGTTATACCACGTGGGACATAGCCGACATACTCAAAATATCCAAATCAAGCGTTGAAAATCGTTTGCACCAGATTGGTTATGTTCATCACTTCGATGTTTGGGTTCCACATAAGTTAAGCGAAAAAAACCTTGACCATATTTTCACACGTGACTCCCTACTGAAACATAATAAAAAGATTCCATTTTTAAAACCGATTGCGATGGGCGATGAAAAGTGGATATGTACAACAACGTGGAACGGAAGAGATTGTGGGGCAAGCAAAATGAACCATGACCAACCACCCCAAAGGCCAGTTTTCATTCAAAGAAGGTGGTGTTGTGTCTATCGTAGGATTGGAAGGTTGTCCTCTATTATGAGCTTCTTCCGGAAAACCAAATAATTAATTCCAACAAGTACTGCTCCCAAGTAAACCAACTGAAAGCAGCACTCGACGAAAAGCGTCCGGAATTAGTCAACAGAAAACACATAATCTTCCATCAAGATAACGCAAGACTGCGTGTTTCTCTGATGACCAGGCCAAAAAAAAAATAACGGTTACAGCTTGGCTGGCAAGTTCTGATTCATCTACCATATTCACCAGACATTGCGCCTAGGGATTTCCATTGATTTCGGTCTTTAGAAAATTCTCTTAATGGAAAAAAATTCAGTTCCCTGAAAGACTGTTAAAGGTACCTGAACAGTTCTTTGCTCAAAAAGATAAAAAGTTTTGGTAAGATGGGATTACGAAGTTGCCTGAAAAATGGCAGAAGGTAGTGGAACAAAAGGGTGAATACGTTGTTCAATGTAGTTCTTGGCGGAAACGAAAAATGTGTCTTTTATTCTTACTTAAAAAACGGAAGGCACTTTTTGGCCCACCCAATACTAGGAAGATCAACTACCCAAGGTAGGCTCTTCCAAACCAGCCACCCTTATTCACATCCAATACGACTGAAATAAAACAGAACCAGAATGTTCTGTTTTATTTTCCCTCTTTATAAAGGCAATAATTGCTCATTGTGGATAATTTGGAAAAATTGAAAAATCAAAAAGGATAGGCTGTAAGAGGCCAGGTTAGTTCCATGTGTTGGATAAAACTGTATTGTCTATAAAAAAAAAGGATCAAAATTATCCATAACCATAAATCCTAAACTCCCTGTATACACGGATGTGATCTTTTTAATCCTGAAACCTACTGAAAACATTTTATGAAACTTGTTTTAAGCTAAGACCTAAAAATTCAAATTCCCCAAACGAGCGCTTTGACGCACACGACTGGCGCCGAAGAGTGACGTCGGCACCGGGTACACCCCGGCCGCCTCCAGCGCCTGTGGGGCGGGCTATTCACGGATGTTGCTTCTCGCGGCCCGCGTCGTCGCTATGCACTTTCTGCCGCGTCACACCGCCCGCGAGCTTCTCATTTCCGCGCCGCGCAAGCGCAGTCACCTCCG
>NW_006784423.1:259085-268398 GCF_000442215.2 Lipotes vexillifer | reverse complement strand
GGCGCCCGCGGGCCTGCGCGGCGCACAGGGCTGACGCGACACGCACGCACGCACACTCGCAGGCGCGTCGGCCTCTCGCCGGCGACGGCGCTGCGTCACGGACCTTTGGGCGCCGCGCTCCCGAGACTGCGGCCGCTGCGGCCTAGGCGCTGGCGTCCCGCGCGCGAACCCTGGTCGGCGGCGCTATGAGGCGCAACAAGGCCGACGTGGAGCGGTATATCGCCTCGGTGCAGGGCTCCGCCCCGTCTCTCCGGGAGGTGAGCGGGCCGGGGCGCGCGGCCTCCAGGCGGGCCCGCGGGCGGCGGCGCCATGGTTCGCGCTGAGGCGCGGCCGGCGGCCCGGGGGCGGGGAGGCGGCGGGGCGGCCGGCGGGCGTTGGCGCTTTCTCTTCCTTCTCCTTTTTTTTTCCTCCTCCACTTCCTCTCCTCTTCGTCCCCGGCGCCCGGGCGGCCGGGGAGGCGGCCCCGCTGCGCCCACGGCCCGGGCTCCGCGCCGAGGCCCGGCCGCCCTGCCGCCCCTCACACCCCGCCGCCCCTCATAGCTGCTTTTACCGGCATTTTGTTTTTCAGCGGAGCCTTGGTGGGGTCTGAATTTCCTCCCGGGCCTTGTGTCTGGGGCAGATTTTGTGGCCTTCCGGCGACGCTTCTCGGGGTCCTTTTCCTCCTTGGAGGCAGATAGCGAGCTGGGTGCACCGTGGATCCGACAGTCGCTGGTCGGATCCCTGGTCGCTGTCCGGGGTCGAATCGCAGCTCTGCCATGCACACGCTGTGGGGTTTGAGGTCAGTGTAGCTTACTGCATTAGTAGGGCGGCGTTAGGGTATTGACAGGAGTTTTAGGAGGGTCTTTGTTAAACATTGAGGGCAGTGCTCGGCGCGTTTGGTGAGCCCTCAGATGTGGCTGTTAAAGGGACGGTCGTTCAGGGTGTTCTGGGCCGGGGCTTATGCGAATAAAGATGCATGAGGAAGTTAAAAACCGAAAACCGAGTGACAGTCACGAATATAATGGCACCGTAATTGTTTCTTTAACCACATACTAGGTGTATGTTGTGTTACTGCCAACGACCCTGTGGATATCGAGACCTGGAGAGATGAAAGATACTTGTCCTGGGGAGACAGGTGGCTCCCCAGGATTTTGGCAGTGGGTGTGGTTTAGTTTCTTTTAGGACCAGTGGAGTGGCGGACAGCCCATCCCTCGGGAGGAGGGGACCAGGTGCCTACATACAGATTGTAATTCCCAACTGCTGGCCTACTCATGAATACAGATGTGGTACCAGAACCTCACTGAACGTTTCTGTACCCCTGAAACCGGTGTAACTTTTTTTTCTAAAGCAAGTTGAGAGCTTTTATGAAATTCTAAGTGGGAACCCAGGCTCTCAAAAGAGTAAGAACCACTGTCTAGACAGGAGTTAGAATGTTCTTTGAACTAAGGAACTTTTCTGTCAAATAAATAAGGGTGGGGACAAAACTTTAAGGATTGGTTATTACTGTCACCTCTTTTACATTTATAAAGAGTATTTTAAGCAGATGTTTTTCTTCAGACAAGGAGAAATCACTGATTTTAGAACCTGTGGCCTTCAGTGGAATATCGACTAGCAAGTGCATAACTTTGGAACACGTGACAGTAATTCTGTAAACTTGGGTCCCAGTGAAATGACAAAACAGGGTGCTGTGGACAGGTTGGGAGGGAGATGGTGGAGTGAGCAGAGACAGCAGCTGTGAAGAGTAGGAAGAGATTAGTATCCGCTTGGTACCCAGTTTGGCAGAGACTGGCCATATGTGAACAGACCAGGCTTTCTAGGATGTCCAGGTTCTAGGTGCCGGGATGGGTCCATAGTCTCCCGTCTTCCCAGGCTTCCACTGTGCTTTCATTTGTTCACCTCATCTTTTGTTCTGCCATTTTCTACTCCTTCACATCTGTTTTTGTTCTTGTTGAAAATGTCACTTAACGTTTCTTTAATTTTTTTTTCCAGATGGCTTCTATTTAGTTTTCCTAGTTTTCTGTATAGTTGGCTTTTTATTCCACACCCCTGATTTCCTGCTCCTTAGAGGCAACTTGACAGCTCTTAGGTGTTTGTTCTACCCGTAACATCTGTATTTCATACTTCTGAATAACATACATATGTACAGTTGACCCTTGAACAACATGGGTTTGAACAGCACAGGTCCACTTAAATGTGGGTTTATTTTCAATAAATATGCACTAGAGTACTATGCGATCCATGGTTGGTTGAATCTGAGGATGTGGAAACTTGGGTATGGAGGAACCGAGTGTGTATACAGAGGGTCGACTGTGTGTATATGTGGATCTTGAACTGGGTAGAGGGTCAGTGCCCCTAACCCTTGCTTTGTTCAAGGGTCGACTGTACTTTTATTTCTTTATCTCCTTTTCCTCATTTTAGACACTTTCTACTGGCTTTCACCTTTCCTCCAGACCAGTCCACAGATGTATTTACGTTTCCCCTCCTTTTTTCAGTTCTGTTCTTGTAAATTTTAGTTAAATATCTAGTGTTTATATAATTACGGGAAGGTAAATATTTTTGCATTCAAGTCACCTTTATTGTGTAGTTTTATTTTTCCTAGAGTAAATAATAATTGCTCTATTTTTTTGGTTGGTTTTGTTTCCTATGATGTATTCCTTTTTTTAAAAAAAAATAATTAATTTATTTTTGGCTGCATTGGGTCTTTGTTGTTGCGTGCGGGCTTTCTCTAGTTGCAGCGACCGGGGGCTACTCTTTGTTGCGGTACGTGGGCTTCTCATTGCGGTGGCTTCTCTTGTTGCGGAGCGCGGGCTCAGTAGTTGTGGCTCGCGGACTCTAGAGCACAGGCTCAGCAGTTGTGGCGCACGGGCCTATTTGCTCTGCGGCATGTGGGATCTTCCCGGACCAGGGCTCAAACCCATGTCCCCTGCGTTGGCAGGTGGATTCTTATCCACTGTGCCACCAGGGAAGCCCGGCTGTTGGATATTGTCACATGCTTTTTTTCTTTTGGTGGCATTTGAGATGATCTTGTGGTTTATTTCTTTTGCACTTTTAATGTGATGGATATACTTGTGTTATGCTTTTGGCAGGCGTACTGGACCCAGCTCTGCCTCCCCAGGGTGTAGAGGGGAGGGAGGTGAGTGGCACTGAGGGCTTTCCACTCACTCTACTTTTCATATCCGTTTATGTGCCAGACGTGAGTCATGCTTAACATGGTCCTCCTTGTCAGCTGATCCTCTCAAGTCATTGCCCCTTAGCTGTTGTTTGACTAGGTTAGTGAGAATCTTGGTCGTTAATTCGTACTTCTCTAATTAGATGATAAGGCATCTGACTACCTTAAGAGACTCATAGTTACTCTGCTGTTTATTTGCCTTCATTGAATTTCTTTACTCTGACATTGAATGTACTGGGCAGAAATCACATCACATCAATACCTACAGTTGCCTGTGTTTAAATTAAGCAGTGAGACTGCTCACGGCTGCCCCAGTTGGAGAGATGCATTCTGGTTTTAGTCACAGGCTAGACCGTAGATGCAAGGGGCAGATGAAGTAAAGTTGTAGAGCTGGGCCGGTGCCGTGTCATGCTAGTCTTTGGTGAGAAATATGGGTATTTTCAAAATGTAATGAAAGCCATAAAAGGATTTAAAATTTTAAAGAAAGGCACAGTGTGGTTTGTCTTATGTTTTGGCGAATTAATTTTGGGAGGGAAACAGGAAGGAATTAGTCGTTTTGGTAGAGAGTCCCAGAGAGAGATCACAGCAGGCTTGTAGTTCGGTAGTAGCAGTAGAGATGTAGAAAAATGGATGGATTGGGGTAGCACAGAAGGTAGAACTGACAGGTCTTAATATTTTACACATAAGTTTAGAGCTCAGGAGAGCTGAGAGCCAGAGATACACATTTGAGAGTCAGCGTAGTCATGGGTGAGATGGATTATGTATCCCAGATGAGATGCTTTGAGAGGGAAGAGGACTTAGGACTGACTCCTGGGGCTCTGCCAGTTGGACAGGCACAGCGTTAGGGTGCCTGTGCTTCATGGGCTGAATCTGATTGTAGCCTTGTGAAAATACAGGGCACTGTACATAGTTGGTGAAATACTGTAAAATAGCACTGTCTCCTGCCTCTGTGCTCGTCACCCTTCCTGAACTGCAGCCTTCGTGCATGAAGACAGAGACTTAATTTCCTGCCCATTCCCCAGTGCCCAGAATGGTGCCTGGTGAATAGCAGGCACAGTGAACAAATCTAACACCTGTATTTTTAGGAATAAAATCAATAAAAGAAAACATTGCTTTGTAGGCTGCTTTTTCACTTAGTATATGTTGATTTTTGTTTTTCTGTGTCCTTATATAGCTTTCAAAAATAAGATGCTTGATGGCTGTGTACTTCTGTCACATGTGTGTAACATCATCTGGTGTGTCTTAGCAGGCTGGACTTTGGAGCTTATAGAAATAAAAGAGCCAGGGTGTGGACTTGGATTATTACCAGAAGAGTTCAATTTTTATTTCTGCCTCTTTAGCTCCTTGAGTGTAGAATAATGATCTGTGGAGCGGTCAGTAACTGGACCAGGGAATCCCCAGTGCCTTAATGGGTCTGAAGTACCTTGGTGCTCTCCGCATAAAGGCTTACACACGGCAGGAGAAGTGAAGTCTGTCGTGTACCTCTCCTCCCCTAGAAAAGTGGGCTTCTGTCTGTTTACTTATCTGTAAAGTGAGAGAGGGGCACCACACTGTTTCTAAGGTTTCTCGCTGATATAAATTCTTAATTTCTGATGTCATCTTGTCTTGATGTTCTTAAATTTATTTTTTTGTTTCATGAAAATTAGAAAACATGGACTCAGGACTTTTAGAACATGTGCATTTCTACAGGCAATTTTTAAAAAATCTTTTAAGTGAACAAAAATCAAATATATTAATATTAACCTTGCTAGGACAGATTTTAGCTCTTGTGAAAAATATGCAGAATTCAAAATATGGTAAATAAAAGAGTTCTTAATTTTTTTTAGAAGTCAATGAAAGGATTCTATTTTGCAAAGCTGTATTACGAAGCTAAAGAATATGATCTTGCTAAAAAGTAAGTACCAAACTGTAAACATGCCTTAATTTTCTAAAACCGGTGTTTTAACCTCATGTTCTTCTTTGAAATGGATAAATACACGTTTTTTAGCAGTTCTTCCTAAGTATGTTCTGGAAATAAGGGATTCGTCACTCAGATTGGTGATAAGAACTAGTCTGGATTCCATCTGCAGGTTGAGTCTAGAATGATACTTTCTGCATGCCTGCTGCTTATTTACACCCAGGGCAAGAAATCGTTTGGCATTAAATTTTTGCTAAAGATTGTCCTGGGTTAGAATAAAAGAGAACCATGCCTATATCTTAATTTCTTCCTGGTTAGGTATCTGCTACTTTTATCAGCTGGAAAAAAATGGCAATGAATACAAAATTAAACTAATTCCTGGGCAGGAGAATAGCTTGTGTAAAAGATCTTTAATTGACTGGATAGGTGATCCTGTGAGGCTTTGTCTCACCATAGAGCCAAGAAGCTTGGTGGTCTGATTTCCTGATTTATAGTGACTTAAAGCTGGAAATTCTGAGGGAGGTAGGCTATTAAAGGCATTCATGGGAAGATGAAAATTCTGATAAGGAAAGTGTTAGCGCCTTTATTTAACTGGCAGCATTGGGCCTGTTAACCCTGTTCCTTATTAATATGACACTTTTTCCTCCAGTGTTGATCTTTGGTCTAATATCTCCTGTGATAACATTCACTGGACCTAGAATATGCTTATTTTTAGTTGTCACTTGAGTTAAGGAATGGAAGTCACCGGCATTTGGTGGTGTAGTGAGTGATTTTTCTTCTGTGCTGTTTTAGCTGGGTACAGTCTTGTTAGATGTTATTTTCTTGTTTCAAAGGTGAATACGTTCTCTTAGTTGTTATTTGGAAATTGTTGCTCTTTAGTGTTTTGCATTATGATAGTTTAAAGATTTATTGTAATCACTTTCTAATGTCTGTGCAAAACTTAGTGCTATTCCCAAAGTGTAATAATAGAAAAAAAAGTAATTTATGTGTTCATTTCTTAAGAATGGGTAGCACTAGAAAAAAAAATTTGGTAAATGTACCATTTAATGGTAAAATGAGTATGTTGTCAACTTTGTACATGTGTTTGTGTTTAAGTGTTATTTCTATCTGTGGATGCTTTTCAGTTATCTGCATATTCTACTTTAAATAGTGGTAGTCAAGAATTAGAATAACAATATAAATTAGTTTAGTGGTTGCTTGGCTTAAGATATTCTCTCAGCAGTTAAATGCAGTTCTAAATGTGATAATTTAAAGATTGTTTTTGTATTATTATTATTTTTAAACAGATATATATCTACATACATTAATGTACAAGAAAGGGATCCCAAAGCTCACAGATTTCTCGGCCTTCTTTATGAAGTGGAGGAAAACATAGAGAAAGCAGTTGAATGTTATAAGGTAAACTATATAAGATTAAAACATAGCCTTCGCATAGCCAAACACACATAATGACCAGGTTAATTTATGTAATAAATAATTCAAATGTATTTTATGGATGTCTTGAAAACAAGCACTGGTATCATTGTACTATTAAGTGAAACAGCTTGAAACAGATTTTGAAGTACTTAGCCCAAAGAATGCTGTATTTTATCATTAAGAGATTAGCAATTGTAAAAGAAGATTAACACCTATAAATTTCAAGTTTACCATGATCAGAAATGCTGTTCTTATGTGTATGGTTCCCTCCCTCCCTTCCTTTTCTTTTTTGCGTTTACCAAATAAAAAGATAATTTTTTTGAATTCATCTTCAGAAAACTTGCAGACACTTTTTTTTTTTACTTGCAGAAACTTTAACAGCCTTGAAATAACATGCTGTCATTTAGAAATAGAGTTTTAATAGAGTCACTTGATAAATTTTTAATTTTTGTGTATGAGTGTATGGACTTTAGGACTCCTACTAATTTCTTCTTTCTTTTTTGATATCAGCGTTCAGTGGAATTAAACCCAACACAAAAAGATCTTGTGTTGAAGATTGCAGAATTGCTCTGTAAAAATGATGTTAGTGATGGAAGAGCTAAATACTGGGTTGAAAGAGCAGCTAAACTTTTTCCAGGAAGTCCTGCAATTTATAAACTAAAGGTAAAAAATTAGGCAAAAGAAAGCATATAATAAAAGCAGTTGGGGAAAACTTAAGATACAGCTATTTCTAATATTTGGAGTTTAAATGATTTCAGTAGTAACCTTTAAACCGGTGTGTGTGTGGATGGGGAGTGTGGGAAATGGGTGAACGGGGTCACAGGGGTACAAACCTTCAGTTAGAAGATAAGTTCTGGGGATGTGAAGTACAGCTTGTGACTATAGGGAACAGTCCTGCACTGTGTGCATTTGAAAGGTGCTGAGAGTGGGTCTTAAAAGTTTTCATCACAAGAAAAAGTAATTTGTAGCTGGGTGAGGTGTTGGACGTTGACTTATTGTGGAAGCCATTTCACAGTATGTACATTATCACAATATGCTTTTTCATTAGGTACGAGTTTGCTTCACACATGGCATCTCATTTACCCTTTGGAATGATTAATATTTTAGGGATTTTACGGTTTGTTAGCTAGATGGTGGAGCTAAAATTAAACTGACTTTTATCTGATATGAAATTTTTGCTTCATTGGGTGAAAATTACCCATAGGGTGACAGTTCAGAGTTACAGAGTTTTTAAAGAACTGTTATCTAAATTTGGAAAGGACTGTGTTACGGGATAGTGAGGTTTTCAAGCAAAAGTTAAAAGACAGTTTCTCTAGCATGTTACAGGTTATTTCTAAAAATTATAGAAACTTGTTGCTAATATATTAACTCATTCTGCTTGTTATTCTTGACTGAGTAAAATATAGTTTACTAAGTGACTCTTTTGGAGAACGTCTTTCCAGATATACTAGGCAAACAGAATTTTAAGTGTATGTTGGGTTGTAACCAATATATTGGGTGGCTTGTAGGATCTTAAGTTCCCCGACCAGAGATCGAACCCCGGGCCCTGGCATTGAGAGTGCTGAGTCCTAACCACTGGACCGCCAGGGAAGTCCCAGTGTACATTGTTTTTAACAGGACCCCCTCTATCCTGACTTATACATGTTTCCGATAGAATTTTTTAAACTTTTTTATTTTGAAATAATTATAGATTTTTCTCAGGGAGTTGTAAAGATTGCACAGAGAGGCCCTGAGTTTACTTCATCCAGCTCTCCCCAGTGGTTACCTCTTAATGTAACTATAATACAATATCACACCAGGATTTTGGCATTGGTGCAGTGTGTGTTCAGTTCTTGTTCATCTCATCATGTGTGTAGATTTGCGTAACCAGCACTGCAGTCAAGAGACAGAACTGCCCCATCACTACAGGGCGTCTTTCATGCTTGCCCTTCTGTGGTCACATCCACCTCTCCTTCCCATCGTCCTTAACCTCTTCCAACTGTGAATTTGTTCTCTGTCTTTATAATTTTGTAATTTAAGAATGTTGTATAAATAGAATCAGGCATCGGGTGACCTTTTGAGGTTGTCTTTTTTCATTCTGTACAGTGCCCTTGAGACCCATTCAGGTTGTGTGTATCAGTCAGTGGTTGGTTCCTTCCTTTTATTGCTGAGTAGTATTTCGTCACATGGGTGTGTTCCACAGTTTAACCATTTACTTTTGAGGGAAATTTCCGTTGTTTCCAATTTTTAGCTATTAGAAATCTGGTATGAGCAATTGTGCACAGATTTTTAAATCAAAAGTGTTTTAAAAATCCCTAGAGATAAATACTAGTAACATTAAGTTTTTCTCCCTGTGATAAGCACCTGGATTTTAAATATTAATCTAGGGGCTTCCCTGGTGGCGCAGTGGTTGAGAGTCCATCTGCCGATGCAGGGGACACGGGTTCGTGCCCCAGTCCAGGAAGATCCCACATGCTGCGGAGTGACTAGGCCTGTGAGCCATGGCTGCTGAGCCAGTGCTCCGCAACAGGAGAGGCCCCAACAGTGAGAGGCCCGCATACTGCAAAAAAAGAAAAGAAAAAAAAATCTAAAATGTTAGGTTTCAGTGTGTAGATTTCTTTACCTTATTATCTTTGTTTTGTGCCTCAAACATAATTTCCTTATTGGCCATGACAGTCCATTCCATTGTGACATTATGGACCATGTATAAATGGGAGGGGATTATTTTTCTTGCAGTATAACCGAAGTTAAATGTTTCTAAAGCATCCTGATTTCCTTTAATGACTCTTTTTTGTGTTTTTTTTTGTGTGTGTGTGTGTGTGTGTGTGTGTGTGTGTGTGGTACACGGGCCTCTCACTGCTGTGGCCTCTCCC
>NW_006784423.1:250849-258883 GCF_000442215.2 Lipotes vexillifer | reverse complement strand
TTCCCCCCCCCCCCGCCATCTTCTGGATAGAAGTCCATGAGATTTGTAGCTATTTAGCAAAGTAATTCTATTTCTCCTAAAATTTAAGGCCTACTTACAGTAAATAGCTTTTTGACATTTCTCTAATGAACAAAACTACTCAATATTATTAATGAGAGGGCATTTTCTCTTGGGTATGGGAGCAGAATTTTTTTTTTTTAATATTTATTTACTTATTTGGTTGCATCGGGTCTTAGTTGCAGCTCATGGGCTCCTTAGTTGTGGCTGGCAGGCTCCTTTAGTTTCAGCTCGCCGGCTCCTTAGTTGTGGCATGCGAACTCTTAGTTGCAGCATGCATGTGGGATCTAGTTCCCTGACGAGGGATCAAACCTGGGCCCCCTGCATTGGGAGTGCGGAGTCTTAACTACTGCGCCACCAGGGAAGTCCTGAGAGTGGAATTTTTGAAAAGCATCCATAGTGGTGTTGATTTTTTACTTATTTATTTTTAAACGTATAATTGAAGTCTGGGGCTTTTTTGCCGTTATAGACACACCAAGTGTAAGTTACGGAATTGATCCAGGAGGAGAGAGCTTGGTGAGGGAGAAAGGGCACTAATGGCGAGCATGGTCTGTGAGGTGGCGGGGTGGGGAGGTGAGTGCAGGAAGGTCGAGTGGAGCTTAGGGGTGATGGCTTCCATTTTCTCCGCAGGGGATGAGGTGTGATCATAAGTTGAAAGTGAGGGTTGGAGGAAAGAGGAGTATGAAGTGAACTCTTCAGGGAATGGAGAAAGTGAGTTTATTAGAAGTAAAATAGGGCTTTATTTTTTCTAGGCATTACCAGTTTGGCAGTTTGAGATTATGAAAGTAAATCAGTTAGCTTGCTTGTGATTTCCCAAATTCCTGAATGCCCTACACTCACTTTTTCATCTGTTAGTGTATGGGCGCAGAGGAAGCAGGTGGTGGGGTTTCCAGGAAAGGTGGAGGGAGTTAATTGAAGGCATCTATAAGTAAGGAGTAATTGTGGATGTTGGGACTGTGGCATTTCAGCTTGACATGGAAGGAAAGTGTATGTGTGTATTTCATGGAAAATTAAAACTTGGTGATGTCAGTGTACTGAAAGCTTTTCAGGTGGTAGAGGCAAAGAGATGTGGCAGTGAGGGTACGTGAGCCCCGGTGAGGTGGGAAAATGAGAGGGTGTGGTGGTCTGAGCGCTTTGATCAGAATACAGATTTTGCCAAATGGATGGCTGAGGCTGGAGTGTGGAGCAGTGGAGATGAGGTCGTTAAAGAGCAGAATGCCCAGGCTGTTGTGTGTCATGTGCACTTCTCAGTTGCCATTGACAGTGGCAGTTGTTAGGGATAAAGGAAGACGGTTCTATTCCAGTTGCTAATGAGGGGGGACTGGCAGGAGTAGCCAGATAGCAGGTCCTTTAGAAAACAGAGTTAGGAGCAGGGATGTGGTGGTGACGCTGGGAGACCCCCACCTCCTCTACTTGTGCGTAGGCTAGCAGAGAAGTGATGGCAGCTGTCTTGGAATGGGACTCCATTCAGAAAGGCCAGAAGGTGAAGACTTTGAGAAGATAGCAGAGCAGTAGGAGCTCCACAGTGGGAGCAGAGGGGGCAGGGATGAGTCAGCCTTAGGGAGATGCAGAGCACATTGAGGGTGAGGACCCTGGTGCAAGGGTTCCTGGGAGGCTAGGCATCTGGTAGTGACCGGAGTGTGCAGGGATGCGGGCCGGTCGTCCTGGCACACTCTGAGGTGAGCATGGGCAGCCACTGCTGCTGTGTCATCCCAGGTGTTTCTCCCCACGTACATTTCTTGAGGTTTAGCTTCTGGGCTGGAAGTGACTCTGAGGGGCTAATGAGGTAGGTAGAGTGGGAATTTACTAAAGCCAGACACAGTGGGATGATGCTCATAGGAGCCATGATGTGTTTAAAGTTGCACAGATGTTTCTCTAATTAACGGTTTTTTAAAAATAGGAACAGCTTTTGGATTGTAAAGGTGAAGATGGATGGAATAAACTTTTCGACTTGATTCAGTCAGAACTTTATGCAAGACCTGATGATGTCCACATGAACATCCGACTAGTAGAGCTGTATCGCTCAAACAGTAGACTGAAGGATGCTGTGGCCCACTGCCACCAGGCAGAGAGAAACGTCGTCTTGCGTTCAAGTCTGGAGTGGAATTCCTGTGTTGTACAGACCCTTAAGGTACGTAAAAACTGTTGGCTCTCACACTTCTTGGTGGGCAGTTACGATATATCCTTTTGTATTTAAGCGCTGCCTTCCAAGACCTAAATTTCTTTCATTTATATATAGCAGCTGTGAAATGAGATTTTTGCTAGCATCATTTCAATTTATAATGGGTGGATTGGAGAAATAAATATGAGAAATATGTTTATATATTTTTTGGTGTTTTTATAGGCTGATTTAAAATCGACATGGTTTTACAGCATAGGAATGGGCAAAGGAATTTGTAGGCATAAAGTACTCAGTTTTGTAACACATGATAAAGTTTTGTAACTTGGAGTTCTTTTTGCAAAATAGGAATATCTGGAATCTTCACAGTGTTTGGAGTCTGATAAAAGTAACTGGCGAGCAACCAATCAGAACTTACTTCTAGCCTATGCTAACCTTATGCTTCTCACGCTGTCCACGAGAGATGTGCACGAGAGCAGGGAATTGTTGGAGAGGTATGTTGACCTACGGAAAGAGTACTTCGGTGTCAACTACAGATTTTCTGTTTGTGGTAATTCTGTTCATTGGTCTAAACATCTTAATGGCATTATTTTTTCTGTAATATATCCAGAGGTAATAGTTAACATAATGAACTACTTAGAAGGAATCTTCTTTTGTGGGGATATTGTAATTGGTTTTGTGTGACTTTGATTTCTAGCGAACTGTATTACTGCTTAGGCTTTATTAAATTATAGTTAAATATTTAGTTTTGGCATAGGTAGTAAAGAGTTGAGCCTGAAAATGAATGTTCTAACTGCTGTTCCATATTTTGTTTCAAAAAAAATGATACAATCTTGATTGAAAATCAGAGAATAAACTTCATTTGTCAGATATTCTAGTATAAGCTGTTAATGTGACTGATAATTTAGAAAACAATGTTTTAGCTAAGAAACAAGATAACTAAAATATAATACATGATTTTTCTGTTTTACACGTTTTAATTTTGAGGACTAGTATCCCCACTTGATTAAAATAAATTCCGCTGAACAGAAACATCACTTGGATTTGTGTGTTAGTTTAGAGCAGGGGTTGACTAGAGCTTGTGGGCCAAACAAGGCTTACAGCCTGATTGTATGAATAAAGTTTTCCTGGCCACAGCCATGCTCATTGTTATGTGTTATCTATGGCTGCTTACACACTGCAGTGGTAGAGCTGAGCACTTGTGACAGAGATGGTGTGCCTGCAAAGCCACATTAGTATGTGGCCCTTTATAGGAAAAGTTTGACATTCCCTGGTTTACACTCTCCACTTGTCTGAAAAGTAATTCTTTTCACTGAAGTGTAGAGTTAGTTTTCTTGAAGTACTTTAGCGTCTTAACATGGGCAGCGTAAGGGAGTATCCAAAAAAACTAAATTGAACTTGTAGATCATTTTAGAAAACATTTAGGTTTTTATGTTTTTTTGATTTTGGTGTGGTTATATACTTAAAAACTTGGTTACATGAGGAAATAAAGGAGAAAGAGACAATTTTTTAGTAGTACCAAAAAACAATTTTAACTTCATGGATCCCTAGGAGGGGTGTTAAGACCCTCTAGGGCAGCGGTCCCCAACCCTTTTGGCACCAGGGACTGGGGGTGGGGCGGGGGGATTCAAAAGCATTAATTAATACATAGATTACAAATAATAGTGAGAAATATAATTTATTTAACTCTAGTTACGTGTATAGTAAGAAGAGCAGTTATGGTATTGATAATGCACATATTTTAGTTATTTGTGTATAATTTGAAAATGGCATGTTTAATTTGAGAAATTTCAACTTTGAATTAAATAACAAAACCATATGATGGAGAAGATGTTTTGGAATAAGACGTTCTAGAGGTTAAGCTTGACGTATAGGAAGTGTGTGGAATAACAATAAGCGCTAGATGATTTATAATTCATAAAACAATATGGATTATTAAGAGTTAGAATGTGGAAGATGAAGCTTGAAATAAATTGTTTTATTTTGAATTAAATAATGAAACTGATTATTTACAATGCAGTAGTTTAATGCGTGTTTAATACTTTAATATTACAGTTTTGATAGTGCTCTTCAGTCTGTGAAATCTTGTGTGGGTGGAATTGATGAACTCTCAGCTACTTTCTTCGAAGTGAGAGGACATTTTTACATGCATGCTGGTTCTCTGCTTTTGAAGATGGGTCAGCATAGTGACGTGCAGTGGCGAGCGCTCTCTGAGCTGGCTGCGTTGTGCTATCTCATAGCCTTTCAGGTAATCCACTCCCAGTTTTGCATGCAATTGACATTTCAGTGAGACTTTGTTGTATTTCACATGGAGGTGTGTCCTGGTCCGTAATGAAAATATGGGTAAATATGTAAAATTAAAATGAAATAGTTACTTTGATGGGTGAAGAGTAACAAGATTTATACAGTACTGGTGAGGCTGGTGAAACAGGTACATTGATGCATTGCCGGTGGCAGTTGGCATTGCTGTGGCTTTTTGGAAGATCAATTTGAAGAATTTGATCTTTTTACTCCGCCATTTCTGGGAACCTGTAGTATGGAAATAGTCTCAAGTATGGATAAAACTTGATTCAAGGGCTTCCCTGGTGGCGCAGTGGTTGAGAGTCCGCCTGCCGATGCAGGGGACACGGGTTCGTGCCCCGGTCCAGGAAGATCCCACATGCCGCGGAGCGGCTGGGCCCGTGAGCCATGGCCGCTGAGCCTGCGCGTCCGAAGCCTGTGCTCCACAATGGGAGAGGCCACAACGGTGAGAGGCCTGCGTACAGCAAAAAAAAAAAAAAAAAACTTGATTCAAAAAGATACGCATAACTTGGATGAAAAACTAAGTAAGTAAATTTTGGGGTATGGTTGCGTAAGCTATGATAGAAGAATGTATTTACCACCCACATTTCAACATGTTAATTGAAAACATGCGTATGTGATATGTGTACAACATTAAGAGTATATTTAATGTATAGCAGTATACTTATCTTTGGAAACGTGAAACTTCTTTATACATAGAACATGACATGAAGAAAATACGCCAAAATATTAACCATCATTTTTAGATGATGAGATGCTGGCTCTTTTCCCTTCCCTAATTCATTTTTGTAGTTTTAATGTTTTCTTTAGTGAGCTTCTAGTAATTCTGAAGTGAAAAGAAATGAGCAGTCTTCCAAAAAATGAATTAAGCCCAGCTTGTAAAAATTATTGTTAGCTTTGGAGAATAAACTTTTGCCTGAGAGAAAGAAAAAGGGGTTCACTATAGAATTACTTTTAGAGAATGTTCCTCCTTCTAGTTCATATTACCTAGATCTTTTAAAAACCTGTTGATATGTGGTCCACAGTGCTATGGTGTGCTCAGTGGAAGCATTTTGGTTCATAAGGAATATATTTTAGTGAAAATTAGTGAAGTTAATGAAGTTTGCTAATTTATATAAGCACTAAAAGGTACTTATGATTAATATTTTTATAGAATCCTCAAGTAGCTGACAGTTTTCTTATTTTTAATGGAAACTAAAATGTATTAAATTTTTAAAAAATGTGTAATTTTAAGTTAACACACAGTCAACTATTCTGAACATTGGCCTTTTTAAAATTGAAGCATAGTTGATGTACAGTATTGAATAAGTAACAGGTATATAATGTAGTGAGTCACCATTTTTAAAGATTATACTCCATTTATAGTTATTGTAAAATATTGGCTGTATTCCCTGTGTTGTATAGTATATCCTTGTAGCTTATTTTATACACAGTAGTTTGCACCTCTTAACTCCCCACCAATACCTTGCCCCTCCCTCCTTCCCTCTCCCCACTAGTAACCACTAGTTTGTTTTATATATCTGTGAGTCTGTTTCTTTTTTCTTGTATTCATTAGTTTATTGTATTAAACTTTGACCTTTTTAAATAGTAAAAACTAGATCTCCCTCTTAATTGATTGCGTGAGGCTAACTTTTTTAATGGTAGGGTTTTCAGACCCTTACTCGGGACTGCTGTAGTTCTAGTGAGTTCAGGTAGTCCCCCACTTATGATTGTCCGACTTACAGATTTTCAACTTTACAACGGTGTGAAAGTGCTGTGCATTCAGTAGAAACTGTACTTTGAATGTTGATCTTTTCCTGGGCTGGCGATACGTGGTACATACTCTCCTGTGACGCTGGGCAGTGGCAGCAGGCTGCACCCCCCATCTGTTACACAGCCATGAAGACTTACAGCCATCTGTACCCAGACGACAACAGTCCTGCTTTTCATTTTTAGTACAGTGTTCAATCACGAGATATTCAACACTTTACAATAAATGGGCTTTTTGCGTTAGATGAGTTTGCCCGACTGTAGGCTGATGTAAGTGCTCTGAGCACGTTGAAGGTAGGTCAGGTGTATTAAATGCATTTCAACTTAGGATATTTTCAACTTACGGGTTTATTGGGGCATAACCCCATCGTAAGTTGAGGAAGATCTGCGTGTCTGTGTTTCAGCTAGTTAAGCAAATTCTCTCTTGAAACCTTTTTTTGGCCACACTGTGCAGCTTGTGGGATCTTGGTTCCCTGCCCAGGGATTGAACTGGGGTCCTCGGCAGTGAAAGCGCCGAGTCCTAACCACAGGACTGCCAGGGAATTCCCTCTTTTTTGAAACCTTTTAATTAAGATGAGGAAGTGTTGATTTGAGACGATGTGACTGAGTACATTCATAACTAATTTACTGGTCCCAAATGATAGTGGTTGAGTAGTTCTGGAAAAGGTGCCAGTGTTATGAATTGAGGTCAGTTTGAAAGCAAAAAGAATTATGTCACATTCTGTTTCTTATTTTCTGTGGTCTTCAACATCTATCTATAGATGATTAAGTTAGGCTTCATGCTTAAAAAACTTCTGGGTAAAAGCATAGGTCAAACTAATGTTTCTAAAATTCAAGATCAGAAGATTTTAGGTTCATAAGTAATATATTTATTTTGAAAAATTATCTTTGGAAAGGTGGTTATATTCACATGGTTTCATATTGTAGTGGCATGTAAGAATATACAGTGAAAACTCCTTCCTGTGTCTGTTCCTTAGTCATTTACTTCTCTTCCCTGGAGGAACTAATGTCATTAGTTTCTTATGAGTTCTTCAAGAAATGTTTTATGCACACACACTCTTAGAAAATACAGAAAGAAGAAATTCTGTACATTCTATTTATTTTGCTTTATTTCCATGAAATATATCTTGGTGATATTTCCATATCAGCCCAGAAAACAGCATGAGTACAGCACCCTCATTTGTTCTGACGTTTGCATGTTATTTCATTCTTTGGATGTACCATAGATTGGATTTCTTTAAACCAGTGCCCTAAAACCAAGATATCAGGTTTTACTTTTTTTGCTATGATACTTCAAAATAATTCTGCAACGAGTAATTTATGCCATTTCACATGTGAAAATTTGCGGGTGGAATAAATTCTTGAGAGAAGAATGGCAGGATCAAAGTGTATCTATGCATTTATAAGTTTTAGAGCTATTGCCAAATTTCTAGCCTCACAGAGGTTGTACCAAATTATACTCCCACTACCAATTTAAGAAAGTCATTAGAGAAAAAAGAAAAAAAGAAAGTCATCAGAGGTTTAACAGCAGTTACACCCACCATCCATATAGTTAAGTTTTAGGATATCTCCAGTAAGTGTTCATTGTCTGGAAGTGAACATTTTCAGTGATGGACATTTGCTGCTTTTCAAGATAACCTGTTGCGTTTTTGGATAATTTGGTTCTTGGTGCTTCCTTATATGGAGTAAAAATATTTCTCAAGCTGCTACCCATTGGTGGTGGTTTTTCCTTTTAGTGCTTTTAAAAAGTCTAGCCCTTCTTTTTTTTTTTTTTTTTGCGTTACGCGGGCCTCTCACTGTTGTGGCCT
>NW_006784423.1:210546-250248 GCF_000442215.2 Lipotes vexillifer | reverse complement strand
GGTATCTTCCCGGACCGGGGCACGACCCCGCGTCCCCTGCATCGGCAGGCGGACCCTCAACCACTGCGCCACCAGGGAAGCCCCTAGCCCTTCTTTTACAAGATAATTTTCCCAATATCTGAACGCAGCTGTCGTCTTTTCACCATTCTGTTTATTCATAATTGTTCCAGCTCTTCTTCATAGGATATGGCTTGGAGCCCTGTTACTCTCTTGGTTGTCCCAGTTATCCCAGTGGTATCTCAGATTATTCTCTGGAAATGTGCTGTCCACAGTGTGGCATTTCCAAGTATGGGCCCACCAGTGCCAGGTCATGGAGAGCTGTCATCTCTTCCACTGCTCTCATTCTGTTTATGCAGGGTAGAAAAGGTCTCTAACCAAGTACTCCCCAACTGTAACTTGAATGTGCTTTTAGTAGAAAGTAATTTCTCAGAAGTGTTCTTCATAGGCATCTTTTATAGATTATCTAAATTCCTTGGTTCCGAGTGTTTTGCAGTTAGATTTCCAACTCTGTTTAACATTGGCTAACTGTTTATTCTTTTTTTTTTTTTTTTTGCGGTACGCGGGCCTCCCACTGTTGTGGCCTCTCCCGTTGCGGAGCACAGGCTCCGGACATGCAGGCTCAGCGGCCATGGCTCACGGGCCCAGCCGCTCCGCGGCATGTGGGATCCTCCCCGGACCGGGGCACGAACCCGCGTCCCCTGCATCGGCAGGCGGACTCTCAACCACTGCGCCACCAGGGAAGCCCCTAATTGTTTATTCTTTATTGAAAAACTAGTGTAATAGAAAGGAACATCTTACTATTAAAAATGTGAGTATCACTAAATTAAGATTTTTGATTCTAAAATGATCAGGTTCCAAGACCAAAGATTAAATTTATAAAAGGAGAAGCTGGACAAAATCTACTGGAAATGATGGCCTGTGATCGTCTGAGCCAATCAGGTAATAGTAATGTTTAACTGATTTTATTTTAAAAAGAAAAGAGAATTTCTGTTTGGGCACATCTTATGATAGTATCTTCTCTCTGTCCAGGAGATAATTTGTCATAATCATTTGTTTTTCTTTGCCGTATTGGATTAGGGAGCGAGATACAGAAAGAATGATAAGAAATTGTATATTCTTTAAAAGGGAACAAGTATTGTTTGCTCCCGGGTAGAGAAACTGCTTACCCACCTCCCCTTAATCTAGCTGCTAGAGCCTCCATCCAGAATATTTTTTTTCCTTTTTATTTTTTTAAAATTTATTTATTTATTTTTTTGCGGTACGCGGGTCTCTCACTGTTGTGGTCTCTCCCGTTGCGGAGCACAGGCTCCAGACGCACAGGCTCAGTGGCCATGGCTCCCGGGCCTAGCCGCTCCGCGGCATGTGGGATCTTCCTGGACCGGGGCACGAACCCGTGTCCCCTGCATCGGCAGGCGGACTCTCAACCACTGCGCCACCAGGGAAGCCCTTTTTTTCCTTTTAAAAAAAAAATTTTTTTTAATGTTTATTTTATTTTTTGCTTTCTCTAGTTGTGGCAAGCGGGGGCTACTCCTCATCATGCTGCGTGGGCTTCTCGTTGCGGTGGCTTCTCTTGTTGCGGAGCACGGGCTCTAGGCATGTGGGCTTCAGGAGTTGCAGCACACGGTCTCAGTAGTTGTGGCATGTGGGCCCTAGAGCACGCGGCTTCGGTAGTTGTGGCATGAGGGCTTAGTAGTTGTGGCACACAGGCTTAGTTGCTCTGCGGCATGTGGGATCTTCCCAGACCTGGGATCGAGCCCTCGTCCCCTGCGTTGGCAGGCGGGTTCTCAGCCACTGTGCCACTAGGGAAGTCCCTCCATCCAGAATATTTTAAAGTACTTCCTAAACTAAGAATAAGTTACTCATCAGTTGCTTATAAGACATTACTATGGGGGATATAAAGATGAAAAAGTTCTGGATCTCTCTCTTAAGGAACTGACATCATAGTAACAGAGATAGAAGGTATATATTCATATTCTGTTAGGCTCCTGGAAGTTTTAGATTTATTCCCAGTTTTGACTATTTGGGATGGATCCTAAAGGTCTGTTACAGACTATCTGGCTTTGTTAAGGCAGAAACTTGCAGGTGTTCACGCAGGCAGTGAATCAAGCAGTGAACTGAAGACTCCATGGGGAAATGTTTCTGTAAGAAGCGGTTTTCATATAAAGTTGAAAGGACTTTGTTAAGAGTTAAGAAGTGGTCTTAAATCAGAGTAGCTATAAGCTGTTGTCTGTGGGTAGACTGTTGATTAATGCCCCTCTGTCCCACAGCTTACTTTTTTGTGAGAGACTGAGTCCTTGAAGAAGTGACCTTCTGTTTTTCTCTTAGGTGTCCCTTCTACCTTTGCACAGTTTGTAAAATGAACTTGTTTTACTGTCTTTGATCTGGGCCTTACTGGGTTTGTCTTTGCAAATTTTCAGAGAGATAATGGTTTGGCGGTAACCAAACCTGACTGACCAGCAGAATTACTCCACTTTTTTTTTAAATGGCTCGATTGTGTAAAATTCACATGTGATATTATTCACCCATTTTAAGTGTACAGTTTAGTGGTTTTTTAGTATGTTCACCGAGTTGTGCAGTCATCACCACAATTTTAGGATATTTTCATCACCTCATAAAGAAACCTCGTACCCGTTAGCAGTCACTCCTCATTCCTCCAGACCCCCTCGTCCTAGGCAACCACTAATTTTCTGCCTCTTTATATCTCTGTTCTGGACAGTTCATATAAATTGAATCATACGAAGTGTGGTCTTTGGGTAACTGTCTTCTTTCACTTAGCATAGTGTTTTCAAGGTGCATCCATGTTGTAATGTGACCTAGAACTTCATCCAAGGAGCGTTTTTAAAATAGATTCTTCACCCCAAATCTGTGGAATCATAATCTCTGGGAGTGGGGCCTGGAAATAAAAAAAGAAAAATTTTTAAGCTTTTTAAAGGATGATTCTGACCAGCCAGGTTTAGAAGTTAGGTTTATCAGGTCAGAAAATTTGAGCTTGGTCCTGTTCTCCTGTGGCCACTTGAATCCCACACTTTTCCATCTGAAATGGAAATCCTTTTGGTATTTTTCGCACACATTTTTTTCTTTCCTTTTATTCTAGTACGTAGATACAGTTACTGTTACACTGTAGTCTATTCATTTTTCACATCAGCACCCTTTTGGGTCCAGCTGTGGTTGTTGGGCTGGAGGGCTGGGTCTGAGATAGTCATGTTATTTCCCCTTAGGGTATGTGAATGAAACTATTGAGAGAGATGAATAAAAACAATCTGTATTTTTTTAATGATGGAAATAATTTGTTTTTCAGGGCATATGCTGCTAAATTTAAGTCGTGACAAGCAAGACTTTTTAAAAGAGGTTGTAGAATCCTTTGCCAATGAAAGTGGGCAGTCTGCTGTATATGATGCTCTGTTTTCTAGTCAGTCACCTAAGGAGAGATCTTTCCTTGGTAGCGATGATATTGGAAACCTTGATGTACAAGCACCAGATCCTGAGGATTTGGCTCGATATGATGTTGGTAAGTTGTATCCTTCTAAGGAAACATTTTGCATTTTAATCCTTTTATACTAGGAGACAAATAATAGCAACAAGGGGAATAAATTGCCCATAATCTCATTACCCAGAAATAATGGCTTAATATTTTGCTATTTTCCTTGCAAGTTTTTTGAAGGGTTGGGGTAGCCGTAGTGGTGGCATATGTTTTTCTTGTAAATAGTTGTTTATACTGTACACATGATTAGTCTCATGAATTCTTTCTCATCCTGTCTCTCTAAATATCACTTTTAGTGGCAATATGATCTTTTTAGTGAAGTAGCCGTAATTCGTTTGCCACTTTTTATTGTTGGGTATTGAAGATGTTTCCAGTTTTTTCACTTACATTAAAATGCTGATGAAAACTGTAATATAAAGTGCCTCCATTTCAATTTTTTCCGTAGAGATTCCTAAAAACAGAATTACTGGGATAAAGTTGATGAACATGTTTAAGTCTCTTGCAAATTGCCATATTACAAGAAAACTTGTACCTATTTATGCTTTTCGAAGCCCATAACTTTTTTAGTATTGAATTTCTTGTAGAGGAAAAGATCTATTTATTATCCTAATGGACTAATGTATTGTATCCCATTGTTTTAATATTTCTTTACTGAAAGGAAAATCTATTGTTTCAAGATTTCTTACTGGGTGGCTATTCTTTATTTTACCTCTATCAGTAGATTTTGTTTTATTGAGTTCTAGTGAGGCTCTTTTTTCTTCTTAGATGGACTTCAAAAGAACGTTTTCCATTATAACTGTCTTTATTAAAGTTCCTAGATGGAGTTTGAATACTTCTCATAAGAACATAAGACTTTGCTTATCATAGATTTCCCCGTGCTCTGATATAGAAAAGCAGTTATAAAATTAAGGTACATTTAATATGAGTCATTTGTTTATGTTGGCAAAACTGATGGGACACAAAGATTTCCAAAACCTCAGGCCAATTTTTTTTTGTATTTCAGGTGCCATTCGAGCACATAATGGTAGTCTTCAGCACCTCACCTGGCTTGGCTTACAATGGAATTCATTGCCTGCGTTACCTGCGATTCGAAAATGGCTAAAACAGCTTTTTCATCATTTGCCCCAGGAAACCTCAAGACTTGAAACAAATGCACCTGAATCAATATGTATTTTAGATCTTGAAGTAAGCAGAGATTTTAACAACCTAAACATCATGAGTATTATTTGATTTTTTTCTACTTAAATTGATTTTTCTTTAAATAAAACAGGTATTTCTACTTGGAGTAATATATACCAGCCACTTACAATTAAAGGAGAAGTGTAATTCTCACTACAGCTTCTATCAGCCTCTGTGCTTGCCACTTCCTGTGTGTAAACAGCTTTGCACAGAAAGACAGAAATCTTGGTGGGATGCAGTTTGTAATCTAATCCACAGAAAAGCAATGTAAGTAGTCAGATAAAAATACTCCTTTGACTTGTTGCCTAGGGACTTTAATTCTCATGTGAAGTTTTAATTTTTAATTATCATGTGATGATTAACATACGTGTAAGTGTTGAACTGCGTGTTTATAAATCAGTCTTATTAAATACAACTTTTTTTTAGACCTGGAACCTCAGCAAAATTGCGACTTCTAGTTCAGCATGACATAAACACTCTAAGGGGCCAGGAAAAACATGGACTTCAGCCTGCTCTACTTGTGCACTGGGCAAAGTGCCTTCAGAAAACGGTGAGTTCGCTGAAGTGGAAGCAGTTTTTAAGAACGTTACCGTCATTTTTTAAAATCACAGACTTTACATTGAAAGCCTTTCAGTTTTAAAAACAGCTTATTCATATTATATCGGGTGAAACGTATTTTCTTAATCTTGCCACAGACTGGTTAGTCTAGTTAATATGTAAGTGCTTAGAACAGTGCCTGGTACAGTAAATATTCCATAAGTATTAGTCGTTGTTATTATTACTTATAATTACTTTACTATAAATACTGTCCAGCCTGAAGATTTTTTTATGTGTTTGGTGGCACAAGGCTCTGTAGGTAAGGGCATTATAGATCTCTTGCTAAGTAGCTGAGGTCTGTTCTGTGGCAAGATTAGGTTAGTTTAGCCCTTTGACCAAACTGTGGCACCTATAAGAGTGGCAGATTTCGGCTGTCTAAAAATAGCAACTTTAAAAAAATAAAGTGGGCTGCCTGATTAGTTAGTGTCGTTGAAAGTGTGTAAAAGTTGATTCTAGAATGATCACTGGTATTAAAGTGGTTAGTTATTCCAGTATTTGGAAAGGTGAGCATATGACTTTTGAGATTCTATTTTGCCTTGATTTGAAATTTTAACCAGTTGTTCAGACCATCTGTAAATGAATTTTTGGATCTGATCGTTTGTGTCTCTTCTAACTTTGTATTTTTTTAGGGCAGTGGTCTTAATTCTTTTTATGATCAACGAGAATACATAGGCAGAAGTGTTCATTACTGGAAGAAGGTTTTGCCATTGTTGAAGATACTTAAAAAGAAGAGCAGTATCCCTGAACCTATTGACCCTCTGTTTAAACATTTTCATAGTGCAGACATTCAGGTAATGGAGGATCCCTTTGTGAACTAACTGGAAATGTGGATTTCCAGTTTATAAACAAAGAAGTGGAAGTATAAACTGCTTAAATTTGTTACTTGGCTATTTCATGGAAGTCTTGTTTTCTAAGTCCACTAGCTCTCACAAATACTATATGGCAGAAAAGAGTACTGAGATGCTAATCTCATTAGATCGTATAAAAGCTTTGGGAAATCATTTGGGTTTGATACTCTGGGTAGAGGCATTTTGACTAAAAGTTATGCAATATGTTTAGGCATCTGAAATGGGTGAATATGAAGAGGAAGCGCACATAACATGTGCTATATTGGATGCAGTTAATGGAAATATAGACGATGCTGTGGCTGCTTTTGAATCTATTAATAATGTCGTTTCTTATTGGAATCTTGCACTGGTAAGTAGTGTGGTACTTGAATTAAAAGGTTTTTGTTATAAAACATAATTGTTTCATAAAAGCACTCTGTATAGATTTTTCACAGAAAAGCAGAAGACATTGAAAATGATGCACTTTCTTCTGAAGAACAAGAAGAATGCAAAAATTACCTTAGAAAGACCAGAGACTACCTGATAAAGATTTTAGATGACAGTGATTCAGATCTCTCAGTGGTTAAGAAAGTAAGTTTCAGGTTGTTTGTACTTTCTTATTATTTTGATAAGTACTTTTGCCTTGGCTTTATATTTTGGTAATTTCAAAAATGCTTAGTGGTACCTTATTAATGCGGAAAAGGGAGGGTGTTTAAATATTTAATTAGCATTGCTTTGCCTTACGTTTGGGGGTGTGGGGGTGTGTGTGTTTTTTTTAAACTTGGGCATTTAAGTTTATACTCCTACAAAAAATGCTTGTTAGGGAATTAGAAAAGGTTTCCAAGGTACACATTTATTTTTGTTATCTTGGCAATGAAAAGAACAAATATTGCCACCTAAGGACTATTTCTGCATGGACTTCACAGTTAAACATGTCACTGAAATCAAAGGTGGTTGCTGACTACTTGAAGGAGTTTCTCTCATCATGACCATCTGATGTGACTACCTTTTCCCAGCTGTCAGCAGTTTGAGGCTGTTGTGATGGTATTAACCTTAACTACATTCAACCTTCCGCCTGTTGTGTTGATTAGTTTGTGTTGCTCCTCTTGGATTAGGATTTATGTTTGGTGCATTCCAACATCTGTGTTTCTCCTCATATTCAAAATCAGTTAGGGCTTCCCTGGTGGCGCAGTGGTTGAGAGTCCGCCTACCGATGCAGGGGACACGGGTTCGTGCCCCAGTCCGGGAAGACCCACATGCTGCGGAGTGGCTGGGCCCGTGAGCCATGGCCGCTGAACCTGCGCGTCCGGAGCCTGTGCTCCACAATGGGAGAGGCCACAACAGTGAGAGGCCCGCGTACCGCAAAAAAAAAAAAAATCAGTTAGTAAACATCAGTAACTTAATTTTGTTCATGTGGAAAAGCTTCCCCAGTTAACATTGCTCTGCCATTACTGTGGCTAACGGATAGAAACAGCATGGACTTGAGGGTTGGAAGCCTTTGATTACACAGCAGTTTCATGTTTGTTGTTACATAAAGTATAATGTGCTTGTTACATAAAAGTGAAAAATGTAAATTAGTAAGAAAAAAAATCTGTTTATTTTAGAGAGAGTTCTACTTTGGTAATTTTGCAGGCTAAAGCCATTGATTCATGCCTTTTGTTTTTAGTTGCCCGTGCCCCTGGAATCTGTAAAAGAGATGCTTAATTTAGTCATGCAGGAGCTCGATGACTTCAGTGAAGGAGGGCCTCTTTATAGAAATGGTTCTTTGCGAAATGCAGATTCAGAAATAAAACATTCTACACCGTCTCCCACCAAATACTCTCTATCACCAAATAAAAGTTACAAGGTAAGTGGGGAAGAAATGAGTCACTCTACTGTGGAATACGTTTCTGTTCTAAATGTTTTAAGTACTTTTTTGTTGTTATTTTTTCAGTATTCTCCCAAAACACCACCTCCATGGGCAGAAGATCAAAATTCTTTATTGAAAATGATCTGCCAACAAGTAGAGGCCATTAAGGTAAATCACTTGATTTCTCTAAACTGTGCCTCTCTTATTCCTAGATTCCTTCCTTGTCCACTTTCTCACTTATTTCTAAAACTGTGCAAAATGTTCCTTTGCCATGTGACTGTAGAATCATACTGTGTTTTACGTGCTTTCATCTTGACGCTTAGCATATTTATTTATTTATTTGCGATACGCGGGCCTCTCACTGTTGTGGCCTCTCCCGTTGCGGAGCACAGGCTCCGGACGCACAGGCTCAGTGGCCATGGCTCATGGGCCCAGCCGCTCCGCGGCATGTGGGATCTTCCCGGAACGGGGCACGAACCCATGTCCCCTGCATCAGCAGGCAGACTCTCAACCACTGCGCCACCAGAGAAGCCCTACACTTAGCATATTTTTGAAATTACTTAAGTGTCTGCGTCCTCCACTAGATACGAATCTTTCAAAGGTAGAGACTCCTATATCCAAAACATAGCCTTGTTTCTGGCATAGAGGAGGTTCCCAGGTGATTGAATTGAACTAGTGAAATATACTCCTCATACCTTGGTCTGTGAGTTTGTCTCAGACTGACTGTGGTTGTGTATGTTAAGTTTATATCTAGGACTTCACAAGTGGTCTAAACTTCAGAAGGTCTCTTTATCTTTTTAATATTTCGTATGAATTTGACTTAATTATATAAAGAAATAGTTATGTGAACATGATTTTATTTTAACTTTATGGAAGTGACCTTAACTATAACACTCAAAGGAGCTTTACTTCTTTGAAGTTGGAAGTACAGGTAAGTCGTTTCGTGCTCATTGACAGGAGCTAAATCATTCATATACTCCTCAAGTCACAGCAAGGAAGTATTGGTGTGTGTGTGACTATTGCACTGCTGTCAGCAATTTGTGAGACTTAATACTATTTGTATTTTTTGCACTTGTGAATTTGCACAGTTTTTTGGTCTTAATTTTTAAACTTATTTTTGGCTGTGTTGGGTCTTCATTTCTGCGTGCGGGCTTTCTCTAGTTGTGGTGAGCAGGGGCTGCTCTTCGTTGCGGTGCGCAGGCTTCTCATTGCAGTGGCTTCTTTTGTTGCGGAGCACGGGCTCTAGGTGTGTCGGCTTCAGTAGTGGCAGCACTCGGTCTCAGTAGTTGCAGCACACAGGCCCCGGAGCACACGGGCTTCAGTAGTTGTGGCTCATGGGCTCAGCAGTTGCAGCACGCAAGCTCTAGGGCGCATGGGCTTCAATAATTGTGGCTCAAGGGCTCTAGAGCACAGTCTCAGTAGTTGTGGCACACGGGCCTAGCAGCTCCACGGCATGTGGCATCTCCCCGGACCAGGGATTGAACCCATGTCCCCCGCATCGGCAGGCGGATTCTTAACCACTGTGCCACTAGGGAAGTCCCTGCACAAAGATTTTGTATGTTAATTTTTTATAATCGTGGCCTGTTATGATATTACATACTTACCATGTAGGTTTCTGGTACCCAACATTGTATTCTTGGAAGCACTAGTAGTGGAGGACTAGTCCGTGTGCCTAGAAAGCTGAGTTCTAGTACTAACTGCCATTGATGAATGATCTCAGGTCAGGGAGTTCCTTATCTTTCTGTCTGTTTGGCTTCTCATCTGTAAAGTTGAGTGAGAATTGTTGAAACCGGTTTTCATCATATGTTCTAGTTGTTTGAATTTTTAAAATTATGTTTATAGCTTTAATTGCATATTTAAATCTATGGTCCAGATACCAGTAGTGACCAGTAAAGTTTTCCAGTTGATTCCATCAGTTTCTTATTTTTGGATGTGTAGCATCTGGACTAGACACAGTAGATGGACAAACGGGGAAAATTTTAATTTGAAAATTCAAGATATTTTTCACCTCAAGAGTTACAGTTTTCAGAAAATTTCTTTACCTAAAACACTTTTGTTTTTTTGGCCGCACTGTGCGGCTTGTGGGATCTTGGTTCTCCGACCAGGGATTGAACCCCGGGGCCACGGCAGTGAAAGTGCTGAGTCTTAACCACTGGACTGCCAGGGAATTTCCCTCTAAAATACTTCTAGGAGAAGAGAGCAGGCATTCTGGATTTGTCTCTGACCTCATTTGTTAATTTTACTATTCCTGAAAAGTGCCTGCTTTGTAGGTTTTGGGGTTGGGGAGGGCATTGTCATTTGGTTGTCTACAAAGTGATGGATCTGATTGCTGACCACTAGCTGTCATTGGAAGGCATTATGTCTGCCGGTTTGGAACTTTGTAAGAATTAAGAGCTAAGACCGTAAGTAAATTATCTGGAATGTGTCATTGTATACACATAATATATACAGTACACTATAGGTAATATATTCCGAGCAAGTGTTAGCAGTTTTCCCTTTCCCAGTAGAGCATTTGAGCTTTACCTTGAGAGGTTGGCAGTGTTTGGCACCGTGTATGCAGCTGAGTGGGGAGGCTAGTCTGGGAGGGAATGTGGGGTGTAGAGCAGTCCAGGTGGACTGAAGAGCAGAGCAGGTGCAGTGAGGCGCTGGAATGGCGTTTGGGGCGATGCTGCCAAGCACTGGCAGTGTCAGAGAAAGAAGTTCATTTCATAGGTACTTGTTTTTTTGAGCAGGTAAATGTCTTGGCTAGAGCTGAACTTTAGAAAGATTACTTTAAGCCAATGCAGAATGGAAAGGGAGATGAGGCCATTGTTTAGGTTAGAGCTGACTCTAGAATGAATGAATTAGGTAATGGTACTAAGGAGTAAAAGAATGGGAGCAAATAACAAGCTATGACAAATTAAGGATCATATTTTAAATCAGCACCTGGTACTCAGATCCTACTGGAGTATAGAATCTCTTAAAAGGCATCATCAAGTATTAAGTTTGCTCTAGCACTGTATCTGCTGTGATATAATTGCTTAAAATTGTTTCCTCTTCCAACAGAAAGAAATGCAGGAGTTGAAACTAAATAGCGGTAACTCAGGGTCCCCTCATCGTTGGCCTACAGAGAATTATGGACCAGATTCAGTGCCTGATGGATATCAGGGGTCACAGAATTTTCATGGGGCCCCACTAACAGGTGAGTTGGCAACTGGATACTCCCAGGTATTAGTGAAGTCTGTACTTTCTCCTCCTTTGAACAGGTAACTTGTGAAATCACCTTGTCTGTATACATTTATCTATATACATGTCTGTCTATGTCTGCCTGTATGTTACTTAAGCTGTATTTGGTATTACCAAGATTTCTGTAACTCTAAGCAGAAACAAAACAAGCTTTATCTGATCCTGTTTATATAAAGGCTAAAGGCTTAAAGAACCTTTTAATGCACATCTCAGAGGACCTGAGACTGAGTTGGAACTATGCCTTATGATTGAAAAAATGTTAACTGACAGCGTTATTCATTAAGGGATGCCTAATTAAGAACTTAAACGTCTTGGGAATTATTTTGATGACATACTGAGAGGTATGATAGTCCTGGGAAACTTTTTATTTTGAAATACTGTGGTCATATATAGAAGTAAAGAGTGTAGAGCTAGAGCATACTGGAGTTTTAGGTTGTGCTCTCTTAACTTACCTCTCTGAGCCAGTTTGTTTGAAACCTGGAACTAATACTTTGCATCACATGATTATTGTGAGCATTTGTGTGTGGGTGGTGTGCATTAGGCATTTACTTAGAATATGCATTAAACACCTAATGAACCAAAGGGTGCAGACTGTGTCTCCTGTGGTTGTCTGTGTGCCAAGATGCTTGTGTATGTAATTTTATTTAATGACAGTGACCCAGAGTGGTGGGTACCATTATGAATCCACATTTTTTAGATGAGGAAATGGGTTTGGAAGGGTTAGGTAACTTACCCGTTATTGTACGGATAGTTATTGGTAGAGCCGGGGTTCAAACTCTAGTGCTATAACGTTAAAGCCACTTGTCCCCAGGCAGCCAGAGTGATGGGGAAAATAGGCTTCTTTCACATGAGACAGATTCCTGAAATGTTGGTAATTAGATTAATTGGTTTTGATTCAGAACGGTGTGGCCTAGTTTCACACATTTGTGTGATGTTCCATAGGGCCATACTTAAGGCAGACTCATGGTCCTCTCATAACAGTGTCCTCCCAGTGCACGCAAAGTAATAGAAAAATCTTTGTGAAGTCAAACTCACTAAATGTCGTATGTAAGTCACAGATAAATACATGAGAAGTCAGGGTTTAAACATTGTTTACCTAAACCCTGTGCACTGCGTAGAGCCTTGACTACAGAAGATAGGCAAGCTGGCTGGCTTTCTCCTGTGCTCTCCGAGTGCTGTGTGGAGTCATCATTTGGCACCTGTGGGTCACAAGTTCTGTTTTCTTCTTCTTTGTACAGGCATAACAGGTCTTCTGGTTGTTACACACACGTATAAGCATAACATTCACATTGTCTCATTTTATTCTTGCAGTTACTCCATGAAATGGGTAGAAGCAGCACGTCCTCATTTTACAAGTGAGACAAATGGAGGCCCCAAGTGACTATTAGACAAAGTCGCAGGCAGCTTTGTGGCCTTGAGAGGAGAGCTCAGGTGTCCTGATTCCCATTCCTGTGTTCACAGACTGTTTTTCTTAATGAAAGTGCAGATATGCCAAGATGGTCATTGTCTTTTTAAAAGATGATGATTAAAAAACAATAAGCTTATAATAAAGAAATATTCAGAAGTACTGACCAGTGTAAAGAAAAGTAAACACTAACCATATCACACAGTTCTGCTAACATTTTGGAGCATTTCCTTCTGGTCCTCTCTCTTTGTATATCAGAGAACTTTATCACATTGTATGGAGACGAGTAGCCTGTTTTTAAATATTTAAGTTCTGAGCAGTTTTCTACTCAAAGTTTTTTTTGACAGTACTGTTAATGATTACAAGGTATCCATCATGTGGAAGCTCTGCAGATTTTATTCCCTTATTTTTAAATTTCCAGTTGTTGCTATTGTAAATAATGCTGTGAACACAGTCCTAGGATTTTAGGGTTTTGTAAAATTTCTTGTGTTGGGAAATTGCTTTCCTGAGAAGCTTTGCTGGTTTTATACTCTTACCACCAGTATCTGGTAGTGCCTATCTCTTTGCACTCTTGCCAAGTGTTTGCTATTACCAGTGTATAAAAACCTTGGCTATTTTTAAAAACAAAAATAATACCAGCTTTTAATTTTTGTTTTTTTAGTACTAGGCATGCTCAACACTTCCTTTATATTTCATGAGTTATCTGTTCATTGGGTGCCTTTTTTCTATAGGATGTTTTTAGTACTTTTTTTTCACTATCCCTGATAAAGTCACCAGTTAAGTTTCAGACTTTATGATTCTTGGCTTATATCCATCGTCTTGTTCTGTGTTCTTTGCCTGTTTTCTCCCCAGAATATGTCATGGTAGCCATCATCAGGCAGCCCGTTAGTTTTCCACACTCAGGCTTGGGCCTCTGCAGTGGCTCTGTTTCTCTGGTAACTGCAGAGAGGACAGACAGCCTGGCTTGCCTTTACTGGGTCTTTTTCAGGGCTTTCCACAGTCAGCTGCCCAGCACCTCTTGGGTCACAATTTCTGCTTCCTCTTCTGTGTAAAGGTATAAATGATCTTTAAGTTGTTTTGTTTTCTGTTAAAACTTTCTTAAAACAGATCAAATAAATGATTGTTGGTTGTTTTTACCATCAACATGAGTGTCTTCTAGTTGTTGGTTTCCTGATAACACACACACAGAACAGATGGAGCAGATAGTTTGGACACCAGCATGAGTGTCAGTCATGCTGTGCCCTTTTTATTAAGCCAGGGAACACATTTTGTGTTACTAGTGAGATCCTTTGCATGAATTTGTTAGGTGATTTTTGACCTGAACGTTATCAGCTTGAGTTTAAAAAATGCAGCCTTGTCATTCTGCAGATTTTCAAGGCTCACTTCAAAAATGTGGCCCTGAGGCCATGACGTGCGTTTTGGTTCCTTAAGTCCTTCCTGTGGCTAGTGTATCCCCCGTGTTTCTGACGCGGCACGACTGTGCCTCCCCGTCGTGCCCCTCTTTCTCAGGGCGCGGCCCCACTGCTCGTCTTGGCTCCTTGTAGTGCTTGTTGTGGGGACTCTGCTCTTGCTGACACCCTGCTGCTGCTCTCACTCCTCCTGTGTCACACCTAGCGGTCATTCCTAGTTTGTCATTTGGTAATCTTTATGATGATGTATTTTGATGTATAGAAATTAAAAAAAAAAAATCTATGTAGTTAAATCTCTCCTTGATTTCTACTGCTTTTGTATTTATAGTTCTTGCCTAGATAGTCCTAACTGCAGCATAGACTTTGTTTTTTTTAAAAGGTTTTTTTTTTTTTTTTTTTTTTTTTTTTTTTTTTTTTTTAGTTGCAACTACTGGCCATTCAATGTATTATAGTCAGTCACCAGCATATAATTCCCAGTATCTACTCAGACCAGCAGCTAATGTTACTCCCACAAAGGTAACAAAGGAATCATTTGTACATTTATAAGTATCTCCTTTTTAACTGTCCAGGCTTCTTACAGAGAGATTCAAGAAGTAGCTCAGCATTAAGGCTTGAATGTCCCCAGACAACAGATACTGTGAATTCCTCTCAGATGTAGAAGGTTGTTTCTCAGTTAGTTAATTTCTATGTTACAGTAAGTGTGAACATCTAGAATATTTTTAAATTGGGGTGGTGGTGGGTTCTTCGTCATTCGGTCGTGACAGAAGCAGGACTGTGATGTCCTCACTGGAGTGCTGTGTGTAACTTGCAGGCCTGGGCGCTGTGACCAAGTGTCCACGGAGACCGGCATCCATCAGAGTCAGGCAAAGACACCGGGCTTGGGTGCCTCTAGGCCCTGGCTCTTCAGTTCTTAACTTCTCTATGCATTAGTTGCCTCATATGTAAAATGGGGATAATAATGCCTTAATTCATAGGGTGTTCGAGGATATTAAGATGAGATAATATATGTACAGTGCTTAGAACTGTGCCCAGTTGGCATGTTAACAAACGTTAGTCCTCGTTGTCATCATCATCATTGTTAACATCATTGGACACCTTGTTTAGGAGTGAGGAAGGTATTTATTCTATGGATCTGTTGTAGGAGAATTAGGTTTTTAAGGTGCTGCCATTAGTTAAGGCAATTTTCATTATATGCCAAGGAGGACTAGAGCTGTAAGTATCTTTGCAGTAATGTAGAAGTGTCTTCTCTTAAGGATGCACTATATGCCCTAGTGATGTATTTACCCTGTACTCATGCTGGAGGTTTATGAGAATTGGGTTGTATCTAGTTAAGCTATAGTTTTATAGACAACCTACAAAAATGTGCTCTTTATTTTTTTTTTCCTAGGGACCAGTTTATGGCATGAATAGGCTTCCACCTCAGCAGCATATCTACGCTTACTCACAGCAGATGCACACACCACCAGTGCAGAGTTCGTCTGCTTGTATGTTCTCTCAAGAGATGTATGGTCCCCCATTGCGTTTTGAGTCTCCTGCAACAGGAATTCTATCACCTAGGGGTGATGATTACTTTAATTACAATGTTCAACAGACAAGCACAAATCCACCTTTACCAGAACCAGGTTATTTTACAAAACCTCCAGTTGCAGCTCATGCTTCAAGATCTGCAGAATCTAAGGGTGTGGAATTTGGAAAAACCAATTTTGTCCAGCCCGTGCCAGGTGAAGGCATGGGGCCATCTTTGGCAGCACCTGTGCGTACATCACAGCCAACTCCTTTTAAATTTAATTCAAATTTCAAATCAAATGATGGCGACTTCACATTTTCCTCACCGCAGGTTGTGGCACAGCCCCCTTCTACGACTTACACTAATAGTGAAAGCCTTTTAGGTCTCCTGACTTCAGACAAACCGTTGCAAGGAGATAGCTACGGTGGAACAAAAGCTGCTCAGACCATTGGACCTCGAAATACATTCAATTTTGGAAGCAAAAATGTGCCTGGAATTTCATTTACTGAAAACATGGGCCCAAATCAGCAAAAGAATTCTGGTTTTCGACGCAGTGATGATATGTTTACTTTCCACGGTCCAGGAAAATCAGTGTTTGGAACGCCTGCCGCAGAGCCGGCCAGCAAGAGTCATGACACTGATGGGGGTAGTGCGCACGGGGACGAGGACGACGACGGCCCTCACTTTGAGCCAGTGGTGCCTCTTCCCGATAAGATTGAAGTGAGAACTGGTGAGGAGGACGAGGAAGAGTTCTTCTGCAATCGTGCCAAGTTGTATCGTTTTGATGCGGGATCAAGAGAATGGAAGGAGCGTGGAATTGGCAACGTAAAGATACTAAGGCACAAAACCTCCGGTAAAATCCGCCTACTGATGAGACGTGAGCAAGTGTTGAAAATCTGTGCGAATCACTACATCAGTCCAGACATGGCCCTGGCGCCCAACGCCGGCTCGGACAGGTCCTTTGTGTGGTACGCTCTGGACTATGCAGACGAGTCGCCCAAACCAGAACAGCTTGCTATTAGATTCAAGACACCCGAGGAGGCAGCACTTTTTAAGTGCAAGTTTGAAGAGGCCCAGAGCATGTTAAAAGCCTCAGGAGCAAACAGAGCCACCACTTCCAGTCAGTCTGCGAGAACTGTAAAAGAACCCACGGGTCATGACAAGGATATTGGCAAATCTGCTGCCGGAAACATGAACTTTGAATTTCAGGTTGCAAAGAAAGAAGGGTCTTGGTGGCACTGTAACAGCTGCTCATTAAAGAATGCCGCAAGCGCTGAGAAATGTGTATCCTGCCAAAATCTAAACCCAAGCAGTAAAGAGCTTCTTGGCTCACCATTAGTTGAAACTGTTTCCACTCCTAAATCTGGCTCAGAAAATACTCCAGATAGATTTGCATTGATTACTCCAAAGAAAGAAGGTCACTGGGATTGTAGTATTTGTTTAGTAAGAAATGAACCCACTGTATCTAGATGCATTGCATGTCAGAATACAAAGTCTGCTAACAAAAGTGGATCTTCATTTGTTCAGCAGCCTTCCTTTAAATTTGGCCAGGGAGATCTTCCTAAATCTGCCAGCGGTGATTTCAGATCTGTTTTTTCAATAAAGGAAGGACAGTGGGATTGCAGTGTTTGCTTAGTACAAAATGAAGGAAGTTCTGCAAAATGTATGGCTTGTCAGAATCCAAGAAAACAGAGTTTTCCTGCTTCTGCTGTCCCAGCACCTGCCTCTTTTAAGTTTGGTACTTCAGAGACGAGCAAGGCTCCAAAGAGTGGATTTGAAGGAGTTTTTGCCAAGAAGGAAGGACAGTGGGATTGCAGTCTGTGCTTAGTGCGAAATGAGGCAAGTGCGGCGGCGTGTGTGGCTTGTCAGAATCCACCCACTTCTGCTGCTCCAGCACCTGCGTCTTCAGAGACAAGCAAGGCTCCAAACAGTGGACTTGAAGGGATGTTCACCAAGAAGGAAGGACAGTGGGATTGCAGCGTTTGTTTGGTACGAAATGAAGGAAGTTCTACAAAATGTGTGGCTTGTCAGAATCCAAGAAAACAGAGTTTACCTGCTTCTGCTGTCCCAGCACCTGCCTCTTTCAAGTTTGGCGCCCCAGAGACAAGCAAGGCTCCAAAGAGTGGTCTAGAAGGGATATTCACCAAGAAGGAAGGACAGTGGGATTGCAGCGTTTGCTTTGTGCGAAATGAGAGTTCTTCCTTAAAGTGTGTGGCTTGTGATGTCTCTAAACCAGCCCATAAACCTGTTGCAGAAGAACCTTCGGCTTTCACTTCGGGCTCAGCAGCTATTGGGGCAAATGACTCTTCTGGAAGTCAGGTGGGAGCAGGATTTAAAAGTAACTTTTCAGAAAAAGCCTTTAAGTTTGGCAGTGCAGAACAAGGATTTAAATTTGGGCGTGTGGATCAAGAAAATACACCTTCATTTACATTTCAGAGTTCTTCTAACACAGACTCTAAGTCAACAAAAGAAGGATTTAGTTTTTCTGTCCCTGTGTCTGCCGACGGGTTTAAATTTGGCATTCAGGAGCCGGGAAGTCAGGGGAGGAAGAGTGAAAAGCCCTTTGGAAACGACGCTGGTTGTCAGGCTCAGGATGCTGGCGGTCAGAAAGACGGGAGTGCTGTGGTTCTTGGTCAAACTGGCAGCACTTTTACCTTTGCAGATCTTGCAAAATCAAATTCAGGAGAAGGGTTTCAGTTTGGCAAAAAAGACCCCAATTTCAAGGGCTTTTCGGGTGCTGGAGAGAAGTTATTCTCCTCACAAAGTAGTAAAATGGCTGATAAAGCCGACCCTTGTGCTGACCTTGAGAAAGATGATGACGCCTATAAGACTGAGGACAGTGACGACATCCATTTTGAACCAGTCGTCCAGATGCCTGAGAAAGTGGAGCTTGTCACAGGAGAAGAAGATGAGAAAGTTCTTTACTCACAGCGGGTAAAATTGTTTAGGTTTGATGCCGAGATAAGTCAGTGGAAGGAAAGGGGTTTGGGGAACTTAAAAATTCTCAAAAATGAAGTTAACGGCAAACTGAGAATGCTGATGCGGAGAGAGCAGGTGCTGAAGGTGTGTGCCAACCACTGGATCACCACCACCATGCACCTGAAGCCCCTCTCCGGGTCGGACAGGGCCTGGATGTGGTTGGCTAGTGATTTTTCTGATGGCGATGCCAAACTAGAGCAGCTGGCAGCAAAATTCAAAACACCCGAGCTGGCTGAAGAATTCAAACAGAAATTTGAGGAATGCCAGCGACTTCTGTTAGATATTCCACTGCAGACTCCCCATAAGCTTGTGGATACTGGCAGAGCTGCCAAGCTAATCCAGAGGGCGGAAGAGATGAAGAGCGGACTAAAAGATTTCAAGACGTTTTTGACGAACGATCAAACAAAAGTCACTGACGAAGAGAGTAAGAGCTCAGGAGCGGGAGCTGCCAGTGCTGCGGCCGCGAGCGGCATGCCAAGTCCCGAGGCCGCCGGGCCCACCCTCGAGTGGGACAGCTACGACCTAAGGGAAGACGCTCTGGACGACAGCGTGAGTAGCAGCTCAGTGCACGCCTCCCCGCTGGCCAGCAGCCCCGTGAGGAAAAATCTGTTCCGTTTCGGTGAGTCAACCACCGGGTTTAACTTCAGTTTTAAATCTGCTTTGAGCCCGTCTAAGTCTCCTGCCAAGTTAAATCAGAGTGGGGCCTCAGTGGGCACGGATGAAGACTCTGATGTCACTCAGGAGGAGGAGAGAGATGGGCAGCACTTTGAACCTGTCGTCCCTTTGCCTGATCTCGTCGAGGTGTCCAGTGGTGAGGAAAATGAACAAGTTGTTTTTAGTCACAGGGCCAAACTCTATAGGTATGATAAAGATGCTGGGCAGTGGAAAGAAAGAGGCATTGGTGACATAAAGATTTTACAGAATTATGATAATAAGCAAGTTCGCATAGTGATGAGAAGGGACCAGGTATTAAAGCTTTGTGCCAACCACAGAATAACTCCAGACATGACTTTGCAAAATATGAAAGGGACAGAAAGAGTGTGGGTGTGGACCGCATGTGATTTTGCAGACGGAGAAAGAAAAGTAGAGCATTTAGCTCTCCGTTTTAAACTACAGGATGTTGCAGACTCGTTTAAGAAAATATTTGATGAAGCAAAACTAGCCCAAGAAAAAGATTTTTTGATAACACCTCATGTTTCTCGTTCAACTACTCCCAGAGAGTCACCATGCGGCAAAGTCGCCGTAGCTGTGCTAGAGGAAACCACCAGAGAACGGACAGATTCGGTGCAGGGTGATGACGTGGCAGGTGCAACCTCAGAAGTTGGCGGGGTGTCTGGCACACCTGAAACAACAACAAAAGCAGTGGTTTCACCTCCAAAGTTTGTATTTGGTTCTGAGTCTGTTAAAAGCATTTTTAGCAGTGAAAAGTCAAAACCATTTGCATTTGGCAACAGTTCAGCTACCGGGTCTTTGTTTGGATTTAGTTTTAATGCACCTTTGAAAAATAACAGTAGTGAGGCCAGTGGATCTGAAAAAAGAGCGGAGCCTGGTGGTCACCAAGAGTCGCAGAGCTCTGATCTCACACCGTCTTCCGACAGCAAAGTCAAAAACCCCTCTCCTGCTTTTCCAAAGGAGCAGTCCTCAACCAGTCACACGTTCAAAACACCAGAAAAGGGTAAGTACTTAGCCTTTAGATTAAGCAGAATTTGTCTCCTTCCTTCCTCCCTCCCTCCCTCCCTTCCTTCCTTTTTCTTTCTTTTTTTCTCTCTCGCCCTCTCTCCCTCTCTTCCTCCCTCATTTTTTTTTTTTTTTACGTTTATCTTGGTGTGGACTCTTTGTAGCAGGCTAATGTTTTAGTAAAAGTCGGCTCATAAACACAGTGCTCTGTGAACAGCCAAAAAATACTTGTGCGGATTTTTTTCCTCCCTAAAGCAGTTTACTGGTGAGTGTTCAAATGTTCGAACAGCAGCAGAGCTGTGTGTAAGTTGTTTAGGAGATGTTGGTTCCTGGGAGATGCATCTGTCCGAGCAGAACACAAGGACTCAGCTCAGCACTGGGTCCAGCTTAGGGCCTTGAGCATGAATCATGAGCAGGTTCGTTCTTCAGGTTATTATCCTAATGTTCTTGTCACTCACAGAGCATGGTACTGAGATGTTCACATTTTATGTAAGGCAGTCTTGCCACCACTTGTTAAATGAGCAAAGAATGAAGCCCTCGGGGTGAATGGGTACGTGAGACGGCCACATTGGTGTAAATGGATGGACTCTGGCTTTTATATTTTAAAATTATATTCATTTTGATTCTCCATATGTTCAAAAATGAAATACTCTTTATTTTCTAGGATTTAATTTTAGCCTTTTTAAATCTAATCCAATGGCATTTTGGAGCAGCACTCCTTCCTCCCAGCCTGAGAACAAAGGTACAGAGCTGGCACTGGCAGTGTGAGAGGACATTGGTTTTTCAGCAGCTGCTGGTCCTCAGCAGAGTAACTGGCTGTGTGCAGTTAAGGGCTTAACACTGCAGCATGCATGTGACAGAATGCCGGCGTGACCCCTTAATGCTGCTCTCGTGTACTTGGATGTCATGTTTTCTCACATGTTGTACAGCGTTGTTTAGAGGTAGATCCGTGTGGTCTTTCCCTTTCTCTGTTTTGCACATCAGATGCTGTTTTCAACTGTGATTAATGAAGACCTGTATGTTACCTAACCTTTATCATCTGCCAGTGTCCAAACGTGATGGCAGCAGCGTGTGTACCACAGGGAACCGAGTGTTTCTTTTAGTGCTTTCTTTTTGGACATGGAAGATGCTGTGTCTGAAAGTAGGCCCCACGTATAAGAGCTACCATTATATCCTGGTGTGTTCCCGGTGTAGTACAGACCACTTGTGGGAGAAAGTGTTGGTGCTGTAATGGAGTACTTGGCAGCTGGCTCTGTTAGAGACTGTCAGGAGCAGGTTGTGGAGAGGAAAACTCACTGTTAGGGTTTAATAATATATCTTGAGCAACACAGCTGTGTTACAAGTTGTCAAACAACTACAATGACCACATGACAACCTGTGAGTTCTGGGACCCACAGTTTTAAAGTACACCAGTCATACTACTGGCTACAGTAGCTCTTAGCCTTTATTCTTAAGGATTCATTCTTTGAAAAATTATGTGAATAGTGTGGACTTTTTTCTATACAGGGTACATACTTGTACACTGACTCTGTGGGCCCTGGGTGAAGAGTCCTTGGTCTGAGAGCAAATTTACCAAAATACTGCTGCAGGGCAGAGTCCTGTTCTGTTTCAAGTCTGAGAATGTCATGGTTTCAAGGACCATAGAGATGAAGACTTGAGGCTGTCTGATAAACAAGAATCTCTATCTCCCAGTGTCTTTTTGTGGTCCTTGGCTAGGAATTAATGCTACGTTTTTGTAACAAAGGAGGGTGAAAGGCAAGTTCAGTATTGCAAAAGGGCTGTTCTCTGCATCAGCATCATCCAGTAGAAATAAAATGCGACCTGTGTGTAATCAAAAAGCTTCTAGTAGTCACATTTAAAACTAAAAGAAACAGATGAAATTAATTTTATTAGTCTATTCAGCTTAACGCATTATGTCCAAAATACCATTTCAACTTCTAATCAGTATAAAAAATTAATAAGATATTTTCCCCCTTGTCTTTGGTGGGGGTTTTTTTGGTTTGTTTTTTGTTTTTACCAATCTTCAAAACCCAGTGTGTATTTTTACACTTGCAGCACATCTCAGTTTGGACTGGTTGCACTGCAGGTGTTTCATAGCCAGGTGTGGTCAGGCGGCCATATTGGACAGGGCCAGTTAGTACAGAGCATGCTTCATGTTTGCTCACTCTTAGCAGTTCCTTTAGCCAGAAATCCTTCTTTATAGACCAGAACATATTGTACGAAGAGTTCCTTTTCTCTCCATCTTTCGCCTTTTTGTTGTTTTTGGTCTTTCAGCTAATAGAAATTGTCTTAGGTTCCTACAGGATTATTTACCCAGAGGATAACGGGTTTAATTTAATTTTATCTATTATCATGCTTGGAAATACAGAAAACTGGATGTAATTCTAATCACCCGTCATCCTTGGCAATTGTTAACTTTCCTTGTAGGGTCTCATCGAGGTTGGCTTTGCTTTAGTTTTGTATTTATACTAATCTTTGCTTATGATTTCCTTAATGTTTCAGCTATCGCAAATGTATGGATATTTTGCTAAACCATTTAGTATTCCAAGTATGATTGTGGCCGCACTTTTTAAATACCTTTTTAATTTATAGCTGTTAATAGTAGTTTTTCCAATGATCAGTAAGTAAAAGCAGGATTTTTTTTTTTTTTTGGTTATTAAGTAGATTCTGTGTTCTCTAAGGGTTTTTGATAGAACATTACCTCAGGCTTCTAATTCTAATTCATGGTTATTATGAGCTGTGTCCAAATCAAAGTATGTGTGTTTTTATCAGCATGCTGTTTTAACCTAAAGATTAAGTTCCATGATTTTTATTTTCAGTTAGAATATTGACATTAATTAATTACTTAACACCTTCTCTTTATCAGTTTTTTTGACTTGTCTTACAGTGGAAGAGAAGGAAAAGCCTGAAGATCTTCCCTCAGATGACGATGTTCTCATTGTGTATGAGCTGACCCCAACCCCTGAGCAAAAAGCTCTTGCAAGCAAACTTCAGCTTCCTCCCACTTTCTTCTGTTACAAGAACAGGCCAGACTACGTCAGTGAAGAGGAGGAGGACGGTAAGTCTCCTGTTGCTTTAAAGCGTTCTGCTCACGCTCCTCTTAGTGAGTGGGGTGATGAAATTGCTTTCAACCTGCTTCCTGGAGCCCACCCCTGCTGCCCTGCAGGCTGGTATTGATCCTAAATGTATGTGTGAGCAGTCAGTGGACGTCACGACTGAAAGAGCTGCATTCATTTATTAGCATTCCCTGGGTGGCTGCCGTGAACAGGGCAGGCATTTTGAGGGGACTGAAAGCAATTCTCATTTCCCTGGGGTCTCAGAGGGGTGGGCGAACTGTGAGGCAGAGACAGGGTCTTACTGGGGAAAGCTCTGTGGGCCCTGTCCCAAGTTTTCAAGCAGGGGAGTTACGTGCTCAGAATAATCTCAGCAGGACAGTTGGGCAGTGATGTGGAGGACTGGGTTGTGGGAAGGGGAGCCAGAATGCCAGAGCAGCTCAGACAAGGCATTCGGGGTGTGGAATAGGCAAAGTTGGTTGCTATTTGGATGTGGGGAGTAAGGGAAAGTGTGAAGTTGGAGATAATTTTCCTAGATTCCTGGCTGGAAAATCTCCTGAAATTTACTGGAAGTTCTTTTATTTAATAAACCAAATTATACTTTAAGATGAAGATTTCGACACAGCTGTCAAGAAGCTTAATGGAAAACTGTATTTGGATGACTCAGAAAAACGTAGACCGTTAGAAGAAAATCTAACAGGTATGTAACAGTAAAATTACTAGTTACAATGTTTTTTAAAAATCTTCTGTTTAAAAGGAATCTTGCAATCTGGTCACCTCTGTAATTACCAGTTTTGCCTTGGTGACTTAAAATATTTAAAAATAACGTGAAGTGAAAAACATTGTGCTTCCGGTGGTGTTTGTTCTCCATCGGCATCCAGGGTCTTGTTATTTGGATCTATAATCTGTAGATGACACTGAGGGCCATTGTTTGTGGAGTAGTTGGACTTCATCTACTTTCATCTTAACTTTCTTTTCCTTGTGTTGTATGGGATTTTCAGATAATGAGAAAGAATGTATTATTGTTTGGGAAAAGAAACCGACAGTTGAAGAAAAGGCAAAAGCAGATACGTTAAAGCTTCCACCTACATTTTTTTGTGGAGTCTGCAGTGACACTGATGAGGACAATGGAAGTGGGGAAGACTTTCAATCAGAGCTTCACAAAGTTCAGGAAGCTCAAGTAAGACCATCACTGTGTGTTCCTTCTGGCCCAGTTGCCTCTGTTGACGCGATAAGCTAGAGGGTCCTCACCACGTGGTAATAATGGGGTGTGTCTGGCAAGCGGTCGGACACCTCGGGCAGCTCTGGCCAGAGGAGGAGGACTCGTGTTCTGCCCAGAGGACCGGAGGCCCCCCTGCAACCGGTGTGTGTGCTGGGCTTGGGGAGTCAGGGCGGCAGCATGGCGGTGCAGATGTCCCTAAGAAGGTCTACGCCCTGCAAAGAACGGTGTTAAGTGGTTCATTTTCTGTGCAAGTTAATTGATTGTGGAATGGGCAGAGTGGATAGGAAATAGCAGCATTTGAAACTTAGTTCCCCTGACCTGTATACCTTGCTTTGCCAATAACTTCGTGATTTGGTTACTTTCTTGGCTCAGGTATAGTCATTTTAGAAGCTATCAACACCTTAGTGTCTTAATTTGTATTCCACAGAAACTAGAAGACAAGGTCCCTGTCTTGTAATTGTTTACAATCTTAATATTGACATATTCAGAATGATTCCTTGCCTCTCAAGAAATACTGTTTTTTAAAAATTGTTGGAAAGATGGTTAAAATGAAACAGAGTCCTGGAGTTAGTTATGAATGCAGTGTTTTGTTTAAAGGATACGTGGGTAGAGAGAGACGTGGCCCAACACGTGGCCTGAGTCTGTAGGAGACTTACTACCCTTCACCGTCTGTCTGACTCTGAGGAGTCTAGGTGGCCTGCTTCTTTTAGCTGTCCACCTAGGATAAGCCGCCTGTTCCACAGGCTTCAGCTTATTCATTGGTGCACGTATAGCTAGTGGCCATCAGCTGATGTAAAGACATTACTTCCTTGTTTATGACCAAATAGATTGGTGGAAGCCCTATCTGAAGTTTTTCCATCAGCGGCCTTGCTATACTAAATTTGAAGTATATTTTAAATCCCTCAGCAGTTTCCCTGGACTCAGTGGAAGTACACAGTATGTGATTTCTCTTAATCATCTTCTCTAATTGCTGCTGCTGGAGGCTTTATTTATTTATTTATCTATTTAAATATTTATTTAAAAAAATTTTTTTTTTGGCTGCATTGGCTCTTCGTTGCTGCGCACGGGCTTTCTCTAGTTTCGGCGAGCAGGGGCTACTCTTCATTGCGGTGCGCGGGCTTCTCATTGCGGTGGCTTCTCGTTGTGGAGCCTGGGCTCTGGGCGCGCAGGCTCCGTAGTTGTGGCGCACGGGCTTAGTTGCTCCGCGGCATGTGGGATCTTCCCGGACCAGCGTTCAAACCCTTGTCCCCTGCATTGGCAGGCGGATTCTTAACCACTGTGCCACCAGGGAAGTCCCTGCTGGAGGCTTTAGCATCCAGTCTTTCATTCAGCAAATACAGGACAGTCATAATATACAGTTGGGTTATGCAAATTGAAACAATGCATTTTAAATTTGGCCTCACTCTTTTGTGTGCAAAACTTAAAAATAATTATTAAAAATTTTTTTTTCAAAACTTAGAACACTGAAAAATAATCTCTGTGCTGATGCACTGACTGAATTGTACATTTATTCTTTTCCCACCTGTGGTGCAAACAGGACTTGGTGTCTTTTGTCAGTTTTTTGTGAACTGTGCTGTTTATAGGCATTGAAATGGCTTGAGTGATTATTGTGTTATCATTGTTATAAATTAAAATCTTTTTGTAAAATATCCTTTAACACTCTCATATGTTCATTAAATAGCGGTCCTAAGAGCTGTTCAGAAATACATTTGGTACAGAAATTAAACGTGATAAGTCACTATAAGGGTTGAAAAAAATTGCCAAGATGAATTGTAATTTTGGAGAGCACCCTTTAATACACAGAGACAAAACAGAGAACTAACAACCATTAAAGCTGAAATGTGCTGTGTAATGGGTGTAGATATACATCCTCTTAGGATGCACCCTTCCTGTTTTACACTCAGATTCATCTTGGACTATACGAGATCTTCAGATAGGCATCCCTTGCATAAAACACCTAAGTGTACTGTATGTGTAAGTGCTTAGAATGAGCTGGCACTGTGCTCAGCATTGGGGATCAGCATTGGGGATGCGGTATTTGATTTGTCTACAAGAGTTGTTCATTCACAGACTCTTAGGTGGCGAATGTATTAGGAGCTGGATTACACACTCCCCTCCCCCAAGTAATCTAGCCTACATTTTTTGGGTAACATTAATTGTGATATATTTCACCCATTTTAAAATGTACAACTCAGTGGGTTTTCGTATATTTACCACAGTCAGTTTTAGAACATTTTCATCATCCCAAAAAGAAGCCCTGTTAACCTCTAGCAGTCACCACCCTTCCCCATTTCCACCTGTCTTCTCTAGGCCTGGAATAACCAATGATATACTTTGTCTCTGTAGATTTGCCTATTCTGACATTTCATATAAACAAATAATAATGTGTGGTTCTTTGTGTCTGTCTTCTTTTACTTAGTAAATTTTTGAGGTATATCCACATTGTAGCGTTTATCTGTATTTCATTCCTTTTTGTGGCCGCATAATATTCCAGTGTATGAACATACCACATTTTGTTTACCCGTTCACCTGTTGATGGTCATTTGGGTTGTTTCTTCTTCTTGGCTATTATGAATAATACTGCTGTGTTAGCCTAAATCATTTGACACAAACAGAATGGACTGTCTTCTTGTGCTTCAGTCATTAAGAAATGATGATTTTTTCATTTGTATTAATTTTTAAATTTTACATAAGGAAAAATCACTTTTCCCTGTGTGTGTGTTTTCTGAGTTCTTACACGTGCCTGGATTCTTGTAACCCCCACCACAGGCAGGCAGTGTACAGAACCGTTCCAACACCCCAAAGAATTCCTTCCTACTGTCCCTTTTCGGTTCAGATCCTCCCCCACCCGGAACCTCTGGTAACTGCTGATCTGTTTTCTGTTTCTACGTTTTTGCCTTTTCCAGACTAGCATGAATGGAATCATACTTTGTGTAACCTTTGATACTAGCTTTTTACACTCATTATGCTCAAAAGCATAATGCCTTTGAGATTTGGCCCAGTTACTCTGTGTAGTGTTAGTGTGTTTCTTTCTGTCACTGGGTGGTATTCCCTTGTGAGGACGTACCACAGTTCATTCGTTATTCTTTTTGCAGGGAAAACAGGTTTCTAAATAGATCAAATCAGTTGATACTGTGTTGTACAAGTCCAGTCTATCCTTGCTAAGTTTTTACTGCTCCTTCTATTGATTATTGAGAGGAGTGTTGCTGAGCATGTTTGTTATTCTCCTATCAGTTTTTGCTTCACGTACTTTGTTAGGGAGTGTTCCCTCTGCTTCTGTTTTCTGGAACACATTGTAGGAATTGGTAATATTTCTTTCTTAAATGTTTGATAGAATTTACTACTGAAACCATCTGGGCCTGGTACTTATTATCATTATTTTTTTTTGGAAGGACATTAACTGATGGTACATTTTCTTTAATAAATATAGGCCTATTCATATTATCTATTTCTTATGTCAGTTTTGGTAGGTTGTGTCTTTTGAGGAATTGGTTGGTCCATTTCCTCTACATTGTCAAATTTGTGGGCATAACAGTGTTTGTGAAGTGTGTGAAGTTCATTGAAATTTATTACCCGTTTAATGTCCATGGATCAGTGTTGATAGCTCCTGTTTCATTTCTGATATTAGTAATTGATGTCATCTATTTTGTTTTCTCGGTGAGCTTGACTAGAGGTTTATCAAATTTTATTGACCTTCTCAAAGAATCCATTTTTTATTTTGTTAATTTTTCTCTGTTTCCTCTTTTATTGATTTCTGCTCTGCTTTTCATTATTTCTTTAGTTCTTTGTGCCTTCCGTTTATACTGCTCTTCTTTCTCTCGTTTTTTAAGGTAAAAGTTTATCGATTTTAGATCTTTTTAATATATGCATTTAGTGCTACAGAGTTCCCCTTCCTTGCTTTTGTTGGCATTCCACAAATTTTGGTAAGCTGTAGTTTCACTTCTATTTAGTTCATAGTATTTTTAATGTGTCCAGAGACTTTGACATGTGTATTAAAAATGTATTGTTTAATCTCCAGATATTTGGAGATTTTTTTTCAGCTATATTTCTGTTAGTGATTTCTAGTTTAATTCCACTGTGGACTGAGAATATACTTTGTATGGTTTCTGTTCTCTTGAACTTGCTGAAGTTTGTTTTGTGGCCTAGAATGTGGTCTTTCTTCATAAATGTTCCATGCGTGCTTGAGAGGAACGTGTATACTGCTGCAGTTGGATGGAGCATTCTGTAAATTTTTTATATGTCTGTTACTGTATTTTTCAGTTGTGAAGTTCCATTTGATTTTCTTTTGTGCTTTATATCTTTTTGCCTGACACCTATCTTTTCATTTGTCTTAAGAGTATTTGTCCTTTTTTGGAACATTGTTAGAACAGCTTTTCAGAGTTTTTCTGATAATTCAGCACACAGATCATTTCATGACATTCCCCACCCTCGGCCAAGGAGAGTTGACTTTTCTTGGACCCTTTTCCATCTGTGCTGTTGGCAGCTGCAGTTTTGGACAAGGCTGGTACCCTGCCTGGGATGTGGGTTAGTGGATGGGGGCAGGAAAAATTTCCCACAGGGTTCTCACCAAGATTACCCCTCAGGTCTTGAGAGTCTTTTTTGTTTCTTTTTCTTTCTCTTTTTCCTAAGTAAAAAACAGAAGTTTACTATAAATACATCTTCTAATGAGATGGCTCTTAGGAGGGGGGAAGTTTGTGGTGTCTTGATTGAAAGTGAATTTGGTAAGGCCAGAATTTCAGATGGTCACTTTGCCTGTCTCTCCAGTAGTGTTTACACCTGGGGACCATCTACCATAGTGAGGGGCTTTCTTTTTCTGTAAAACTGGGGGACAGTCAGAGAAAATCTCAAATCTCTTGCCACCATCCAGCAGCTCTGGCCAGAAACCCTCTTCCTCCAGGTTCAGTACTTTCTTGTTGTGACACCCGCTGTAGGCAGGTAGGAAGCAGCTCAGCAAAGGGGCCCAGGCACGACCTCGTCGGCTCAGCCTAGTCCGTTTCCAGAACCCATGGTTGCCGCAGGGGTTGGGGAGGAGGTTGTGTCCGGGAGGCAGGGACTGGCCTCATTGGCTGGGGGCAGGCAGCTGTGGATGATGGGCCACGTGGCCTAGAGGTGCCCCCACTCCCCAGCAGTGTGCACGGGAGCACGTGGCTCAGGCCAGCACCTCCTTGGGTTCCGGCTGTGGTGCGGGGACCCCGACGGGCTGGCCCGTGGAGGCCAAGTTGTCCATGGTCTCATCATCAGGCCTGGCTGCCAGCTGCATCTCAGCCATTGCTCCTCACTAGTGGGAAATAAATAAATAAATAAATAAATAAGTTAAGTAAGTAAGTAAGTAAAGTAAGTAAGTAAATAAGTAATAAATAATAAATAATAAATAATAAATAAATAATAAATAATAAATAAATAATAAATAAATAATAAAAAAATTAATAAAAAATTAATAAATAAATTTTTGGGCTGTGTTGGGTCTTTATTGCTGCACATGGGCTTTCTCTAGTTGCAGTGAGCAGGGGCTACTCTTCCTTGTGGTGCGTGGGCTTCTCATTGCGGTGGCTTCTCTTGTTGCGGAGCACAGGCTCTAGGCGCTAGGGCTTCAGTAGTTGTGGCATGTGGGCTCAGTAGTTGTGGCATGTGGGCTCAGCAGTTGTGTCTCACGGGCTTCAGAGCACAGGCTCAGTAGTTGTGGTGCATGGGCTTAGTTGCTCCGTGGCATGTGGGATCTTCCCGGACCAGGGCTCGAACCTGTGTCCCCTGCATTGGCAGGTGGATTCTTAACCACTGCACCACCAGGGAAGTCCCATGTCTTGAGATTTTTTTTTTTTTTTTGCAGTATGTGGGCCTCTCACTGTTGTGGCCTCTCCCGTTGTGGAGCACAGGCTCCAGACGCGCAGGCTCAGCAGCTATGGCTCACGGGCCCAGCCGCTCCGCGGCATGTGGGATCTTCCCAGACTGGGGCACGAACCCGTGTCCCCTGCATCAGCAGGTGGACTCTCAACCACTGCGCCACCAGGGAGGCCCATGTCTTGAGATTTTTAATCCTTCTGCTTTTATCCACTTTTCAGAGGCTTCTTGTAGTCGCTCTGTTTCAGTCCAATTCACCTGTAGGTGCTGGGAGAGGTAGGATGGAAGGTGGAATGGGAGAAAGAAAAGTGTGCTTAGTCCATTTTGTCCAGAACTCCAAGTCCTCAATTTCTTTTAAAATAGGGTATATGGGGGCTTCCCTGGTGGTGCAGTGGTTGAGAGTCCACCTGCCGATGCAGGGGACACGGGTTCGTGCCCCGGTCCGGGAAGATCCCACATGCTGCGGAGCGGCTGGGCCCGTCAGCCATGGCCGCTGAGCCTGCGCGTGTGGAACCTGTGCTCCGCAACGGGAGAGGCCACAACAGTGAGAGGCCCACGTACCGCCAAAAAAAAAAAAAAAAAGGGTATATGATCCTTTTTTGTCAATCAGTACTTAATGGCATAGTTATTTACTTCCTCTTTGCAGAAATCCCAGAATGAGGACATAACTAGCACGGCTGACAGTGTGTGTACAGATGGCAATAAAGTGACTGTACCATTATTGTGTAAATCTGAAGAACCAGAGTTTACTACCAAATGTATTAGTTCACCACCTGTTTCTTCTGAAACTGTCAATAAACCTGTGGATTTATCTACTAGAAAGGAAAATGATGCAGATTCTACAAGCCAAGGTACAATTTGATATATGTTTATAAAAACCTTCTAGGCATGCATTACTACATAAGGTACACCTGTGATTTTGAGAAGATAGACTTTTAAATGCAGATCCAGAAACTCCCTTTCTTAAAACAAAATTTGAGATGTATAAAGGGGCATGAAGTATTTCGCTTTTATGAGCTTATTTTTTTACAATTGAGAATACAAAAAATCTTTAGATATTTCCTGAAATCCAGCCTTTGAATGAATGTTTTAGATTATATTAGATTGTGTAAAGCAGAAACTGTATAGCTCTCTATCTATTTAGTATAGATCTACATCTCATTTTTAAAGAATGATTTTGGGTTTGCTTTTGGTATATTCTTCATTGAGAATATAGTACCTGGAAACTGAACAACAGTGAGGAAGCTCCGCACTTGGATGTCTTTTATAAGTTTTCTTCAGAGAGAGAGATAACCAGATTATAAATGTTCCACACCCCATCCCACACTATCCCTCTCAGTAGTACAGCAGGTCCTACCCCCATTCTCTTTGGGTCCTGAGTAAAGAAAGCTTTGATGTTCAACATGTATTAAATGAAATATTAAATTGCTCTTTTCCTTTTGCCAGTGGAAAGCAAAACAGTTTCATTTGGATTTGGAAGTAGCACGGGGCTGTCATTTGCAGACTTGGCTTCCAGTAATTCTGGGGATTTTGCTTTTGGGTCCAAAGGTAAGATCAGGAGGGGCGGTTTTAATGACTGTATTACAGAAATATGCACACCTGGGGGGAGCAAGCCCTTTGTCACTCACCCGGCTATTTGTTTCCCCAGCCCTGCCCTCCAGCTGTCTAGTGTTGTAATAAAGGAAGGGCTTCTCTTTTATTATTTTTGCTATTATTAATATAACCACTAATATTATTATTAATATTATAACCATAGGAATTTTCTCTTCATTCATTGTACCTCATGGTGCTAGTCTTCCCTATCCTGAAATGCAGAACCGTCACTCCAGTTTTGGAATAACCTTGGGATTGGCACATTGTTCTTTTAGTTATACTTTTGATTTACTAATATTTCAAGATTTGTGCATCAGTAATTTTTAAGGAGATGATTTTGCAGTTTTTTATTTTTGCAATGTCCTTGATTGTGCTTTTTAATATAAGGGTTGTGCTCATTTATAACTGGTGAGCTTTCCCATCTTTTCCAGTGATTTTTTTCTATTTTTGGTCCATTTGGGTATCATTTGTAGAAAATAATCCTTTTCCTTGATTGTTTCAGAAGCTTGAAACAATTAGCATATTTTCTCATTCTTAAGGTAGATTTCATGTATCTGATTATAGCACCATCTAAATTGAACAAGATGCTTGAATTGTCGAATAAATTTTATTGAAGATACATACTTACATGATTAATCTAATTCAGAATAGTGTTCTTCCCTCTCACATATGTTTACTTGTTTCACTAACACTGGGTTTAGCCAATCAGCAAAAAAAAAAACAAAAAAAAACCCAGAACAGTTCCTGTCATTTATGGAAACACACATGTAAAACTTTTAGAAATTACCTTCAGATGCTATGTTATGTTGGAATTCATAGCTTCACTGATGTCAGGTTGCTTTATTTTTAATTTATTAATAAGTAGCCTGAAGTCACAGGGTCATAGGTCAACAAATACAACAGTATAGTGGGTATAATTGTCCACAAATAAAAAGCCAAATAAAAATTGATGTGTTAGCTTGCTTGATACTTGGTATACCTTTTTCAAAGTACTCCATCAGTACTGTACAATAAAGTGTGAGGTAGGCAAGACTCATGCCATGTGGGAGGCTCGCCCTGAGTATTTGCTGATGTTCGCACCTTTTTCCATGAGATGATTTACCAAGCTCTTTTTTAAACTACATTTCTTGTTTTGTTCTTAAATCTCACAGGAATTTGTGCTTTGTCTTTTCAAAGAAGTATCTTTTGGTTTTATCAGTTCTTTTGTTTATGTTTTTTATTTATCTTCAGATTTTGTCATTACTTTGCTTTAAATTATCATTAGTTGGGTGTTGAATGCCTGCTTTATTTAATTTAGATTGTGCTAGTAAGTACAGAATAGCATTTTGAAACTAAATTCCCCTGGAATCAATTTCATAGCTTTTCATGGGGAATTTTCACACTACTGTAAGTTTTTTTTTAATATTTTAGAATTTCATCTTGCCTTCTTTGATTAAGAGCTTGTGGGATTTTTTTTTTTTTTTTTTTTTAAGGTAATCAGTTTCACCAGAATGGTTTTTTGTTTTTTAAACTTATTTCTGGCATTGTGTGGACCTTCTTGATATTAAACTTTTTGTTTTGGTTGGTTTTAAGCTACGAGGAGTCTTTTTTTTTTTTTTTTTTTTTTTTAATCCTTTCCTCCTCTTCTGTTATGTGTTATTCCTGTGGTGATTACTTTTTCTTCATCTGTTTATTTTATTTTTGTTTCATGTTTTGTTTTGTTCCTTTTTTTTCCCGTCTTCTCCTGAAAGTCCTCTTCACAGGCAGGTCTGTCAGTCACTCCCTGTCTTTTGTGTAATATTTCATATGGAAACTAAGAGAACACAAGGAACACATGTTTATCTGCTGCTCCCATTTGTCCGTGATTTGACATTTTATCTTATTTCCTTGAGATTCTGTAATGTTTTCATTAAACCTGGACTCAGAGTGGAAGCTTCCTAGGTACTATTATCTAGAACACAGTTGTTGTTAAGTTGATATTACTGATGTGCACATCTTTATACTCTTACTGTTTAAGTTCTTTCTCCTCTCCCCTTAGAACAGTGGTTTTCAACTCTTGGCTTCATATTAGAATTTCTTGGGAGCTTTTTAAAGAAAAAAGAAACACCTGATAGTTATGTTGGGCTCTCTGGGCCTGCGGCCCAGGCATTCGTATTTTACAGAAGCTGTTGGTGTGATTTTAATATGCACCCAGTGTTAAGAACCATTGCTTCAGGGGAATTTTGAGACTTTCTGCCATACGTCTCAGCGTATTGGGGTAATTTAAAATTTTTTTCTGCTTGGGAGTTTCTGAGCCAGGTATTTTTGAGTCCTATGCCTGTGTGTATCATGTAGATCTGTGGTTACTGTTCTCAGGAAGTCCCCCACACAACCTGAGATTGTGCTCTTCTTGTTTCAGAGCATTCTTTTGCTGTATCTTCTTAAGAATTTTTTGTTTTTCTTTTTTCCTGTTATTTTTCTCCCCGTTAAACCTCACTTAGAGTTACTGCTTTAGACACTCATTTTGTTCTTTCTTCAGGGTGCTGAGTTTTTAACTGATCCATGACATTTTTGCCTTCTCCTGAGTTTTTGCATCAGATGTAGGTTTAGAGAGCAGTGATTTTGTCAGCAAGCGATGAAGAGTTGAGGGGTTTCTTTCCTCTAAGATAGCGGGGAATGTATTAGCAGGCTGGGTCCTCACGTTTGAGATGCGCATGAAGCAGCTTTTAGTTTTCACCTTCTCCCTGTGAGGGAGAGTAAAAGTCTGTGTTCCTCTGCGTGGGAGTGGGGAGCCTTTTCACCCCTTAACTAAGTTAAGCCTAGTATTGCTTGAGGACAGTGGGGGTCAGCTTCTCCCAAGGCTGCCAGTGCCACCTGGCCAAGAAGTTTAAGCTCCAGCTCTAGTTAGCTTGGGAGGAAGTTGAGGTAGAGAAGTGATGAGCGTGTTTAGTCTGCTTCGGCTAATACGGAAGTAGCAGATTTGGCTTCTTTGAGAACAGTTTTAGGTTCAAAAGTTATATTTTTCATGTGATAGAATGTTTTATGAAATGAACTACCTTTGGAGCTTAGCTGGGTTTTCAGAGTTTCAAAGTACGTACTTTTAATTAAGAACCTGCTTCATTACTGAAAGTTCTTCTGTAGTTCCGTATCATGAAGACCTAAGGCTCAGACGATCCTAGACCGTATCTGTATATCCAGGCATAAACGTTACTAAAAGTCCTGTGTACTCACCACATGAGTTTAATATGGCAGAAGAGTACAAGTTTAAACATTTTTATTAGAAGTATGTTACATCATTGGAAATTAGATTCATTCATAAAGTAATCTAACTGGGACTAAGAGCTTATTAAAATAGATAGCACTGTTTAAGTATCCTAATTTATTCATCAGATAAAAATTTCCAGTGGGCAAATACTGGAGCAGCTGTGTTCGGAGCACAGTCAACCAGTAAAGTTGGCGAAGATGAAGATGGTAGTGATGAAGAGGTGGTTCATAATGAAGATATCCATTTTGAACCAATAGTGTCATTGCCAGAGGTAAATATTACAGAGTGAAAACCTTACTAATAACTTCACATTTTAAGTTTAAAACTTGACATGGGCTTGATTTGTAGGGCTGGCCTTATTAGCATTTCTTTCAGAACATTGACCGTTTCAAATGGAAGCTCTTTATTAGAAGTTCAGCCTTTAAGTTCAAATAGTCTTTTTTTTTTTTTGCGGTACGTGGGCCTCTCACTGCTGTGGCCTCTCCCGTTGCGGAGCACAGGCTCCGGATGCGCAGGCTTAGCGGCCATGGCCCACGGGCCCAGCCGCTCTGCGGCATGTGGGATCCTCCCGGACCGGGGCACGAACCCGTGTCCCCTGCATCGGCAGGCGGACTCTCAACCACTGTGCCACCAGGGAAACCCTCAAATAGTCTTTTTAAAGAAATTTACATACAAATGTTATTTGGTAAATTCTATATGAAATCCTTGGGAAGAACTTAATTTTTTCATGTTTGTTTTCAGTAACGTAATTCTGGGGGCAAAAGAAAAAAACCCAACCAACGTCTAATCTCATATTTGCCACAGTCCTTTGAATAAAAAGTAAATTGTACTTTTTCTGGACAAGAATGTTGTTTTAGGCAAATTACTTTTATCAGTTTCAACCTCAATCAGTAGATAATATTTAAGAACAAGCACTTTTTTGAAACCTCTCTTGTAAAAGAATGTATTTAGTTTCCAAAGTGAGGAAGAATGTTACATAAAAGGAAAATGTGTAATGACAAATTTTTCCTGCCTCATCCAAATCAGATGCATTTGTAACCCCAGGATGTTAACTGTTTTCAAATTCTGTTCATGCCAGTGTCTTAAGGAATTTGGATCTTGGAATTTGTTATGGAATATTTTATAAGCAGCATCTTAGAGATAATTTCATGTCCTGTCACAGGTAGAAGTAAAATCTGGAGAAGAAGATGAAGAAATTTTATTTAAAGAGAGAGCCAAGCTTTACAGGTGGGATCGAGAGGCCAGTCAGTGGAAGGAGCGTGGGGTTGGAGACATGAAGATCCTCTGGCACACGATGAAGAATTACTACCGGGTCCTGATGAGAAGAGACCAGGTGCTCAAAGTGTGTGCGAACCACGTCATCACCAAAACAATGGAACTGAAACCCTTGAATGTTTCCAACAATGCTTTAGTTTGGACTGCCTCAGACTATGCTGGTGAGCTCTACACTCAAATGCCTCTTTCCGGTTTGGGGATTTTTCTAAAATTGATAACGAATGAAACAATTTATAACAGTTTATAACTGTTATAACAATTTATAACAGTTTATAATTTATAACGAATGAAACAATTTATAACAGTTATTATAACACAAAGGTCACTGTGTTGTTTGTTGTTTAATAGATGGAGAAGCCAAAGTGGAACAGCTTGCAGTGAGATTTAAAACTAAAGAAATGGCCGATTGTTTTAAGAAAAAATTTGAAGAATGTCAACAGAATTTATTGAAACCCCAGGAACAACAGAAAGAACAGGTATCACCGAGAGCAAAGGAGACAAATCCTGTGGTGTTTTTTGATGTTTGCGCAGATGATGAGCCTCTGGGACGTATAACCATGGAATTATTTTCAAACATTGTTCCTCAAACTGCTGAGAACTTCAGAGCACTGTGCACTGGAGAGAAGGGCTTTGGTTTCAAGAACTCCATTTTTCACAGAGTGATTCCAGATTTTGTTTGCCACGTAAGTCTTAACTGTACATCACAATGGGTGTCTAGAAAAGTGCAGCACACCAACTTGGGAAATTTGGGTGTTTCTCCTCACTTATTATTTTCTTTAGACTTCTTTAGCATTTCCACACCCCCAGCTTCTGTCCCCAAAAGAACTTTCAGCCTAAAATGGTTCATATTTTTAATGCCTTGAACCTGCTGGAAATCGAGGGTGGGAAAAAGATCTTTTCATTTTTTGTCTTCTTTCATGAGTGGGTATTTCTTAGTTTTCAGACTGCATTCTCAAAGAAGCTGGGTGTTTAGGACCTACCCTTTAGTGGTTCTGTATGTATTTTTAACATTTTATTTGGGATTCCTGTTAATTGAAATCTTTTTTCAGGGGGGAGATATCACCAAACACGATGGAACAGGAGGACGGTCCATTTATGGAGATAAATTTGAAGATGAAAATTTTGATATGAAACATACCAGTCCTGGCTTACTATCCATGGCCAATCAAGGCCAGGATACCAATAATTCTCAATTTTTCATAACACTGAAAAAAGCAGAGCATTTGGACTTTAAGCATGTAGTATTTGGGTTTGTTAAAGATGGCATGGATACTGTGAAAAAGATTGAATCCTTTGGTTCTCTTGAAGGGTCTGTTAGTCGAAGAATTATTATCACAGAATGTGGACAGATATAAAATCATTGTTTTTCATAGTAGATTTTACCTGTATAAACAGTTGAAGCCTAGCTGTTATGACAACATGGTAATTATGTTCAGCTTTTGAAAATGGACATTTCCAATGTATAAATATAAAATTGCAGCTTATAGCTGTTGTCACTTTTTAATGTGTTATAATTGACCTTGCATGGTGTGAAATAAAAGTTTAAACACTGGTGTATTTCAGGTGTACTTGTGTTTATGTACTCCTGACATATTTGTATTAAAATGGAGTAATACTAATCTTGTTAAAAGCAATAGACCTTCTCAAACTATTAAAGGAATATGATATATGCAATTTTAGTTTCTTCTAAACTAAACTTTAAACTTTAATTTCTTCTTAGACTTCCTGCATGGATATACTTATTGTTTGGATAAAGGGACCATGACTTGGATAGTTTTTATTTCAGATTTGGAATATATTTGGTAATTTTCACTATTGGTGTGCTCATTTATAAATATTCACTTGTGAGTGGGTAGAGCCAGAGGGTAGAGACTTAACCAAAGTGCTCTTCTATAAATTCTTGCACCTCTTGTATAGCTAACAGTACCTTTTTTCCTTAAAATGTTATGTAGCTTCCTGTGCTCTTCCCAAGGTATTAAATTAATTTTTACATTTTAAGTAAGTTGAGTATTTAGACTTTTTAAAAAACCTGTCATCTATTTCTACTACCTCAAACTGCATTTGGTTCTGATAGAACTTGAATTTTTCCTTGCAGTTATTGTGATAAAGTATGAGTATTTTAAAAAGGTCTATACCATGTGCTTTGGTTAAAGATTTGGTTTATACTAGATTGTTGCAGTACCTTTTTCTGGTGAATTTTGTAGCAAAAATAAAGTGACAATTGTTAACAGCCATGACATTTAAAATATTCATTACTTGTGCATCTAGTTGTTTTTTCATTCTGGAACCAAAGTAAGGAGATAAAGATCCGTAAACTTAAACTGCCACCTAATTTTCCAGAGCTCCCAAGGAGAGGACTGTTTTCCATTTGGGTATACACTGAAAACTTACTTGGAAATGGCTAGTGTCAAAAGTTCGACAGAAAACGGGGGACGTTCTCATCAGCTTACTCGTGTGGCACCACAGGGCACCCCGGGAGAGCACGTTTTGCGTATTCCAACCTCTGCCGGCGGTGCCTTCTGCCCTCCGGGGTTCTTTCCAGCGGAGCCGCCTCATTTCGGGTAGTGAGGCAGTGGGGCTGTCCTGCCGTTTGGGGTTTGGAAACAGGCAGTCCTGGGACAGCACCTGCTGACCGCCTGTAGTGCGGGGGTCACGTGGGGTCCGTGTGCCGGGAGCGGCGGACGGCCCCGACCCTCCGAGTGTGGGTGTGTGTGCGTGTGTGTGTGTATGCGGGGGGGGGGGTGGGTGGGTGGATGCATGCGGGTCCCCGCGCGCAGCTGCCTGGCGGGGACACTGGTTCCTGTCACGTTTCCGGGCGCCTCCCCAGGGATTCCAGGCTGCGGGAGGCACTCGGAGGCGCCCCAAAGATTACAACTGTGGACTCACAAGCTTGGTAACGAATGCTTTGGCCGAAACCGACTTCTCCAAGATTAGTGTCTCACAGCTGCTTCCGATGGGTTCGAGCGCTTATGAGACGGACCCGCGCGGGCTGCCCCTCGGCGCGACCCTCGGGAAGGAAAGGAAAACACGAGAGACCCGCGCGCCGGCCCGCAACGCGCCCCCACGGCCCGCGAGCCCGGACCTGCGCCAGAGGCCGCGCTTTTGCCGGAGAGACGGCGGCGGCGCGGCGCGCCGTGCGTCACGGCGCAAATCCGCCGCGCCCGCCCCGCCCGGCCGCGCGCCGTTGCCAGGGAGACGACGGCAGCCGCGGCCATGGAGCCGAGGGTGGTGAAGCCGCCCGGGCAGGACCTGATGGTGGAGCGCCTCGAAAGCCGCTACGGCGTGGGGGGCGGCTGCCCCGCCGAGGTGAGGTCCTGCCCTGCCTGTCGGCCCATGCCAAGTCCGCGGGTCGCCGGATCTGCG
>NW_006784423.1:207880-210418 GCF_000442215.2 Lipotes vexillifer | reverse complement strand
GCGTTCCCGGCTGTGACTTGCGTGGGGGTTGGAACCGCCTCGGTCCCGCCCCATAGCGGCGAGTCCGAGCCGGCTTCAAGCCGAAAAGTGTGGACGCGCGTCCTGCTGGATCCGCGGTGGCCGCCTCTGTGCGCGGACCCGGCGCACGTGTCGGGGCGGCAGGGAGGGGGCGCTGCGCCGGGGCGGGGGCGGGGACCCGGGATCAGGCCGGTTGTGTGGGGCGGGGGCGCCGGGCGGCCCGGCACGCCCTGGTCACCGCTCCGTCGCTCTCTTTCAGCCCGGGCGCCGGCGGCCGGACGTGGCGGAGCGGCGGCGGAGGCGGCGGCGGCCTCCCCGTACCCCAGGTAGGGCGGCGGGCCGGGTGTCCGCGCGGCTGGGGAGGCGCTCGCTCTTTTATTCACCTCACAGGTAGTTTATTGCGCAGCGTTTAATGCTTGAAGTGTATAAAGGGGAGAAATAAAGTGTTGAACGTTTCGGCACTGGCGGGATGTCGTGACGAGGTGGAAGAAGGGCGGATTCTGAACGTTCGGGGAGTTCGCCTACCGCCTGCGGTCCTTAGGTACCGACCCATAGAACAGGGTTAGAGGCACCTGCTCTGCTTGCTTCCACGCGTCGTTGCCGGCGTCACGTGCGGGGGTGGGGGGCGGTGATGAACGTCAGTGCTTGTTGAAGAGCTGACTTGATGCCTGTTTTCTGGAAGTCTGCATTAGGGAGACAGACAGACAGGAAATCGGTACGTAGCTTTGTTCTCCTACGTTTCGGGGTCGAGAGTGAGGTCGTTGATATCTAACCTTAGTGAGCAGCCTCTGCAGTCTTCTTTCCTGTTCACAGAGGACTTCGGTTTCTGCTCACGTGGAGATGAAGCTGGTCCGTCGCTGAGATGTTACTCTGATGAGAGGAGGCGCGGCCCCACATTCCCCCGTGGTGCCCTCAAGCTTGGGACCGTCAGTTGGCAAGGTACCCCGAGTCCTGCTCGGGCCTCCCCTGGGCATCTCGGGAAACTAAGGAGGGTCAGGGGCTGCCTGTGTGTTTGCTCTTCTCTGAGAGGAGCCTGCTGAGTGGTTGGAGAAACTGAGTGATTGTTGCTGAGAATTTGATAAAAGCACAAACCCAGCATCGTGTTTGCTGGCATAATGCAAAGTTACTTACACTGTGTGATAGATGGCTCTTCATCCAGGACCCAAATGAAGACCTTGCCCCCCCCTCCCTTTTTTTTTTTTTTTCCGGTACGCAGGCCTCTCGCTGTTGGTTGCGGCCTCTCCCGTTGCGGAGCACAGGCTCCGGACGCGCAGGCTCAGCGGCCACGGCTCACGGGCCCAGCCGCTCCACGGCATGTGGGATCTTCCCGGACCGGGGCACAAACCCGTGTCCCCTGCCTCGGCAGGCGGACTCTCAAGCACTGCACCACCAGGGAAGTCCCCCCCACCTTTTTAATTATTAAATAAGGAATTAGGGTAAAAACGAGTATAAGTTTGTTAGGCGGCGGTATTAACTCAGTCTGTGTCGTGTGTCTCCTGGTGTGGTGAGCACTGTGTTCCAGGTAGCAGAGAGGGAGATGGAAGAAGTCAGGCCAGGGAGCTGGTATCAATGCCTACAGTATATGTATGATGTGGTGCTGGGCTGTGAGGAGTCAGCAGTTTTGCAGAAGAGATTTTACTCTGGGTAAAACCACTGTAAAAACAGTGGAAGCTAAGGTGAAATAAAGTTCTAAGTTGAATACTATTAATGCCAGAAATATGTGGCAGAAGGAAGTGCTTAGGTATGGACAGGGAGCAGACATTTTGAAATAACGTTAAACCATAAAGATGTGTATGTATACAAAATGGAACGTTGGGGTATTGTGGAGAGAAAAAAAGAAAGTTGTGCCTAAAGTATCTGTTGTTAACGTGATTGATATCTTGGAGCTTGAATTGCTTCATTCTCTGATTAAACGAATTAATCCATGTAAAGGACTTGGAACAGTGTTCAGTGCGTAGAGAAGCACTCAGACGCGCCGCTGCTTATCATCATTACTCTTACTGCTGTTTCCTTTGGCGCTCACAAAGTCACCTAGTTGATCTGGAGTCAAGATTTGGACATGGGGTAGATCGAATATAGAGGAAGGAAAGAGAAAACTGCTGCAAGTTAATTATGAATTCATGGAAATTATTTTCATATATTTAACTGATAGTTTTATCATCTTTAAGGTAAGCAGTCTGGGTGTAATTTCAAGTTACAAGTTGAAGCTTGTGGACTGTGAATGTTTCTAACATTGGACAGTTTTTCCACAGTCCCTAGTTGTGATCTAGGGTGGAGTCGTGGAGCTGCCCCCCACAGGCTGCAGGTGTCTGTTGAATTCTTGAGATGGGGCTGGTCTGAATTGACATGTGCTGTGAGTATAAAATACACAGCTGATTTTAAAGATGGATAAAGGAATGTAAAATGTCTTATTTTAAAATATTGATTGGGCTTCCCTGGTGGCGCAGTGGTTGAGAGTCTGCCTGCCGATGCAGGGGGTGCGGGTTCGTGCCCCGGTCCGGGAGGATCCCACATGCCGCG
>NW_006784423.1:205864-207671 GCF_000442215.2 Lipotes vexillifer | reverse complement strand
GGCGTACACAAAAAAAAAAAAAAAAATATATATATATATATGTGTGTGTGTGTGTGTGTATATATATATATATATATATATAGTATGTTGAAATGACAGTGTTTTAGATATACTGGGTTAAATATAGTATATTGTTAAAATTTCATGTCTTTTTATGTTTTCAATGTGACTGTTAGAATTTTGTTTTTTCTTCTTGCGGCACCGAGAGGCTTGCAGGATCTTAGTTCCCCGACTGGGGATTGAACCCAGGGCCGTTGGCAGTGAGAGCACAGAGTCTTAACCACTGGACTGCCAGGGAATTCTCCAAAATTTTAAATTATCTTTTGTGACTTGCAGTATATTCTCTCTGAACAGCACTGGTCTGGAAATGTCAACGTTCAGATGATCTTTTTGGAGAGAACACCTGGGATTCTAGTTCTCCTTCACCTTTTGCTGGTTATGTCACCTGTCAGTTAGTTGGACTTCAGGTTTCCGTTTTCTACCTTAAACACTATTGCTCTTAGTTACAATTAGAGAAAGCAGTGCCTGTCAGACCTGCCGCACAGCAGCGTCGGGGTCAGAAGGAGGAGTGCGCAGCGTCCACAGGGTGTGCAGTCTGCAGTTGAGCCTGTTTGAATGTGTAGAAGGATCTTTGTAGTGAGTTTTCAGCATCAGTGATTGGTACTTTACAATTTTTCCTTTTGCTTTTTTAAACATGTTTACTTGTTACGTTTTTCACAGTTGTTACGCTGTTAATATTTGAAAAGCAGTCTCACCTGCCTTAAATGCTATAGAAATCTTCCAGAATGCTGTGATAGAATTTTTTTTAAAGCCTAGATGAGGAACTGGATTCTTTTCAAGATTTAAAACAACGGGAAACAGGAAGAGTTCATTGGGAATGATCCTAGGGTTAGGGCCTCCGAAACAAACAAGCAGCCTTTTAAACAGATAAACAGAGGTAAGAGAAATACTCATTTTAGAGCAGTCATTTAAACAGTAACTCTGTCAAGTAGGGCACATAAAGCTTACCCCATAGTAATAACCCTGGTTCTCAGGGGTCTGTATTTCTGTGTCCTGGATTTTTGTAAGCCATGAGCTGGTTACTGTGCTTGCCATTAAGCTAAAGGAAAAGAAAAAATAAACTTCATGATTTTCCAGTAGAATTTGTACACTCTCAAAGTTTATCAAAAGCACTTAATAATCAACTGAATATTTTTATAATTTCTTCAGTTCTTTTTCATGTCAGTATTTGTTAGGAAGTGAGTAAAATTATGGTAGTAGGTGGCTATTCCTTAAACATTTTAGGAAAATAGCCCAGATCACTTGAGGTCTGGCTTCCTTTGGCCCTGAGCCAGTAGTTGCTCTCTGTGTACCTGGCTGCCTATCCTAGTTTTGTCAGGATTTCAGGAAAAGAGGCAGCTGGGGTGGTGCCCTCCCCTCTTGGCTGCAGGACCCAGCTGCCCCTGGGAGCCTCTGCGTCTCCCGCACACACAGGACACTCGCTGCTGCGTCCTCCTCATCATTTGTCTCAGTGTGCGAGGAGCATGAAGAATACTGCCAGCTTGTGTTTCCTGCTGTGCGGTGGATTTTTCCCACGGATGACCATTGAACAAGTGCTGAGTGTGTGTAAAGGCTGACAGAACTAAGGAGCCTTCAGGCCGGTGCTGGGGGGACGGGAGCCCGAAGAGGGTGTCTCCCCTTGAAGCGCGTCTGCTGAGTGAGGGAAGGGAGACGTTTTCCTTTTTTTTTTTTTTGCGGTACGTGGACCTCTCACTGTTGTGGCCTCTCCCGTTGCGGAGCACAGGCTCCAAACGCGCAGGCTCAGCGG
>NW_006784423.1:203052-205852 GCF_000442215.2 Lipotes vexillifer | reverse complement strand
GGGGTTCTTTTTTTTTTTTTTGGCGGTACGCGGGCCTCTCACTGTTGTGACCTCTCCTGTTGCGGAGCACAGGCTCCGGAAGCACAGGCCCAGCGGCCATGGCTCAGGGCCCCAGCCGCTCCGCGGCATGTGGAATCTTCCCGGATCGGGGCACGAACCCGTGTTCCCTGCCTCGGCAGGTGGACTCTCAACCACTGCGCCACCAGGGAAGCCCCTTTTTCCTTTTTAAACGTTTCTACTTTTTGTCTTGGCTCCCCAGTCTGTCCAAGACGGGGAGTACTGTGAGAGAGCCCTTCTTAAAGCCGGGGCGCTGCCCCAGCTGGAGGCTAATGCAAGGGAAAACCACCGTGCTCGGGATTAGCAGAGCGTGAGTTCTGATAGCTCAGCGCTGGCGAGGAGCGAAGCAGGAGGACCTCGCCCTCCACTGCTGTCAGGGGAGCTGGTTAGCTTTGGGCACCGTGCAGTTGACTCTGCATGTGTACCTGGCAACCCTGCAGCGTTGCTGCTGATCGTGTGCCCCAGGGGAGCACTCACCGTGTGCGCCAGGAGCCAGTTGCAGGGCTGCCTGGCCCCTGTGCAGGCAGCACCGCTCAGGTGTCCGTGAGCAAAAAACACAGCACGGGTGAAGCAGTGGAGGGTGGTGAACCTGCCGCCGCCATCGATACAGGAGCGTGTTATTTAACGGGGGAGTGTATAGACGTCACGTAGTTACAAGATTATTTAACTACAGACGCCATATAAAGTTTAAAGACAGGCAAAACAAATAATTTTTTAAACATAAGTAGTAAAAATTAAAAAGAAGTGAAACAATGATGAGCACTGTATTTGGGTTAGCGGTTAATTTGGTGTAAGGGAGAGAAGGGAATGTGCTCTGGGGTTTCTGAGGTAACTTTCCATTTCTTGGCCTAGGCAGTTAATCCATAAGTGCTTTCGCGCACTCATCTTTGGAGTAACCTCAGATTTACAGAGACGTTGCAAAAAGACCACAAAGAATTCCTGTGCGGCCTTCATCCAAATTTTCTAAATTTTCTAAATGTTAACTGTTAGCTATATCATTCTTTCTCTCTGCATATAGTCCTTGAAACTTTTTAACAATACTATGAGGATATTTAAAACTATAAATTAAGTTTTTAATTTAAGTTTAATTTTCTTAGCAGTTGCTGGGCCAACTAATTTGGCCTCAGATTCAAGGAACTGGACTGACTGTTGCAGTGATGCTAGTGACTCTCCTTCGAAATGTGTCAGCTCCCCAGCGTCCAGAGCCTCAAACAAGCAGGGTGTGCTTCCACATCAGGTCAACCAGATCTACGATGAGTTACTCCAGATATACCAGAAACTGCAGGTGAGCCCTCAGGCCGACCCGAGGGTCGGGAAATGTTGATGTTGTCAGCACCAAACATTGAGGAAACACGAACACAGTGTTTAGTTTTAATTGTGTTAGTTAAGTGTTTATTTCCATCCCATCCTTACTGAAGGAATAAAACAGAATTTGCTGGTAAAGTATGCTTTTTGAAGTAGGTGTTCTAGATTCATTGTCTTAAATACCCATATGTAAAAAGTTCTCCTGTCAGCTCTCACCAGAATTCAGTTCAGAACAGTGGCCTTTATCTTCTTTGTCTCTAAAGGATGTAATTCATGTCTTTCTCAAGCATCCGCTATGTGGGAGTACAGAAGGAAGCTGAAGTATATGTAATAACAATTTCTGTTTGAAATTCTTCTAGTTGGAAATATATATATATGTATAATTTTTTTTTTTTTCTTTTTTGCGGTACGCGGGCCTCTCACTCTTGTGGCCTCTCCCATTGCGGAGCACAGGCTCCAGACGTGCAGGCTCAGCGGCCATGGCTCACGGGCCCAGCCGCTCCACGGCACGTGGGATCTTCCCGGACCGGGGCACGAACCCGTGTCCCCTGCATCGGCAGGCGGACTCTCAACCACTGCGCCACCAGGGAAGCCCATGTTTGACTTTTTGAGGACCCGTCAAACTGTTTTCCAAAACGACCGCACCATTTTACATCCCACCAGTGCTGCACAGGGTTCCAGTTTTTCTCTGTCTTTTTGATTCTAGCCATCCTAGTGGATGTGAAGTGCTGTCTCGTGGTTTTGATTTGCATTCCCCTGATGGCTAATTGATTTCAATTGTGGACATGAGTATTTTGTGCCACCTGAAAGCACACAGGTGGAGATGTAAATAGGCAGTTTGGACTTGAGTCTGGAGCTTGGGAGAAAGAGCTGAGCACCGCAGTTTGGAAACAGTGAGTTGCATGCGCAGTGCTCTTAGCCCCTGGGTGGATGGAACCAAGCAGAGGAAGTATGGAGGAAGGAAGCAGCTTAATCCCCAGTCTTGAGGAGCAGCAGTAATTGAAGGGCAGTGAAGGGAGTAGAGCCCGCGGCGGGGAAAGGGGACCCGGTGGAGGTGGTGTCAGGGAGGCGAGGAAGGAGGGGACCAGAGTGTGCGATGTGTGAAACCAGGGCTGGCGCGGGGCCTGTGGGTTCAGTGATTGGGCAGCTGGTTCAGTAGGGGACGTGGGTTGAGGCCAGATGAAAGTATCAGTACGTCGAGGAGTGAGTGGGATGTCAAGAGGGCTCAGCAAATGTAGACAACATTTTAAAGAAGTTTGTGAGGAGGGGAGGCCAGTGGGCGGGATCCAGAGAGATTTCATTTCTGATGCGACGGAGTGTTGGAAATAATAGAGCACTGAGTGGCAGCAGTCTCCCCAGGAGGCAGAGGCAGTGGGAGGCCGGCCTCCCTTTGTAAGGCTGTGTGCTCACGCTGTCTTCTGTACCACCCCCCCCCGCC
>NW_006784423.1:165981-202972 GCF_000442215.2 Lipotes vexillifer | reverse complement strand
CCCCCCCCCCCGTGAAGGCAGAGACCAGGCTGCCTGCACAGAGGCTGGAGGAGGTGATGGATTCAGGGTGGAGGGTGGAGAAGGTTTGCATAGGCCCGTGGGGAATGCGGGGAGGTGGGGGAGGATTTCTGGGCCGCACGGCAGCGCCTCTTCAGGTGTGAGGCTTTCTTTTCCAGGGGAGCTCAGCTGGCGTCGGGGCAGGGAAGGTGGCTGGAGGGCATCCCAGGCGATGGGAAGGGCAGGCGTGGAGGGCATCCCGGCGGGCGTGGGGAGTTCCACGGTGCTCACCTTGCTTGCACCCCAGATTCTCTCGATGGCTGTTGCTGCATCTGCGCTCACTTGGTTCCGATGCGTCCGAAACAGCGTTCGATTGAGCTGCCATCTCAATGAATGAGACTCTCACTTGTACTGCTGGTGCGTGTGCTTCTGAAAAACACTAAACTCTGCTCTTTCTATACAGTGTGAAACTGCAGCACAACAGGAATTTGCTGAAGAGCTTCAAAAGCGAGAACGTTTTCTGGCTGAGAGAGAAGAGCTGCTTTTCAGACATGAAAGTGCCTTGAATAAAATTAAAGGTGTCAAAGAAGAGGTTCTTACAAGGTTCCAGGTCTTGAAGGAGGTGAGCGCATGGCGCTGACTTTAGCCTGCAGGGCCGTTCTCTGCTTTGGGCTCCCTGCTCGTTCGCATTTGCACGTTTGCTCAGCCTTCCCGCCCTCACATTTTCTCCTGGACCAGTTGCAGGTGGGTTGCAAAAATCAGGGCCCAGCACCCTAAGTTCTTCTTCCGTGCTGTGAATTGCCTCAGAATGAGGGTGTTCTCCACACCATTGTTGAACAGGAAATGCATATGCTAATTACATAATTTAACTTAAAATACATACACAGTCCACACTCACTTTCCCAGTGGGTCCCCAGATTGTCTTTTATTGCTCTTTGTTTTGTTCTCTGATCAAGGAACTAGACGAAATGCAGGCAAATCTCATTGGTTTCTCTGGATCTAGAGCAATCCACGTCACCATTTTGCTTTTTCTGAGGCTTTTCTTTGAAGATTTTTGGCCTGTGGTCTTAAAGAGTGTGTCTTATTCTGTATTTGCCTGATTGTTTCATAATGTTTATATTCAGATTAAATATTTTTATCGAGACTGTCAGGTAGGTGGTACGGTATTGTTCTTTGTTTCCTATCGAGAGATGGGTTACTATACGTGCAGCTTATATAGAGGAGAATTTACTATTTGTTTGGAAAGCGCATGCAGTCTCGCGATGGGCGCCGTGATCAAGAAGAGTAGTCCCGGCCCCCAGGGTTCCCACGTGCTCCTCGCAGCTGTCCGTCCCCCCCCCCACCTCCCCGCACCCCCAGCAAGCACCCTCCCCCACCTCCCACTTTGCTGTCACCCCGCAGGTTTCTGAGTCTGTTCCTCTCTCCAGTCCTTTCCTTGTGCGTCCTTCAGATTTGAACACGGGATCACGGTTTCTTCTTTCATTTCCATGTTGCACTTGATCTCGTCTAGAGAATTGTTTTATTTCTGGCATTTTAAAGTTCTAAATGTCCCGATTATTTTCAATTTTTCTCGTGAGAATTTCTGTCTTTCCATTTGCATTCACTGGCATTTGGAATTCAGTTAAAAATCCCACCGTAGATCACCTAAGGGTTGGCATTTTTCTTGAAACCTAATCACATTTTTCTGGTTCTTTGTATGTGCAGTGAGTTTGGGATTGTCTTCGGGACCTTTTGGATATTATTAATTTTGTATAGATTCTGGATCCTTTCATAACACTCTGGAGAATGTTGGTTGTATGTATTCATTTCTTAAGCAGTGAGCCCAGTGGGTTGAGGCTGAGTGTTTTCTCACCGTGTGGGCTGTGCCCCCCTCGTTCTGTTTCCAGAGCCTGTGCTGTTGCTCTGGAGCCTGTCATGCAGGCACCGCTGGGGGTTCTCAGCCTTTGCTGTGATGCTCTGGGTCTTTAAGGTGCCTACGCGCAGGGGGGCTGTTTTTAAACTGAACTCCTGTCTCTGCCCCTTTGCTCTGCTGCTTTCGCCGGCTCAGGGCTGATCCAGATTTGAGCACATTCCTTGGCTCCTGGGGTCCCCCTCTTCCTGGTTTCCCAGCCCTGAAAAGCAGTTTCTCTCCAATTAGCTGTGTCTGGGGCCTGCCCTGGGGCAAGACTGCAAGGGAAAACGAAACCCGGGAAACTTCAGCCCCTTGATGGTTTCTCCTCCAGGTTTTCCCTCCTTTCTCCTATTCCCTGCCTTTGTTTCCCTTTGACATTCCTTAGGTAGTTGCTTTTTGTGTTTTGTGTATGGTTTTTAGTTGTAATTAGTTGTAATTGGTAAGAGAGGCAGAGTGCAGTGGGCTTATCCCTCTGGAAATGGAACCCATGTCATACATTTTTTTTTTTTTTTTTTTTTTTTGCGGTACGCAGGCCCCTCACTGCTGTGGCCTCTCCCGCCGCAGAGCACAGGCTCCGGACACGCAGGCCCAGCAGCCATGGCCCACAGGCCCAGCCGCTCCGCGGCATGTGGGATCCTCCCGGACCGGGGCACGAACCCGCGTCCGCCGCATCGGCAGGCGGACTCCCAACCACTGCGCCACCAGGGAAGCCCCATGTCATACATTTTTAATCTCTTCTGGAGGTGGAAGATTTGTACAGTGAGAATGTTAATCTAATTTTTAAAATACGTATAGTATATGTGACCATATCCTAAGTTATTTAAGGAGTCATTTAACGTAATAATAAAGTTGCATAAAGCTAATTTTTTTCACAAGCTTGGATTTTTAAACAGGCCAGAAGAATGAATGCTTGGATTCTCAGCGCTCTCCATCCCAGTTTTAGCCTTGATGTTTTTCTCTTTGGATTTGTCTGTATGCTACTTGTAATAAGTATAAAGCTAACTGCTTTATTTTAATGGAAACTAGATGATTACTTGAAAGAAGGAAATTAACTCAGTTTCTTGACTTCCTGTGGAAACTTGCTTGTTTTAATACATTACGCATAAATTTGAGAGTAAAAGGTGAAAGAAACTATATAAGTATTCACAATTTAAATCTAAAAGTGCTCTCATTTAAATGGAATTAGAGGGGAAATTGATTTTAATCATTTATAAAACTGGTTAAGGAAAGTCGAATAGTTTGGGGCTCAGGAAATTTTATTATGTATTTAAGTTTTTTGAGATGTACAATTTTAGCTAATTTATGAGAACAAGAAGTTAGTTTGTTCTGTCTGTGGAATATTACCTCTACTCCACAAGGGTAATTTAAACCTTAAATTTTAATTCACAAAGCTATGAATAATTAACTAGTCTCTGAAAAGGATCAGAAATCCTTCATTGTTTTATCATTCCATGATGTCAAATAGAAATTATTTCGGTGTGTTTCCGTTGTGGATTTTTCTGAGCAGAAGCAGAAAGTAGCCTTATTGCTAATTAATTTGTGTAATATGTTTTAATAGGTATTTAACATATGCTTTTAATGCTTTGTTATTAGTTTGGTTGATTATACAGTTTTTATAAGTCATTTGCATTATTAGTCGTTATGCTTAAATACACTGATTAAAGTCCATGTGATTCAAGGCGATTTACTTTTAATTAATTTATGTTCAGTGGCATTAGTGACATAGAATCTGTATTTTTTCCCTCCTAGCAACATGATGCAGAAGTTGAGCACTTAACTGAAGTTCTTAAGGAAAGAAAGAAAGAAAGCAGGAGGCTAAGGTTCTCTTTTGCTGCATTGAAAGAATTGAATGATAGCTTAAAAAAACAGGTAAGACCTATTTTATCTATATTAGCTTCTAAGACATTCTTAGAACTATATAGATTAACAGGTTGTAAGTCAAAATCTTAGAACATATTCTGGCTAGAGAAAACCTTGATTATCTGTATTTGTTACCTTTATTATAAAATACTTGCAAATATAAATAAAGTATTCTTAAGCCCTTGGTTTCTCATCATCTGTTCTGACAACCAGCTGAGATGTTTGACAACTTGAAATTTTTTAAACTGTTAAGAGCAATGACTAGATTAAAAACAAGCAAAAGAAAACCTGCCAACCTGGGTACTTTAGGCGCTGGTTTGTAGCTTTGTGCTGTTCTTGCACCTGCTGTCACACACCACTCTTTGGAGTGTCTGTGATGTGTTGATCCTGTGCTGGGGAGTGTGAGCTCATGCCCACTGTGTCACAGTGCGCTGCCCTTACGTATGTGAGTGCCGTGGTTTAGCTCCGTGCTTAATAATACTCAAGTAGCACCAAATCCTTAGGAGTTGTACTTTTTTCTTGCACTTCCCTTTGCCACCTTTTGTCTGAAAGATGTGAAAGTGACGGGCGCTGTGGACGAGGGAGAGGAGGGTGAGTGTGGGTGTTCGTGGGAGGGAGGCGCAGACGAGCAGAAGCGGGTGAAACTCGTCACTCTAGTGGCTAAGGCCTTGGGCTGGGGAGCTTCGTGGGTTCCAACATGTTGGTGAGTTCGTACTCTGAGAGAGCTGGGCTCCTGGAATCCCTTGGCTAGCTGTGTGTTCTTCACTACTTGTTACGACCTTTCCCCTTGGCAGTGATAACCAGGTCCCCCATTTCTCACTTCACCTGATGATCTGGCTTCTCTGAATCAGGTCTAACGTCCCACAATTAGCGTGTGACCTTGACTCACTGTTGTCTGGGAGCCTCCTTATCCCGGAGAGACTGCTTTTTCCCATCACAGTCTTAGGCGAGCACTCTTTTTTGAGAAGGGTTTCTTTAACTGCTAGTGTAGGTGCATTGTTGCCCATACCTGTCTCTTAGGTGGATATAATCCTTGATAATCTTGCGTGTCTTTGATGAGTGTGTGGTGACGGGAAGTGTGCATTATTACGAGTTTGAACCTATTGATAGGAGTGGGGAAAGGTTGAAAAGTTCACAAGAGAGGCGTGTGGGACATAATGAAGTTTAACACGGGAGTTCCAAAAGTAGTTAATAAGGCAGAAATGTAATATGTGAAGAGGTGACATCCAAAGCTGGTGAAAGATGCCAACCTGTAGATTCTAAGAAATTCTGTTAACCCTAAGCAGGAAAACCATATAGGCACGCTATTTTAAGACGCGAAGACTTTAGATAAAGATAAAATCAGAGAGAAATAAGACACTTTACCTTCAAAGAAGGAGCAGTAAGACAAATGGCTAACTTTTAAGAAGGAACTATCATGTACCTTATTTACATAAACAGAAAAAGAGAAATGCTCCCTTTCTTGTTGTATGAGGCCAGCATAACCTTGAAACTAAACCTGTCAAGAACATCACAAGAAAAAAAAAATGCAAGCCAGTCTCCCATGAGTACAGATGCAGAAATTTTTAATATCAGCAAATTGAATCCAGAGGTACACAAAAAGTGTAATACAACTCAGTGGACTTGGTCCAGGAATACAGGGTCATTTATCATTTGAAAATTAACACATCATCTGATAAAAGGAGAAAAATCATATAATTCCTTGTTTTAAAATTCAGCACCAACTCAAAGATAATAACTAGTAATAGAACTTAATTCTCATAGAGTACCTACCAGAAAAAAAAAAAAAACCAACTTCTGAATCACACTTAATGTAAGTTATTGAAATCTTTTCCCTTGAGATCAGAACAAGATAAAGGTGCTCACTGTTACTGTTTTGTTGAACTTTGTGCTGCAGTCCTGGTTAGTGCAGTGAGGAGAGGAAAGTCAGGGTCGGGAAGGAAGAAATAAGAATTATCCTCCGATGACATGATTATGCACAGATGCAGTAAGTATCCAAGTGAGCATACAGACAAGTTATTAGAATTAAACAAATTTAGGAGAATCTTTGGATATAAGTTCAGTATATAAAATATCAAGTGTATTTCTGTATATCAACCGTAATCAAGTAGTGAATGTTTATTGAAAGATACTATTGGTAGTAGCATCAAAAAGCATTGGATATCCAGGAATAAATCTAAGGAAAGATTATACATGTGTAAAACATGCATACTGAGGAGTGCAAAATGCTATTAAAAGCAACTAAAGAGGACCGAAATAAGTTGAAGGCTATGTTATGTTCAGGGATGAGAAGACTCAATATGGTAAAGATGTCGGTTTTCCTAAATTAACAGATACATTTGCTCCAATCGCAGTAATTCGTTGTGATATTTAACGATTTGTACACTTCTCTGTACATACATACTTCAATAAAAAGTTCAACTAAAAGACGTTTCCTATTAGAATGTATACATGTAAGATGTTAGGAGACTTGCACATTTTTCATAGAATGAAGTAAACTTTCTTAGAAACTCTTAATGTTTTAGGACCAAATGGTGGTTTTAGCTGTGATCTTCAATCATGGACGCTCCCTCAGTCTGTTATGTTATGTTGCTTGGTAACACAGACTAGATAAGACAGTACACTGGGAAAGCTTCAGTAGGAAATCGGCTTGAGGTTTGTATTGAAATATCTGATGTTTTCCTACTTTAGTTAAATGAAGTAAGTGAAGAAAACAGGAAGTTGGAGGTTCAGGCTAAAAGAGTTCAAGCTCGTTTAGATAATTTACAGGTAAGGTACCTGCTGTCCTCTTGAGACACAAGTGAAATTTAAAATGACTGCCTTTGGACTTTCTCACTTTTAATATAATTTTCTTTTAATTCACGGATCTGTACTGTCACAGAGGAAGTATGAGTTCATGACGATACAGAGATTGAAAGGATATCCCCACGCCGCTCACGAAGCAAACAGTTTAAAACGGGAAAAAGTACCAGTTTCAAAACCTCATAAGGTATGATATGATTTCTCCATTGGAAAGCCGGGACATTTTTCTCTTCCTTATTTTTTTTTTCCCTTTAGCAAACATTCTTCTTGGTGTGAAAGGATTCACTGTGATAATTTTGTAGAGGAGTATCGCTGTAATATTTCAGATACGCTTTTGTTTGCAAAAACAAAACAAAACGTTTAGCTGCTAAGAATATTCATGTGTAAGGCTTCTTGGGGACATGTGTTTTCATTCCTCTTGGAAATATAGCCAAGACTGGAATTTCTGGGTCATAAGGTAGAGGTATATTTAACTTTTGGGGCAACTACCAGTTTTCCAAAGTGGTTGTACCATTCATACTCCTGCTAGCACTGTGTAGACAACTTTGCTAAAAAGTTTGCTGTCAAGTTTTATGGCAACAAAAAACATTTGGTGTTTTCAGTCTTTTTCATTTTGACCTTTCCAGTGGGTGGGTAGTGATACCTCACTGGGCTTCAGTGGTTTTGATAAATGCTGTAGTTTTTCATAAAGTGAACTGGGCGGATGGCCCTGTTTAAGGATGGCAGTGGGAGCCCCAGCAGCAGAGGCGGGATTTGCCGTGGGACGGGCACCGTCTGGCCTGTGACTGGCCGGTGAGGATCAAGCAGGAGCCGCCGCGCTCCCAGCCCTGCGCAGGGGTCCACGCATGGGACCTCCTCGACGGGAGGCCGGGGGCCTCATCCGTCCACAGGGCCAGGCCTGGGGGAGCTGATTGTGCCGAGCTCTCGGGGCCCCCGCTTGGCGGTGCTGCGGGGTGTCAGCAGGGAGGTGCCGTGGCTCTGGGCCATGCTGCCGAGAGCACAGAGGACCTGGCCTGCGTCCCCTCCGGCACCTGCGGTGGGAGGTCAGCTCGGGGCGTGCTGTCGACGTGGGGCGGGGAGGGAGCCAAGCCCACAGCATTGCTGGCCTGGCCTCCACGTCTCGTCCAGGAGGAGCACGGCGGCCACAGCAAGGGCGGCAGCACCGGCCGCATGGCTCTCCCGGGAGCTTCAGGCCCAGGGCCCCCTCCTGACCTCCTGGGCCCCACGTTGCGCTCCCAACGGGGCTGCCCCAGCCTGGGGCCGCCCCGCCTGCCCTCACCTCTACCAGGCCCCGGCTGTGCGCAGAGGGGTTTAGTGGTTGGAAAAGGTCGTATTTAACTACCCCCCTCCTTTTTCCTGTCATGGATGCTGGCTGTGGAAAAAAAAATTTTTTTTTAAATTAATTCGTTTATTTTATTTTTGGCTGCATTGGGTCTTTGTTGCTGCGCACGGGCTTTCTCTAGTTGCGGCGAGCAGGGGCTACTCTTCGTTGTGGAGCGCTGCCTTCTCACTGCAGTGGCTTCTCTTGTTGCGGAGCACAGGCTCTAGGCACGTGTGCTTCAGTAGTTGTGGCACGCAGGCTCAGTAGTTGTGGCTCGTGGGCTCCAGAGCACAGGCTCAGTAGTTGTGGCGCATGTGCTTAGTTGCTCCGTGGCATGTGGGATCTTCCCAGAGCAGGGCTCAAACTCGTGTCCCCTGCATTGGCAGGCAGATTCCCAACCACTGCGCCACCAGGGAAGTCCCGTGAAAAAAATTGTTTAATTAAAAAAAATAATAATAAAGTAAATTGGAAAAAGTGGAGATTTATATTCAGGTTAGTCAAGATGATTGCAGTTTTCATCAAAAGTTCCTATTTGAAGAAAATTGAGAAGGTTAAAAGTGACTCTTGGTCAGAATAGTATAACTTTGTTTTCATTCATCTGATTCTGTTTTTGTGGATTGCTGTCAGCTTAATTTTGCCTTTTTATTAATTTGCTTTTGTATTTCTCTAAAATTAAATCTAGCATAGCTCCTGTTTAAGGAACATGTGTGATAAATGTTGAATTAAGTTGACTAAAAGTGATTTGAAGGAACACGGGAATCAGTTTAGTTGAATTTATAATTTTTTTACGGCAGTTTGTTCTTATTTTCCTCCCATTTTTGGTAGACTCTCAGAGAACAGGATTTCCAGGAAAAATTTTCCATACCCTATTTATAGAATGTTACGGTGTAAAGGAAAACAACTTTTTTGGGAAAAAGATTCTGAAGTTTCATGGTGGAAATGGTTTAGCTTTTGAGACCTTTAAATTTGTTAAAATCTATTAGTTATGGTGGTTCATGATCTTGAGTTAAGGCCAATTTTATTCTTCCCCATTATCAAACTTGGGTAAAGAATTTTAATGAAAATTCTCTCTTTTGGTTATAAGGTGCAGTTCTTTCAATTTCCTTGTTATGGTGGGTTTCTCCCCTTCTGTCAGCCAGCATTTAACGTTTCTAATATTAATTAGAGATATTTGATTTGGAATTGCTTTCATTTGGAGAAGATTTGTCATCCAATATGTGTTTTAGTGTTTTAGATAAATTATGCCATAATCACTTACCAAATTTAAAACTTGCCTTTGAAGTTTTAGGAGGCTATGAATTGAAAGAAGTGCTTGATTTAGTTTTTTTGCATATAGGTACCACTTAATGGACAAGTCTATGAACTTTTAACTGTCTTCATGGACTGGATTTCGGATCATCACCTTAGCAAATTGAAACGTGAGGAATCCGGGATGGATGGTGACAAGGCACAACTACCCACATCTGCTGCTCAGAGCAATGATACTCAGGAGAAGTGTGTGAAGGTTTGTTTTTTAATTTGAAATATATGACTCAGTAGACACGAAGATTGAAAAAGTGGTACATTTTACAAGAGAAAAAATGTTGAAAGTATTTTTGATAGAAAGTTGATTATACCAATAGTCAGTTCTAAAAAGATTCATTTCAGACTTAATTCAAATTAATTCATACTTATATTTTTTGTAACATGATGGGAATTTCTTTTTAAAGGCAGACCAGAAATTGAAAACCTACTCCAAAAATGGCAAAATAATTGTGTGTTAGAGTTAGGCAGATAATCAGTGATAGGAACAATTCCTGATACACATCATTTTAGGATTCAAATCGCACTAAAATAATTTTATTTTGCCTTTTGTCATGAAGGGTTAAATAGTATTTTCAAGGGGCTTCTCATTAACAAAGAGAAATGACCATTTTATTAAATTACAGACATTAATTTGGATATTGATACTCAGGATTTCCAGTCGGTATAAATTGTCATTAGAGATTGACGGTTGCATTCTACAAGAAATACATTAAAACTCTGAAGAGTGGATATCTAAAGTTGTTTGTTTGGTTTAACGAATTACTAAATACAGGCCAGGGTTTCATTTGAGGAAATTATTTCCGGTTTTCATCCTTACCTAAAAAGTTTCTTCTAAACGCTTTTTGTGCGAGGCAGGATAATGGCCCCGGAAATGTTCATAACCTAAGCCCTGGAACCTGTCAATGTGTCACATTTACATGGAAAAAGTAAATTAAGTACTAATCAGCTGACCCTCAAGTATAGAGATTAATCAGGATGATCTGGGTGGGTCCAGTAATCACGTAAGCACTTCAGGCCCGACAAAAGAGGCAGAAGAGTAGGTGAGACACTCAATGCATCCTCGCATCCTCAGTGGCTTTGAAGATGAGGCAGAGGGGGCTTCCCTGGTGGTGCAGTGGTTGAGAGTCCGCCTGCCGATGCAGGGGACACGGGTTCGTGCCCCGGTCCGGTCCGGGAGGATCCCACATGCTGCGGAGCGGCTGGGCCCCTGAGCCATGGCCGCTGAGCCTGCACGCCCGGAGCCTGTGCTCCGCAGCGGGAGAGGCCACGACAGTGAGAGGCCCGCGTACTGCAAAAGAAGAAAAAAAAAAGTGAAGTTTGAGTCAAACATTTTTTTAAACTTTTATGCTTCAAAGTATACTATCGTGAGAGTCAAAGGCAACCCAGTGAATGGAAAAAATATTTTTCAAATCAGATCTGATAAGGGACTTCCATCTTGAGTATTTAAACAAAAAGACCTTACAACTTAGTAATTAAAGACAGCCTAATTGAAAATGCTCAGTGCATCTGAATAGACGGTTCTCTAACACTCACCCAAATGGTCCATAAGCGTGTCAAACGATGCTCAGCAACGTTAGTAATTTGGGGAATGCAAATCCGAGTCACTTTGTTTTGTCACTTCACACCCCCTGGGATGGCTAAAATAAAAAAGCCAGATAATCTTAAGCATTGACCAAGATGTGAAGAAATCGGAACTCTCATGCGCTGCTGGTGAAAATGTAAAAAGGTGTAGTAGGAACTTTGGAAAATAGCCTGGCAGTTCCTGAGAAGATTAAATGTGGATTTACCAAACGAGTCAGCTGTTCCACTCTGAGGTGTGTACTCAAGAGAAACGCAGACGTGTGCGCACATAGATTCGTATGTGAATGTTCATGGCAACATGACGCACGATAGCCAACACGTGGAGACAACCCAGATGCCCATCAGCTGACAGATGGCTCAATAAAATGGTGTATGTAGATTGTGGAATATAATTTGGTGGTAAAAGGGGATGATGTATCCATGCATACTACAGCGTGAGTGAATTTTGAAAATACTGGAAGTGAAAGAAGCAAGTCACAAAAGACCACATATTGCGTGATTCCATTTATATGAAAATCCTGGAACCGTGTAAATCAGTGTAGAGAAAGTAGCTGAGTGGTTGTGAGGACAGGATGCTGAGATGCCTGCTAACGTTTAGGGTTCTTTGGGGGGAGGGTGATGGAAATGTTCTTGAACGGATTCTCAGGATGGTTTCACAACTCGCTGAATATACTAAAAATCACTGAATTGTACCCTTCACGTGGGTGACTCGTATGGTGTGTGAATTATGTCTCACTAAAACGATTACCAGCAAATTCACCACCGCCACCGTGAAAGGCGGGAAAGACACCGGGCCAGCACCAGGTGCTCCTGCTCCTGGCATCCCCTGGGTCCGTAGACCTGGGACACTCCACCTCCTCCCCCCTCCCCTCGCTTCCCCTCCCCAGCTTCATGCTGGTAACCTAGTGAACTGACTGACTGTCTCACACTTCTGATTTTCCTGCGTGCTTCCTCGTGTTATGTACCTTGTTTGTGACAGAAGCACTTTATACACAGTTCTGTGTACTTTATCTTGTATGCCTATGTGTGGTCCCAGTTGAAAGATTTCTCTCTGCAATGGAAGACTTTCCTTCCTTAACAGTTTTAAATACTGTAATTTAAGGGTGGGGGAATTAAGAATACAAAATGTTCCTGCGATTATGACCTTAACAGAGTAGGTGGTTATCAAATTCTGTTCATCCACAAAAGTACTCAATTTCGGGTGTCTGTAAGTTTTCAGTTTTGCTTGAAATTTCATTCTAGAAAATAACTAAGACGAGAAGGAAATTAATGAAGAGCTTTCAGGAGAAAATAGAGTCAGGTTTATGCTTTGAAAGGGTCGTGTCTTCTGTGACACGGCAAGAGGGTCGAAGAGATGCAAGAATGGGCCTGGAGGACACTTAGGAAACGCAGGTGCTTCAGGGGAAGGACAGTGTGGCTGTGAGCTGGAAATGGGCCATCTAGAGAATGTTTGGGGGGAAGATTGACGAGACTTAGTGATAGATCCCATATAAAAGGTGGACTCTCAGGGTTGGCGCCCAGGCTCCTGACTTTGCACCGGGATGAATGTTGGTCGCGTTCACTGCGAGTAGGAAATACGACACGAGATCTGGGTTTGAGATCTCCACTGTTGGTAAGTTAGTTTTAGACGAGTTGCGTTGCAGACACCAGAGTGCGTGTGTGGGTGTGGGTGTAGGTGTGGCTCCGGGGGCTGGGGCTCTGCGGAGAGGCCTGAGCTGGGCGTGTGGCTGTGGGGGGTTGTGAGTCCCGACTGGCTAGCGCTGAGTCGAGGAACTCCGGTATTTAATGGTCAGGTGAATGAGGACCAGCCAGCAGGAGAGAGTGGTGGTGGCCCGAGACGTAGAGGGGAGCTGGGTATCGCGGGAGCAGCTGGTGGCACAGAAGCCGGGGGGCTTCCAGAGGAGTGCGTAGGCCACATGTGTCCGTCCAGACTCAGAGGTTTATCTTTATACCTTATTTATCACATCTGGGGTCCAATTACATATGGTTTTATATCCTAGCTTTTATTATTACTATTTTTTTCAAACATTCTTTTCTTGCCATCTTTTTTTTTACATCTTTATTGGAGCATAATTGCTTTACAATGGTGTGTTAGTTTCTGCTTTATAGCAAAGTGACTCAGTTATACATATCCTATCCTTCTCAAACTCTTCCAAAATATAGCAGAGGGAGGAACACTCCCAAACTCATTCTACGAGGCCACCATCACCTTGATACCAAAACCAGACAAGGATGTCACAAAGAAAGAAAACTACAGGCCAATATCACTGATGAACATAGATGCAAAAATCCTCAACAAAATACTAGCAAACAGAATCCAACAGCACATTAAAAGGATCATACACCATGATCAAGTGGGGTTTATTCCAGGAATGCAAGGATTCTTCAATATACGCAAATCTATCAATGTGATTAACCATATTAACAAATTGAAGGAGAAAAAGACTTACTTCACTCTGTATGACAGACTCTAGGTCCATCCACCTCACTACATATAACTCAATTTAAAAACCCTGCAGAAAGTAGGCATAGGGGGAACTTTCCTCAACATAATAAAGGCCATATATGACAAACCCACAGCCAGCATCGTCCTCAGTGGTGAAAAACTGAAGGCATTTCCTCTAAGATCAGGAACAAGACAAGGTTGTCCACTCTCACCAGTATTATTCAACATAGTTTTGGAAGTTTTAGCCACAGCAATCAGAGAAGAAAAAGAAATAAAAGGAATCCAAATCAAAAAAGAAGTACAACTGTCACTGTTTGCAGGTGACATGATACTATACATAGAGAATCCTAAAGATGCCACCAGAAAACTACTAGAGCTAATCAATGAATTTGGTAAAGTAGCAGGATACAAAATTAATGCACAGAAGTCTCTGGCATTCCTATACACTACTGATGAAAAATCTGAAAGTGAAATTAAGAAAACACTCCCATTTACCATTGCAACAAGAAGAATAAAATACCTAGGGATAAACCTACCTAAGGAGACAAAAGACCTGTATGCAGAGAACTATAAGACACTGATGAAAGAAATTAAAGACGATACCAACAGATGGAGAGATATACCATGTTCTTGGATTGGAAGAGTCAACACTGTGAAAACGACTCTACTCCCCAAAGCAATCTATAGATTCGGTGCAATCCCTGTCAAACTACCACCGGCATTTTTCACAGAACTAGAATGTATCACTGTGGGGTCTTGATCTTTCAGCAAAAGGACATACTGTTGAAGCAGCATTCATTAATACCTTTTTTAAAGATTTGCATTATTTTTATAAGTTGACATGAATTAAGATATTTATGAAAGACACATATAAGGAGGAAAGTAAATATCACTCCAGTTACTGAAATCTCACTGTTAATATTTTTTAAAAACATCTTTTCTTACCTTTTTTTCAATATAAATTCATGCAGACATATTTTATGTAAGTGGAATCTTATTACACTTTTTGTAACCTGCTTTTATAACCTCAGAATATGCCATGGCAATAAATATAGATGCCATTATCATTTTTAATGGTTATATATGCACCATAAGTTTATTTAATCATTTAAGATTCAGAGTATGTTTTTATAGGTTAATCTTAAAATCCTAGATGTGCTGTTGCTGGGTCAAGGGGATAGATATGTAATGTTTCAAATACATATTTCCTTGTTGTGTTACATACGGTTTTAAAGTGAAGATTTTTTTGTTAGAGAACTCTTTTTTTTCTTTTGGAAAAAGATAATTTTTGGAAAGTTGTGATAATTGATTTCAGACATCTAAAAATAGTGTGTGTTTGTATTTTCCATCATTTTATCTTTAGCTTTTGCCTGTGATGACTGAGCAGCTACAGTGGATGCCTTTTGTGAATGCCAAGCTTCACGAGCCTTTTGTAAAGTTTATATATTGGTCTCTAAGGCAGCTCGATGCTGGAACACAGGTAACTGGTGAATGGGAGTCTATCTGCAAGTACAACCCTTTTGCTCTTGATCTTACTCTTTCACAGCTTTCCCCACGTGTCCTGTTCTGTTTCGGGACTTTTCCTCGCCACCCTTGCTTTGTTCACCACTTTCTCTTCTTTCCCCTTTTACTATCCTATTTCTCAATGCTGTAGGTCAGATTCAGGGTATAACATTGCTTTTGAGTTTCAGAATTGTGTAATAAGGAGTTTCACTGTGTTAGGTTATTGTTGAAACCAGCTGCTCCCCCCTCCCCGGCCTCATTATTTATTTTATAGTTTTTCATATTCTTCTGAAGGTAACAGAAATTGGTTTTTTGTCTTTATGCCAGTAAACACACACTAGCTAAATGGAACAGTGATTATTAGTATAACCTAATCAAAGAGGGAAAATTATTCCAGCATCTTATAAAATGAAGGGTAGGTGTTACCAGCTCATGTAAGGGTTATTTAATCCAAATATGACGTGCATATATAACCAATTGTGCTATGAGTTGTAGTAGGTTTGTAAAATGTTACTTTCCCAGTTAGTATTGATAAATGCTGTTACAGCTTTCATTTGGTTAAAAATGGAGAAAAACAAATTAGTGCTCGGGTAGCTTACTCTTGGTCCTGTGGAGCTCAGGAAGCACACGGCTAAACTGCTAAGTGCACGACTGGTGGTTAAGTAGTGGGATGGTTGAGGTTTAGGGAAAATGGCTTTCTGAGGGTTTCCTAAATATTTTGCCTTCATGGCGCACATGAGTGAGTACGTGAGCACGTGTGTGCGCGCACACGTGCATGCACATACATAACATACACACAGTTGACCTTAACTGTGTGTCTCACCAAAGTTATATAAATTATCTGGTCTGTTAATGTCACTGTTGACTTTGCTGTTCATGTGATGGTTTCTGAGAAAGGTTGGCTGAATGCTTGCTTTCAGCCGCAAAAGGCTAGACTCACGGAATTGAGTGAAACTTTGTTTTATCTTCCTTCCAAGAAGAGTCTTCTCATTTTTCTTCAGATAATTTGTCCTTGTCTTCAGATCGCCACTCAGTGCCACTCTGTGTGCACTGCCAGCCTGCACCCACTTTCTAGTGAAAAGTAGCATTCTTGCCACTCTCCCATTCGTTTGCTCAACATTTACTGATGGGTTTTTAACATTTTAGTTTTAACAATTGTGTAATTGCAAGTACTTTTTTAAAAATTAAGCTTTTTATTTTGAGATAGTTGTAGATTCACTTGTATTCATAAGAAATAATAGAGCGATCACTTGTTTCCATTCCCCCAAAGGTGACACAATCTAAAACTAGTTGCAGTACCACAACCACGATACTGACATGGCTGTAGTCAAGGTAACAGAACAGTTTCATCACCATGAAGGTTTCTTATGTTGCTTTTTAAATATATAGACTTTATTTTTTAGAGCGAATTTAGGTTCACAGCAAAATGGAGCACAGAGAGTTCTCGTAAACCCCTGCCCCACACATGCACAGCCTCCCCACTAAGAGTGTCCCACCAGATGGGACCTTTGTCACAGTCGATGGACCTGCGCGTGCACGTCATCATCACCCACAGTGTGAGGTTCACATCAGGGTCAATCTCAGTGTTGTACGTTCTCTGGGTTTTGACAGATGTATCACGGCATGTAACCGTCACTGTAGTATCATACAGAATAATAATTTGATACAAAAAGTCGTTCGCCCTAAAACTCCTCTGTGTTGTGCCTACTCTTGCCCTGCCCCCAACCCCTGACTCCTGGAAACCACCAGTCCATTTACTGTCTGCAGAGCTTTCCCTTTTCCAGAATGTCATAGAGCTGGAGTCATGCAGTGTGTACCCTTTTCAGACTGGCTTCGTTCACCTAGTCATATGTATTTAAGGTTCCTCGCTGTCTTTTCATGGTTTGATAACCCTTTTCTTTTTAGCCCTGAATAATATCCCATCGCCTGGATAGACCACAGTTTATCTGTCCATCACCTACTGACAGATATGTTGGTTGCTTCCAAGTTTTGGCAATTATGAATAAAGTTGCTATCACATCCATGTGCAGGTTTCTGTGTGGATATAAGTTTTCATCTCCTTTGGGTAAATATCAAGGAGCATGATTATTGGATAGTATGGTAAGAATATACTTTTTTTTTTTTTTTAAGCAACTACAAGCTGTCTTCCAAAGTGGCTGCGCTATTCTGCATTCCCACCAGCGGTGATGAGAGTTCCTGTTGCTTCACATCCTCGCCGGCATTCAGTGTTGTCTGTGTTCTGGGTTTTGGCCCTTCTCGTAGTGTGTAGCGGTATCTCACGGTGGTTTTAATTTGCGTCTCCCTGATGACGTATGATGTGGAGCATCTTATGTTTGCCTGACGTCTGTATATCTTCTTTGGTGAGGTGTCCAGGTCCTTTGTGCACTTTTTAATTGGGTTATGTATTCTCTTATTGCTGAGTTTTTAGAATTCTTTGTATATTTGGATAACAGTCTTGTATCAGATGTGTCTTTTGCAGGTATTTTCTCCTAGGGTATACCTCCTAGCCTAGGTATTTCTCTGTGGCTTGTCTACTCATTCTCTTGACAGTGCCTTTCACAGAGCAAGAGTTTTTAATTTTAATGGAGTCCAGCTTATCAGTTATTTTTCACGGATCGTGCCTTTGGTGTTGTATCTACAAAGTGATCACCGTACCCAAGGTGTTGTTATACCCTCTTGGAGAATTGACCCATTCATCACTATGTGATGCCCCTCCTTTCCCTGGTAACTTTCCCTGCTCTGAAGCCTGTTTTGTCTGAAATTAAGATTTCAAAGCTGTTCCAGCCTTCTTGTGATTACTGTCAGCATGGTATATCTTTCTTTATCCATTTGTTGAACACTTTTAATCTGTATGTGTCTTTAGATTTAAAGTGGGTTTCTTGTAGGCAGTGTATAGGGACCTTCTGTTACAGTCTCTTGTAATTGGTGTGTTTTGACTGTTGTTACTTAGAGTGATTATTGATGCTGTTCGGCTAATATTTACCCAAGTTGTCAGTTTCCTGTTTGTTGACCTTGTTCTTTGTTCTCCTCTTTCCCTTTCTTTTGTGGCTTGAACTGGACATACGAGAGTCTACTTTCCATCCTTTTTAGCATGTCAGTTGTACTCTACTACTTTAACTTTTTTTGGTGGTTGAGTACCTTATTAGAACACAATATTCCTGATTCTTTCCTTCTGTGTTTTATTCCTTTGTATCATTGCTGTCATTCATTACCCCTAAACATAAGCACACACACGTGTGTACATGTTATACACACATACACATATAGACACACACATGCATACATAATTGAATACATTGTTGCTATTATTTTCAACAAACTGTTAATCTGTTGGACCAATTAAGAATAAGAAAAATAAGTGTTTTTATTTTACCTGCACTCCTTCCTTCCCTAATGCTCTTACTTTATGTACATCCAAGTTTCCCAAGATATATAATTTCCTTCTCTCTAAAGAATTTTTGTTAGTATTTCTTGCAAGACAGGTCTACTGGTAACAAATTCTTTCAATTTTTGTTGATCTCAGAAAATCTTTATTTCTGCTTCATTTCTGGTGGATAATTTTACAGTATATAGAGTTCTAAGTTGGCGGGTTTTTTCCCTCAACACTTTAAATATTTCCTTCTGCTCTCTTCGTGCTTATGTGATTTTTGAAGAGAACCTCGATGTAATTCTTATCTTTGCTCTGCTATAGATGACCTGTTTTTTCCTCTGGCTTCTATTAGGATTCTTTTCATTAGCTTTTCTTTTCTTTCTTTTTTCCAGCTGCACGACATGCGGGATCTTACTTCCCGCACCGGGAATTGAACCTGTGCCCCCTGCAGTGGAAGTGCAGTCTTAACCACTGCATCACCAGGGAAGTCCCTAGCTTTTATTTTCTGTAGTTTAAGATACACTTTGATGTAGTGTTTTGTTTTATTTTTTCTTTTGCTACTTATCCTACTTGGTGTTCTCTGAGCTTCCTGGTTCTGTGTTTTTCTTTCTGACATTAATTTGAGGGAGATTCTCAGGTCATTATTGCTTCAAGTATTTCTTCTGTTTCTTTTTCTCTTTTCCTTCTGGTATTCCCCTTACCCGTATGTCACACCTTTTGTAGTTGTCCCATAATTTTTGTATAGTCTGTTCCATTTTTCAGTCTTTTTTTTTCTCTTTGCTTTTTTTTTTTTGGCAGGGGTGGCTGCGTTGGGTCTTTGTTGCTGCACGCGGGCTTTCTCTAGTTGTGGCGAGCGGGGGCTGCTCTTTGTTGCAGTGTGAGTGCTTCTCATTGTGGTGGCTTCTCTCATTGTGGAGCACGGGCTCTAGGCACGTGAGCTTCTGTAGTTGTGGCACATGGGCTCAGTGGTTGTGGCTCGTGGGCTCTAGAGCACAAGCTCAGTAGCTGTGGCACATGGGCTTAGTTGCTCCACAGCATGTGGGATCTTCCTGGACCAGGGCTCGAGCCCGTGTCCCCTGCATTGGCAGGCAGATTCTTAGCCAGTGCGCCACCAGGGAAGTCCCTCTCTTTGCTTTTTAGTTTCTGAAGTTTCTGTTCAAGGTATCATCAAGCTCAGAGGTTGTTTATGGAGCCCCGTAGATTCCACTAATGAGCCCAGCAAAGCTGTTCTCCATTCTCAGTGGTTTTCATCTCTAGTGTTCCTTTTGGTTCTTTATCAGAATTTCATCTCTCTGCCTATTTTATCCGTCTATTCTTTTGTGTTGTCTCCTTTTTCCATTAGAGCTCTTGGCATGTTAATCATAGTTGTTTTAAATTCCCAGGCTGATTATTCCAACATTCCTACCATATTTGGGTCTGGTTCTGTTGCTTGCTCTGGCTTTTCAAACTGTGTTTTGCCTTTTGGCGTGCCTTGTCATTCTTTCTTGCTACCTGGACATGCCGTACTGTGCACCGGAGCTGCTGCAAACAGGCCATTAGTGCTGTGGTGGCAGGTGTGTGGAGGGGAGTGCTCTGGCCGTGTGATCAAGTCTCAGTCTTCCAGGGGGCATGTGTCCCTGGCCTGTGAACTTCACAGGTGCTCCTCGGGTCTTCTGCCCCTGAGGTGGGGCAGGAGCGTAGAGTTCACTGGAGTTGGGCGTCATTTCCCTTCCCCTAGGCTGATTGGACTCCGATAAAACTCCAGTAGGTTAGGCTCTGGTGAAGTAGTTTTCCTGAGGACACATCTAACACCGGACAGTGTTAGCGCTTTTGCTGCTTCAGCTGTCGAGCGTGCCTCGATGAGCAGGGAAGGCTGTCTGCGCGCCTGCGATTGAGCTCCGTGCGCCCCTCCCCCACGTCCCAAGGCTCTTTCTTCCGTCTCCTGTTTGCAGAGCTTCCGCGAGGCAGAGCCTGGTGGCAAACTGTCTTCTCTTTCTTTTTGTTTTTTAATTTAATTTTTATTTTATGTTGGAGTACTGCTGACTGACAGTGTTGTGTTGCTGTCATGTGTGCGGCAGAGTGATTCAGGTCTACACATACACGTCTCTATTCCTTCTCAGATTCTTTTCCCATTTAGGTTATTACAGAATATTGAGCAGAGTTCCCTGTGCCATACAGTAGGTCCTTATTGTTTATCTGTTTCATATGTAGTAGTGTGTATCTGCTAATCCCAAACCCCCAATTTATTCCCCCAGCCTTTCCCCTTTGGTAACCATAAGTTTGTTTTCTAAGTCACTGAGTCTGTTTCTGTTTTGTAAGTAAGTTCATTTGTATCTTTTTTTTGTTGTTGTTACGTTCTACATATAAGCGATCTCATATGATATTTGTTTTTCTTTGTCTGACTTACTTCACTTAGTGTGATAATCTCCAGGTCCACCCATGTTGCTACAAATGGCATTATTTCATCCCTTTTTATGGCTGAGCTGTATTCCATTGTATATATATATGTACCACACCTTCTTTATCCATTCTTCTGTCAGTGGACATTTAGGTTGTTTCCATGTCCTGGCTATTGTAAGCAGTGCTGCAGTGAAGACTGGGGTGCATGTGTCTTTTTGAATTGTGGCTTTCTCGGGATATATGCCCAGTGGTGGGACTGCTGGGTCCCATGGTGGCTCTATTTTTAGGTTTTTAAGGAACCTCCATACTGTTCTCCATAGTGGCTGCACCAGTTTACATTCCCACCAACAGTGCAAGAAGGGTCCCTTTTCTCCACACCCTCTCCAGCATTTATTGTTTGTAGATTTTTTGAGGATGGTCATTTTGACCGGTGTGACATGATACCTCATTGTAGTTTTGATTTGCATTTCTCTAATAATTAACGATGTTGGGCATCTTTTCGTGTGTTTTCTGGCCACCTGTTTGTCTTCTTTGGAGAAATGTCTATTTAGATCTTCTGTCCATTTTTTGATTGGGTTGTTTGTTTTTTTGCTATTGAGTTGCTGAGCTGTTTATATATTTTGGAGGTTAATCCCTTGTCGGTTGCTTCGTTTGCAAATATTTTCTCACATTCTGAGGGTTGTCTTTTCATCTTGTTTACGGTTTCCGTTGCTGTGCAGAAGCGTTTCCTTCATCTTAGAATGCTCTGATTTCCCCGTCATTTCTAAAGCACATTTTCACTGGGTATCAGATTTGGGCATGACAGTTCTTTTCTTGCGGCGTTTGAAAAATGTTGTGCCAATTCCTTTTAGTCAGTTTCTGTTAAGAAGTCTGCTGCCATTTGAATTGCTTTCCCATGTATGTTCATTTCTCTGACAGTGCTTTTGGTTTTGTTGTCTTTCTTCAGTTTTCATGAGCCTGGCTGTGCTGTGTCTCGTTGATCTCTGGGTCTGTCCTCTTTTGGGCTTGCTCAGCTGCCTCAACCTCTGCAGATGGTTTCCAGCCGCTGTCCCTTCAGCTGTTCCTTTGGCCCCGCTTGGCTTTCTGCTCCTTTCAGGGCTCTGATTGTCGTTGCTGTCACAGCTTTTGTGACAGTCCCTCAGCTTCTATCCTTTTCGCTCAGTTTCTTCCTTCTTTCTGCTCAGATCAGGTACTTTCTGTTATTGTATTTTCCACTTAACTGATGCTTCCCTCTGTTCTCTCTGTTCTGCTGTTCAGGCTGTTCATTGAGGGTTTTGTTTTGGTCGTTGTGTTTTCAGTTATGAAATTTCTATTTGGTTCTTCTTTACATTTTCTTTGGTAAGACTTTCTTTTTCTTTGATGAGATTTTGTTTTTTTCTTCATTTGTTTCAAAAATGTCTGTAATTTCTCATTTCGTCACAGCTCCTCTAGCGTGTTTGTCATGTTGGTGTTGGCAAGTATTGGTTTTCCTTTTTCATTCAGTTTGAGGTCCTTCTGGTGTGATTAGTGATTCTCTGTTGGAAACTGGACATTCCGGCACTGTGTCACGAGATTCCGGATGTTAGTAAACATTTTGTCTCACCTGGCTGGTGCTGCTCTGCAGACGAGGGGCCTCCTCAGTCAAAGCCCTGGTTCCCCGCCAGCCTGTGTGGCCATGGGAGGCGGTGTGTGTGGGGGGGTCTGGGCCCCTCCCTACCCAGGGTGGGGCTGGGGGCGCCTCACTGCTCCCACGTGGCCTCCGCTGATGCTGCCGTTCCGCCTGGCGGGGGTGGGAGTCCCCGCCTTCCTGACGACCTTGCTGGCTTTGGGGGGCTGGGCCACAGGCTGTTCTGTGGTGTTTGGCTGGAGCGCAGTTTTGTCTGCACGTTTTTTGTCTCGCAGGTCTGCCCTTTCCCGCCCTGTAGCCGGAGATCAGCGCTTGGTGTTAGGGTGGGCATTCTCTCTCCTTTGGTGGCCGCTTTTTCGGCTCCAGATCTGGGAAGTCTGAAGCCGTGTTGGACGTTTGGGGCCCCAGCCAGCCTGCTTTCTTCTGTCTGCCTTTCAGTCATCTGGTGTGTGTTTTCTGTACAATGTCCAGGGGGTTTAGTTGTCTTCAGAGCAAGAAGACTGGGGGAGGTAATACCTGCTCAGTCTTTTGGCCAGAAATCTTATTTTCTATTTTTAAAATTTTGTTAACCTGGTGGCGGGGGGGGGGCTCAGAGTTGTTTTTGTCATGTTTTTTTGCCTTATAGTAGAGAAGGCAACCTGTCCTACAAAATACGGTTGAAGTCCTGGGACGAGCGCCCCCTGTAGGCGGGTCCTGGGCCACACTGAGCACAGATGCGTGCGACATCTCGTTCTGCAGCAGAGACTTTGCTTCTCTTCTGTTTCCACTTAGAGGGAAGTAGGTATCAACACACGTTTAGGAGACAAAGAGCTTGTGTTTAGACATAAGCAGAATATTCCCTGAATCCTGTCTTTCTGATGCATTATCCTGAGTAGGATTTTGAAATATTTTCTTCTATTACCTTCTTACACTGAGGCTCTAAAGCACAAATGTATGATCTCTTCCTAATGACATCAAAAGCTTATTGATAATATATGTGAATCAGATGGCACTGCTTGTGCGACTCACCACCAAATCATTTGGCTTCTGACACTCATAAAATCTCAGTGTATCTGTCTCTGGTTTTATGTGCAGAAATTCTAGAGCTGATGCTTTTTATCCACATTGCAAGATCAGTGCTTGTCTGGGTACAGATGGGTCCGAAATCCCCAGAAGATGGGGGAAGCCGTTACAAAAGTCAGTGATGTGGGTTTATAACAAAGGGAATTTTAAGTTATTTCTGAGTGTGGCTTCAGCACTTCCATCTGCAGCAGTTTGAATGCTTTTCCTGTGTTGGCTTCTTACCGTATTTGTGGAAAACCGTCAGAGCCTGTGTTGTTTTAGAGGGAGTTAATATGCCGTCATTTCTGTTTCGCTCATTTTCTTGTTTGAGTTGATTCGCCCTGAGAATTGTCCATGATTCTAACCCAGCATTTTTGTCTTCTGAAATGAATAAAATGTATCTCGATCGTGGTGACATTTACCATCCAGCTGGGCTGTGAAGCAGTGAGGCGCTGGATGATCGCGTGTGAGCGGGCACTGAGGGATGCTGGGCTCTTCACCAGCAGTGGTGGAGGTGGGCAGCACAGACCCCACAAGCCTCCCCTTGTTCCTTTGGCTGCTCTGTGCCAGAGACCTCTCACGATCTGCTCTTAGATGCTTTGAAATGGAATCTTGTCATAGTGCTTCTCCCGATTTAATTCTTTAGAAATTACTGTTCCTAATTTCTTAGTTGTACCCATTTCTTTTAGAGAAATATGTAGTATAAATAATTTTTTAAAGTTGATTATAAAATTACTGCTTTCCAGTCTTGCATATTGCCAGCTCCATTTGATCTGTTTTTAGTTAGCAAAAGATTGGCTTATTTTTAGTTCATATATTGGATTGTAGTATTTAAAATACATATTTTCTGAACATGAGTAAGTGTACTAAGACAGTACATGTTTTTGACAGCATTCCACTATGACGTCAACATTGAGGCGACTGGGTGAAGACATATTCAAAGGAGTAGTGACCAAGGGCCTTCAGGGTAATTCTTTGGAGCATTCTGTGGAGAGTAAACCAAAGACAGCTGCTTTCTTTAAGAGCTCCAGTTTACCTCTGAGATTTTTATCAACTTTAATTGTTCTCAAAACAGTCACACAAGGTAAGCTTTCACATGTGCTTGTGGTATAATTTCTTGTCAGTAACCAGAAGAGAATTCTCTGTAGTGGAGCAGTTCTTACATAGTTGAATATATTTTACATTTTCAGAATGAGCTTTTAAGTTGTTTTATACTGGTGACCCATTGTTAAAAACTACTTTAGTTGCTGAATTTGAGAAAAATGAGTGGTGGGTTGGCTTTGTTGCCCCTCCCAGAGGCCCTTGTTGATGCTCTTAGATCACGTGCCCATAGCAACCTTTGCTGCCACTGCCCTTGCGTTTCCCGCATGGTATTGAGATTGCTATTAACTGTTTACTGATTCCCACTAGAGCAGGGCTTGGCGGACTAGAGCCCATGGGCCAAATATGGCCCACCACCTGTTTTGTCAATGAAGTCTTATTTGAGCACAGTTATGTTCATTAGTTTCCTGTTGTCTCTGTTTTTGCCGTATAACAACAGAGCTGAGTAGCTGGCAACAGAGGCAGCCTGCCCTCCAGAGCCTATAAAGTTGTTATGTGGCCCTTCACAGAAAAAGTTTCTCAGCCCCCACACTCGTGTGTAAGTTTACCGCCTTGTTGCCCACTGTACACCCCGCACCCAGCCTGGTGCTTGATGTATATACGAGGGAACGAGGAAATGAATGCATTAAAAATGTTTCCTTCAGGGACTTCCCTGGTGGTCCAGTGGTTAAGTCCCCGCGCTTCCACTGCAGGGGGCGCAGGTTCGGTCCCTGGTCGGGGAACTAAGGTCCTGCATGCCGCATAGCCAAAAAAAAAAAATGTTTCCATCAGAGTTGGCCGTTTTTAGTACAGTTTTGATATACAGCTATAAGTAGTCTTTTTTGGATTATTAAATATGAGAATTTGTGTTAAGGTGCGTGATACCAATGTAGTCAAACAATAAACAGACCATCTTTCTTCCTTCCCTGTTAAATTATGTAACTCAGTCTGGTTGGTTGTTTCTTTAAGTGCGCAGTGGTGGTAAATTATTTTGACTACTTTCTCTGAAGTATATTCTCCTGATTATAAGGAATTTAAGGGAAAAACCAAACTGTGACTCTTAGTTATTTTCTTAACAGATGGGGTGGTAACTGCCTGAAAGGTTGTTTGTGAGAAAGGGTATTAGCCAAGCCAGAGTCCACCACATGTCAGCATACATGATAGCATCATTTGATACAAAGTGATATTCATTACCGATGAAACGAATGGAAAGGAGAAATAAGCAGGAAGGGATTCGGTGCCTCCTGTCCCCCTTCTGTGCAGCACAGTATTGGCCGTGCTGACCACCTGTGGTGACCTTAAACAAGTGGGGATGAACATTGGAAAGGAATAGAGAAAACTGGTAACTCATGGGTACTCTGTGTAAGTCAGGCAGAGAAACTGGCTGAGAGATCAGTGTGGTGTGGTCCGAATGTGTGTCCCCCTCAAAGTTCACCTGAGGAGACCCTAATCCCCAGGGAGGTGGTGTCAGGAGATGGGCCTTTGGGAGGCGCTCAGGTCGTGAGGGTGGTCCCCAGATGAACAAGACCCCACAGAGCTCCCTCAGGCCTCCACCACGCGAGGACACAGCAAGAAGACCATGACGGGGGAGGAGGGCCCTCGCCAGACGCCAAACCGGCAGCACCTCGACCCCAGACTCCCAGAGCTGCGAGCAGGACGCGTCTGTCCTTTCCCAGCCGTCCAGTCTCTGGCATTGTGTTACAGCAGCCCGAGTGGTCTAAGGGTTTCAGAAAATGGACTCCAGAGGAAATTCACAAAAGTCTGTTGATTTTGACTACTGTCGTGACTAGAGCATAACTACCGTGACCATCAGTAACAAGCAGCTATAATGTGTGAAAAAAAAGAGATCTTGTTCATGTAAGCAAAACAAAATAATGTAAAAAATGTGGATATTAATCTAACATGGTGTCAGTAAAACCTCATCTGTTGCGAAATATAACAGGACATAAGTAAAGATTTGGTGAATAATGGGTGAATGAACAGGTTGATAAAGATTATCGCCGAAGTTAAAGGGCAGCAATAAAGGACTTTTGTTCTTCCTACCCGGGAAGACCAAGAGTATTATTAAAATCAATAAGACACCCCAGGTGGCTGCATCTAATGATACCAATTAGAATTCCATTATGGTTTGTGTAAGTTGAGAGAGTAGTAGAAAAGTTTATTTGAAAAAATATTTGCAGTGAGTGTCGTGCTAATTTAAAGGAAACAAGTGAAATAGCAGCCCTGGGGCGGAGGCTTGCCTTAGCAGATTGTAAAACAATTGTGATGTGTAATAATAAAAATGAGTAATATTGATATGAAACAATATAATAGGAAAATAGTCCAGAACTGACACACAACTGGCACTTCATGTGGACTTACTGAATTAATGAATTTGATTGCTTCCTGGTCCAAGTCAGTTTTTTAAGAACATAGAATCATAAGCCAGTCCCTGTGGAGCTGGTCCCCTGGTCCCCTGTCAGCCTTCATTTGTCAGGTGCCCCAGAGAGGTCCTGAGGGCTGGAAGGGGGCCGTTGGGTCTCAGCCAGAAAGCCGAGGAAGAGCCAGGAGAGCAGGAGGGCATCTAGGAAGCGCTGTTAGGGGCGGTGGTGCAAGTGTGGGGAAAGGGGATTGAGGCACACGCTGTCTTGCCACGCACTGCAGCAAGATCTGGGAGAAGTAAAAAAGTAAATGGAAGAAAAGCTCTTAAATTGAACAGTAGACTTGGTGGGAGGACATTTCCTACTTATAAAATAGAAGTGTCTGTTACGAGATTGGTAAATTTAGTAGAAACAGTGGAGGGTAGATGTGTTGGATGATACACATGATATTAAATGCTTAATAACCCAAACATATGTGGGTCTGTAAGGTGATTTCCTGTTCCACTGACTGGACAGTGCGGGTAGATTGTTCCTGAGAATCAACGCAGGTAGTGATCCTTGGTGTGGATTTGGCACTGTCACGTCAAGCCCTTTGTATGTTGTCTGAACATGGTTATCCCCATTTGAGTGGTTATTAGGTCACAGAGCCTAGACCTTTGTGCCAGGGCCACAGAGCAGTGCTGGACAGCGTGGTTCAGCTCAGCTCTGTCCGTTTCTAAAGCCCACCTCTTGACCCTCCAGTGTGACTTCCCGAGACCATCAAAGAGGTAATAATAGCAAACGCCTACACAGTGCCTGCTGTCCTGGGCTAAGTGCTGCATACTGGCTGCTCTGACCCTTCCAGCAGGGTGGCGAGGGGTCAGCGTTCTCTCACCTCCGTCCTGCAGGTGATACGTGGAGGCTAAGCCTGCGCCCTCCATCACTGCTGTGCGGCTCTCTGACATTCACTGTGAGCTGCGACCTCAGACCCGTCACACAAAGCTAAGTGATTGGGGAATGTGCCACTGGAGGGGACGTGCACAGCTTTGATTGCACTGTAGTTTATGATCACTTTTGAAGTGCATTCTGGTTTCAGGAGCCACCAAGATGTATCCTAACGTTTAATAAGACTTATTGTAAGGAAACAGTTCAAAAGGGAAGGAAGTCCCAGGTTGCTGGTGTGCTGTCTGCGCTGGTGGAGAAAGTGGGTGGGTTCTCGCGCTGTTGCCGGTCTTTTTCTAGCCACACTCGGTGGTTTCAGGGTTACTCCCCACAGGAACCTGAGGACGGACGTGGGGTTGTCATTTTTACAGAAGAACAAACTGTAAGGGAGCCAGATCTTTCTCGAGGGCAGAGAAATGTCATGCGTCATCAACAATGATACTGCATAGGTGTGGGAATCAGTGTGAAGCATTTTAATACAACTCTCCGTGCGTGCACACTCGCTTGATCCCTGTAAAGATACGAGGATTAGAAGAAGTGATAAGAATCTTACCTGATGGGATTACCTATCTTAGGGACAGCCCTTCTCCTGTTTGACTTAATGTGTGCGTCAGGGCTTGTTCTGTAGTCCTGCCCTACCCACTCGGCCCGCGACCTACGCAGGTTTGTGGGCTTGTGATTATGCTGTCACCCCTCAGGCTTAGAGGGGTGCGGGGTGTGACTGCCGTGCTCAGGGGCAGGAAGGCTTGGCCTGGGGAGGCGGCAGCGTGACCGGCAGGTGAGAGCTTGAGCTCTGCAGCCACAGGCTCAGCCCCAGTCAGTGGTGTGCAGCATCGGCCCCTCCCTTTTCTGTGTTTGCACCGCGATATTGTGTTCTGAAGATTGAATGAGAAGGTTTAGCAAAGAGTCTGGCGTCCAGCAGGCCCCTAAGCAGTACGCTAGCCACTCTCGTTGTGGCCGTCATTACTGTTTGCTGTTATTAAACCGCTCAGGGTTGGTTTCCCCTGAGACAGAATCGATCTGTTGGATGCCGTTGGGTTTCTGTCGCTGCTCAGATGGACCACGTAAACACTTGGTTCTTTGGGCTCAGCTCCGCTGGGAGGCTGGGCTGGGCTGGGCTCCTCCCCCATGCGGCCCCTCGCCTGCGCCTGTCTACACCGCACCAGGGGCTGCCCAGCTGGAGGTCTCTGCCGCCTTCTGCGGTCACAGTCCCAGGTGGGCCCACTCGATCCGATCCTCTCGAGCCGGCCGTCGCCCACTGATGGCCTCTGATCAGGACTAAAAGGTGGTCTCATTGAACATCGGGATGTTTCTTAAACACTCAGTAGTACAGCATGTGTATAGAAAGAAACCAGGTTTGGCACAGTTGGTAACTAAACTTTTTTAGAGTACTCTTTTAGAGGTTAAATTGGTTTTTAGGAAATCTTCATTATTAGGGAAATTAAAGTAAGGAGGTAACTTTTAATTTCCCCCGAAAGATTAGACACTTTAAAAAAATAACCAGGGCTTCCCTGGTGGCGCAGTGGTTGAGAGTCCGCCTGCCGATGCAGGGGACACGGGTTTGTGCCCCAGTCTGGGAGGATCCCACATGCCGCGGAGTGGCTGGGCCCGTGAGCCATGGCCGCTGAGCCTGCGCGTCCGGAGCCTGTGCTCCGCAACGGGAGAGGCCACGGCAGTGAGAGGCCTGTGTACCGAAAAAAATAAAAATAAAAATAAAATAACCAAATACCATCTTTGTATACCCTCCAGATTAATAAAGGACTACTTTTTAAGTTTGCAAACCTGCTGTATCGTGCAGCCTTCGGCCTGTTTAATCTGAGGCAATGCCGAGTGAGAAGGGAGAGGCCTTGGTGTCAGATGCAGCAGGGCAGCACCCATAGTGGTGCTTGTACCCAGGAGGGGCCGTCAGCACTCTCCTGCCTCAGCAAGGCAGCTCCGGAGAGCAGCTGCAGCTTTGCCGACCTAGATACACGGTCGCTTTGCAGTGCTCTGTGAAGCTCAGAAGTTAAGTGCAGTAGTGTGCCTTGGGCTAGATGCTACCAGAAGTAAAGATGAAGTGTGTTATAAATTGACGCAGAGGCACAGATCTTAAGTGCTAAAAATTCTTTCACATGTGTTTTAATTTCACACAGGTTATTCCCAGCTTCTCATTCTTTTTTCTTAATAAATAAATAAATTAATTAATTAATTAATTAATTTTTGGCTGTGTTGGGTCTTCGTTGCTGCGCACGGGCTTTCTCTAGCTGCGGTGAGCAGGGGCCACTTTTGTTGCGGTGCGGTGGCTTCTCTTGTGGAGCATGGGCTCTAGGCGTGCGGGCTTCAGTAGTTGTGGCACACGGGCTCAGTAGTTGTGGCTCGCGGGCTCTAGGGCGCAGGCTCAGTAGTTGTGACGCACAGGCTTAGCTGCTCCACGGCATGTGGGATCTTCCCAGACCAGGGCTCGAACCCGTGTCCCCTGCATTGGCAGGCGGATTCCTAACCACTGCACCACCAGGGAAGTCCCAGCAGCTTCTCATTCTTAGTAATTAGGGTTCTAATTATTACTTGAGTTTACGTAACACGGACAGCAAAGAAGAGGCAAAACCTGAGGCCAGAGGACAGGAATTTTAGTGGTGATCCTGTCATATTTTCAGTGTGTTTCAGAACACTTCTGAGCCTTCTTTAAACAGAACTTGCAGCAGAAAAATTAACTCACTAGTGCGTGAACAGCATGAACAGTTTCTATTGCTTCGAATAGTGTGTTGCAAGAGTTTTAGAAAACTGGAATGTTCTTGTACATTTGAAAGCACGGTGTAAACTGTTGTAGCCACTGAAGTACCTTAACTCATCAGCGTTGATCCCGGTCACATCAGCGCTTCCCAGTCACCCGTGGAACATCCTGGAGAACGTTCCAGGGCTCCCGACCGCAGGTGCCGTCCCTTCGTCAGCTGTGGTCGGACCTCCAGCCATTTGTCACGATGGAGGCATCGCAAGAGACTCCGGGCGGGTCAGTCCCCTGAGGCTCTTTGAGGGGCTCCTGTTTGGTCTGGATCAGAAGGCAGAAACCCTGTTGTTTTTTTGTTTGTTTGTTTGTTTTGCGTTACGGGCCTCTCACTGTTGTGGCCTCTCCCATTGCGGAGCACAGGCTCCGGAAGAGCAGGCTCAGCGGCCATGGCTCACGGGCCCAGCCGCTCCGCGGCATTTGGGATCTTCACAGACCGGGGCACGAACCCGTGTCCCCTGCATCGGCAGGCGGACAGACTCTCAACCACTGCGCCACCAGGGAAGCCCAGAAACCCTGCTTTAAAACCCATTGAGCACGTTTGTATGAACTTACATTTTGAAACAGGTGACCGTGTGGCAGCAGTAGCAAGAAAATGTAATCTCAGGAGCCTTGTCAAGATCACGGTACTAATGCTGTTGAGATTTGTGGAAGCGTGTGGTAGTTACAGTCAGATACGGGGACTAACATTACTTGTGGTGTTTACTGTTAAGCACCCATTGTTTTCTCTCTTGATGTAAAAAAGGAATGTGTTTATTGTGGCTTCAGCGTTAGAGTAGGGAATTCCAAACGACATTTGCCCTGTCATGATGTAATGTCCTCCCCGTTGGCCCTGTCATGATGCAATGTCCCTCCCCGTTGGCCTTCAGCCTGTCGCCTCTGGTCGTTCAGTGTTTCCTTTCCTCTTGGATCCGTGGAAGTGGTGGTGTTCCCTTCCTGCCGTCCGCATCTGTTACCAGCTGGACCACTGACGCAGCCGCTGTTTGACGCCCTGTCTTTCAGCCGACTACCTGGCGCAGGCGTTTGACTCTCTGTGTCTGGACTTGAAGGCGGATGAAGGGAAGAGCCTGTTCTTGGAGTACCAGGCTGTCCCCGTGGTGCTGAGCCACCTGAAAATTTCCAGCAAAGGGCTCCTGTCCTGCGTCATCGACAGCCTGCTGCAGATGACTGTGGAATCCAGTGAGTGTTACGTCTCTTCTGACAGTGTGACTCTGCGGGTCAGGCCCTGGTGCCTCTTATACCCTAAATGCTGTGTGGTAGAGTCTTTAGTCCCACCCCTGACCCTTCGTCCACATTTCCACGAACTTGGCGCAGTCTCCAGGGGGCCCCAGTTGTGTGGATCCGCTCTGCGGCGTCACTCCCATCCTCGAGCCTCTCTCTGCGCTCTGTGTCCCGTGTTGTCCCTGAGGCTGGGAGGGAGTGGGGCCCTCAGACACGTCCCCACCTGCAGCGGGGTGGGGACCCGGTTCCCTTCGGCGGTCGTGCTGGGGTAACGCGCTCTTCTGACTTGCGGGTGGTGGCCCCTCACCTAGCCCGGATACGGACGGGGGTGCCGAGCCCGGGTGCTCTGGTCGCTTTGGCTGCCTTGTTGTTTGGACCCCAGGTGAGCTCTCGACTTGTAAGAAGCAGCCATTTAGCTTCGGTCATTCCTTTTCACGTGGAGCTGCTCCTTTTCCCTGTGTTGCATTTCGGATTATGCCTTTCAGGAAGCGGAGCCACAGACGGGAAGCCCGAGCTCAGCCTGGGAGTGGGCGCGCGAGGCCGGGTGCCCGGTGGCCGGCCTCGGGCAGGGGGTTTGTAGGCAAGACACAGAAGCAAAGCGAAGCACCTGAGTATTTGTGTCTAACACGATGTTTGCCTTATTTGGCTGTTAGGATCGTCGTTCTTGAGTTCGGTTTCTCAGATTCTGGTTGGGTTCTGCTCTGTCTGGTGGGCTGTGACCTGGGGGGACTGGAGCCACCTAGTCTGGTGGCCACCTTGTTTACTGACTGTCGTGACAGTATTTGGGGAAAGTGTGCTGGGTTCCCGGCGCCTGGCCCTTGGCGTGGAGGTGGAGAAGCGGTGGGAGCTCCGCCCGTCCTGGGCCTCTGCCGCCGCAGGGCCCCTTCTCTGCCCAGCCCCGCTGCTCCCCGGGCGTGAGGGCTGCCCTTCGCTGTGCAGGCAGAGTTCTTTGAAAGCTGCTGTGACGCGTTTCCTTGAGTGTAAATTGAGGTCTGTGCATTGATTTACCTGAACATACGTATAGTGTGCACACTGTTATTTTTAGATTGAGGGCTTCTGATTATGTTTTGGGCGTGAATGTAAATCGTACAATAACTGAGCAACATGCTTTTAGAAAACTACTCGGCGGTTTCTTGTTTTTCTTCCTGTCAGTGGTGAAAGCTGCTACTTATCTGGGTTTAGCTGTGTAAGGACATGAATCTTACTTTATTTTAATATCTTTTTTTTTTTTTTTTTTTTTTTGCGATAAGCGGGCCTCTCACTGTTGTGGCCTCTCCCGTTGCGGATCGCAGGCTCAGCGGCCATGGCTCACGGGCCCAGCCGCTCCGCGGCACGTGGGATCTTCCCAGACCAGGGCACGAACCCGTGTCCCTTGCATAGGCAGGCAGACTCGCAACCACTGTGCCACCAGGGAAGCCCTTACTTTATTTTAAAGAATACTTTCCTTTTCTTGTCAGACGTAGTTTTATTTTAAAGAATACTTTCCTTTTCTTGTCAGACGTAGTTTAAATAGAACGTTTAAGTTTGTGTTTGTATTGTTAGTTTATTCTCTTGTGTGCCCCAGAAACCATCTTGTCCAAGGTGACACACCTGAATGGCAACAATGTATTTGAGTACATTTTGCACACCTTGTTTTTTTCAAGTATAATTTACTTTTATTATAAAAGTAATAGAAATTTGGAAACTGGCAAAGAAACAAAAAGTCTTAGTATCCAAAAATATGTACATTTGCAAGCACACCCTGCTCTATTGTGCTTTTTCCAGGTACTCCTTTTTTTTTTTTTTTTTTTAAACATACTGAAGGTTTCTGGCAACCCTGCCTTGAGCAATCCTGTTGGCACTATTTTTCCCCCAGCATTTGCTCACTTCCTGTCTCCGTGTCACATTTTGGTAATTCTCAGTGTTTCAAACTTTTTCATTATTATTGTATTTGATACGGTGATCTGTGATCAGTGGTCTTTGATGTTACTCTTGTAATGGTTTGGGGGGGGTCATGAACTGCACCCTTAGAAGATGGTGAACTTAATGTGTGTGTTCTGACTGCTCTGCCGGCCGCTGTTCCCTGACACACAACAGTATTGAAGTTAGGCCAGTTAATACCCTACAATGGCTCAAAGTGTTCAAGGGAAAGGAAGACTCACACTTCTCTCACTTTAAATCAAAAGCTAGAAATGATGAAGCTTAATGAGGAAGGCATGTCGGAAGCCAAGACAGGCCTAAAGGCAGGCTTCTTGCAACAAACACTTAGCCGAGCTGTGAGTGCAAAGGAAAAGCTCTTGAAGGGAATTAAAAGTGCTCCTCCAGCGAACACACAGATGCTAAGAAAGCAAAATAGCCTTCTTGCTGATTGCAGAAAGTCTCGGTGTCTGGATAGAAGATGAAACCAGCCACAACGTTCCCTTAAGCCAAAGTCTAATCCGGAGCAAGGCCCTGACTCTCTTCAGTTCTTCTAAGAGATGTGAGGAAGCTGCAGGAGAAAAGTCTGAAGCCAGCGAGGTCGGTTCATGAGGTTTCAGGAAAGAAGCTGCCTCCATAACATAAAAGAGCGAGAGGAAGCAGCAAGTGCTGGTGGAGAAGCTGCAGCAAGTTATCCAGAAGATGCAGCTAAGTAATTCATGAAGGTGATATGAAAAACTAGGGCTGAAAGCTTACCAGTTTGAGGAAAGACATGGTTTTACAAATCTAAGAAACTAACCAAATTCCAAAGCTCAGTGAAGTTCAGGATAAACCCAGAGAGACCCACACGGAGACACATGATATTAAACTGTCAAAAGTCAAACACAGAGAATCTTGAAGGCACAAGAGAAACTGTGGTCTGCACACAACGGAATATTATTCAGCCTTAAAAAGGAAGGAAATTCTGGCACCTGCTACACCTTGGATGAGCCTTGAGGACATTATGCTCAGTGCAATAAGCCAGATAACAGAAGGATGTATGATTCCACTCATGTGAGAGCCCTAGAATCATCAGATGTATAGAGACAGGAAGTAGGATGGTGGGGGCAGAGGCTGGAGGGGTGGCTGGTGTTTCACGGGGACACAGTCAGCTGGGGAAGATGAAGAGCTCGGGGTGCGGGGGAGGTCGGGGGGATGTTTGCCCAACGGCGTGAATGCACTTCACACTAACAAAGACTACACTTTTATAAATGGTCAATTTTATGTTACACATGTTTAACCACAATTTGAAAATTAAATATAAATGAACTTTTAGTACTCAAAAAAAAAAAACCACCACCATTCAAGCAGGGCAGAACTGTAGAGAGCATTAAGTGTTTTTTTCCAAAATAATCCCTGGAAACGTTGTCATTTGGAAATACCCATCATCAGTGTTCAGTGGATGTGATTGCAGACACCGTCCTGTGCGTGTGTCCTTGGAGGAGGGGGGCGGGTGGGTGGGTGGCAGGTGGAGATGCTGTAACACAGGGGGCTCATTACACACGTTATTTAGTGAGACGTGCTTAATCTAACAGGAAAAATGAAGTGGAGTGGAGTCAAAAATGATCACAAGCTCCTTCTGTTAAGAAATAAGGTGAAAGACATCAAGTCTCTCTATTTTTACCTTTTTTATTGTAAAATATATACAACATACAATCTCCCATTTTAACCATTTTTAAGTGTGCCCTGTTGGCTGCACCGCTCGGTTTGGGCAGTGCTGACAGCCAGCCGTGGAAGGTGGGGCACTGGCACCACCGCTCTTTCCTTCTCCCCACCCCCACTTCCTGGCCATTTAGCTTGTGTCTTTCCTGTGACCGCAGAATCTGCACATTTCCTTCATGCTAGTTTCTTCTTACTTTACTTTATGTTAGTTTTACATTTAATCACATTCAGCGCTCAGGATTAGTCCTTTGACTGCAACCTCTGCATTTCTGTTCTTAATTCTCAATGATCTCTTTTTTTTTTAAATTAATTAATGAATTAATTTTATTTATTTATTTTTGGCTGCGTTGGGTCTTCGTTGCGGTGCGCGGGCTTCTCACTGCGGTGGCTTCTCTTGTTGCGGAGCACGGGCTCCAGGCGTGCGGGGCTCCAGGCGTGCGGGCTTCAGTAGTTGTGGCTCACAGGCTTCAGTAGTTGTGGCTTGCGGGCTCTAGAGCACAGGCTCAGTTGCTCCACGGCATGTGGGATCTTCCTGGACCAGGCCTCGAACCCGTGTCCCTGCACTGGCAGGCAGATTCTTAGCCACTGCGCCACCAGGGAAGTCCCTGAACGATCTCTTAATCTTGCTCCCTCGCCTGTGTGCACCCCCCAGTTTAGGAGGTGCTGTGGAGGCTGCTCCGTGTTGTGCTGGAAGCGCTGCCAGGGCGCCTACACTCAAGGAGGCCCCGTCTGAGTGCTCATGCTGGGTCGCATGTGGTGCTTCGCGGCTGTCTCGAGAGGCCAGAGGGCAGCCCGGCCTTCCCAGCAGTGGTGCCCTGCTGCTCTCCTGGGTGGTTGATAGCTGCTTCCTCCCTCAGGCCCACGGTGTAGCCCTTAGATGTTGCCTGGGTTGCTGTTGTGCTCGTTGGATCTGCAGGTCCAGTTCTGTGTCCACTTAGCATTTCACATATAACATAATATGTAATATTTTTCTTTTATTAACTTTATATCGTTAGGAACACCAGTTGTCCTCATGGATCTTTTTTGATGGTTTTCCATATCTTGGCTTCTTTCTGGTCCTTTCATTTTTGTTTTCATTCTCTGTGATGATCGGATTGTTATGATAGTAATCTAATTTTCAGCTCTGTCTTTTCAGTTTCTTGATGTTTTAATTTATTACTTCTTTAATGGTGGTGTTTTGATTCCCTCTCTCTTAAATCCTGTTTATCATCTTTTCTTTCTTATTTTATTGACTAGCCTTGTTCTTATTAGGTTAACTGAGACCTCAGAACTCTTATGGAAAACTGTTCTTTGTGTTTTCTTTTAGGTTTGACTCTGCCTTGTGTGTGCTATATCCCTTTCTGATTGATTGATTGGTTGATTGATTGCTATAACATGCTCACCGAGTTGACGTGCTGTCTTTTTAAAATCTATTTTATACATATTAGTGTATATATGTCAATCCCAATCTCCCAATTCATCCCCCCCCTGCCCCCCCGCTTGGTGTCCATACGTTTGTTCTCTACGTCTGTGTCTCTATTTCTGCCTTGCAAACCGGTTCATCTGTCTCTGATGACTCCGGTTCCCTGTCCTCGTGGATGGGGTGGGCCTTCTACACTCTGCCTACCATTCGTCCCAGTCCAGGTCTTCTCTCCCTTCCGTGCCACAGTTTGAAAGCCGTTTCCCCTAATGTATCCATTCTTTCCTGTAGCCGGTGGCTCTGGTGGTGACGTGCTCCTTCCCAGATTCTCAGGGCTGTGTTCTCACTTCTCACATTCTGCTAAAATATCTCGTTTGGGTTCATTTAACCTAGTTAATGGGAGGCGTGGGTGTCCTGTTCTCATAGAGAAATTCTCTTGGCTTCAGCTGGTTCCCAGTACAGTTCGCTCTGGGACATTGTTTTCAGTTGATTCCCTGTCAGAAGAGTGAAGAGGCGGCAGTGGCTCCTCTGCGGGTTTGCGGGGCGGGGG
>NW_006784423.1:157015-165761 GCF_000442215.2 Lipotes vexillifer | reverse complement strand
GGGTTGGGGGTTGGTGAGAATTCCCGAGGTTGTGTCCCCTCCCCCGTGTCTTGCGGAAGAGGCGCATCGAGGTGGGCTCAGGCCCTGCTCTGGAACTTCGTGCTTCTGTCCTGGGCTGCCTGCTGCCAGTTTTCAGGTCATGATGGGGACTTCTCCCCTTCCTGTGTCTGTGTGTGGGTTTGGTTTTTGGAAATGAGGTTGTTTTTTGTTTCATTCGTTTCACGACTTTTGATCCGTATGGCTAGGTGTTGGGGAGAGAAATTCCCTCAAGCACTTCCGTCCCGTTTTGACCAGTGAGGACACCAGTGAGGGTCAGAAGGGGGCTCGCCCGGCTCGTGGGCCTTTGGTCCTTCCTTTCCTCTCGTACTGGCCGCGCGTATTCGAACTGAAATTCCTCTACGCTTAAAACATATATAATGAATTTAAACACGGTAGTACTGAAGAGAATGTTGACTATAGTGTCTCACCCTTATCGGTAAACCTCAGCGAATGCAGGTATGAATCCTAGCGTTTCCTTTCTCTTGTTCGACGTCTGTCTCACAGGTCAGAAGAGAGATAGGAAGTCAGGCCAGTGAACCTCTTCTGCTTCTCACAGGCCTTTATAAGCTTTACTTTTAAAATATGCGGGTATTTTAAACTCTTTGCATGGTCTTGGCCTTTTTCCATTACAGAGGTCATACAAGGAAGTTCACTTTTATTTGGAAGTGCTTACTTGTAAATATCTGTGTTTAATTCATGCCAGGACCTGATTTACACGTAAAGTAAAGCAAAATAAAGGGAGATGCACTCCCTTACACTTTTGCAATTTACAAACAACTATCATAACTTTCTTAGGCGTTTTGGGGGCTTTTGAATGGACAGCATTGACACTGTGGCCAGCAGCAGTGCTGAGAGCTGCCAGAGGTGTGGCTCCGGCAGTGACTGCTCTCCCCGGACCTCACTCGTCAGCCGTGCAGTGGTCAGCCTTCCTTCCGGTTGAGAGTGACTTGCACCACGGGTCTCAGGATCTGATCCAAGGAAGGTGTACAGTTGCTCAGCGAAGCTGCTTGAACTCTCACTGTATTTTTAATCTATTTGCAGATTATGTGCACCATACTCGTAACCTAAAGTTCATTCTTCAGAAAGAGTCTGTGTGTCTGAGATTGAAACACATGTAGACACTTGGTGCACTCCTGTGGGGAGGTGTGCATTTCCCCTCCAGCTTCTCACCGCGGGGTCCCGTGCAAAGGGCACACCGACCTTGTTTCCATGCTTTCACTTCCTGTTACCAAAACATTCCTCCGACCGTTATTTTGGGTTTTGCCAGTTTCACTACTTAATAGTTTATTTTACTCAGTGCACCATCAAAATACTGACATAGAGTCTTTCCGGCTGTGCTTATGTGCTCAAAAAGAATGATGAGTGCAAATTTCTCTTATTCTTATGTCCTTTAGTCACTGATTTGTGCTTGAAATAAAGTTGTCTCCATTGTGGGAGCCCCTGAGTTTTACAGGGGAATTTAACTATTTTAAAGGCCACAGCTTAATGTTATTGTATGATTTTTGTTTCTGTCCAAGCTTCCCTAATTACAAATGTAAGTGATTTACACATTGGAAAGCATTTTTACACATTGTTTTGTTCAGTGCAGCTTTCAGTTTTCACAGTTACAGACTTTACAGGGACTCTCTTTCATACACCTTTGTAAATACGTCTCTGTCAGAGTCAAAGGATTTACACACTTAAGTCTTTTCATACGAATTTGGCAAATTCCAGTTATTTCATTGCATCAGTACTGAGTTGAATATTTTTACTGCTTTTGTTCTGTTGTGAGTTGCTTGCTTGCACCCTTTGCTCATTTCTAAAAATATTAGGTCCATCTTTTTCTTAGTGATTTATAGGAGCTCTTTTTATAGTAAAATATCACTTCTTCGGGCAAATATATTACGAGGAGATTTCTGCCCCCAACTCCCGCCCCACCAAGTTTGGCATTTCCCTTTTGTTTTGCTTTTTAGATCTTTCGCCTTTTAATTTGTTCTCATTTCTTTTACATAGACATTTAAAGTTTTTTACTTTATAAAATTTTTCAATCTTTTATGAATCTTTCCCATTTTTGCTTTTATGCTTTAAAAAGTTTTTTCCTATTCAGCGATTATGTAGGTTGTCATTAGCACATAAATGAAATTCTTAAACTTAGGGTTTTTAAAAAATTACTACCCCAACAGAATTTCTTATTGCTAAGTATTTAAACAGCCTCCTCTTACGGACTTTCTTCTAGATTCCGCTTAATGGAAGTTTGACACCAGGGGAAATGGTCTTACCTTCGGTTTGCATCATTCAACAAGAGCCAGTAGTATTTTTAATTCTTCAAGTGATGGTACTTTTCCCCATAGTTTAGGAGGGGAAAGAATGAACACCCAATTCAGGGTTGGTGAGCCCCGTCCGCAGGCGCGCTGGCCCCTCACCGCGGACCCGCCTGTCTCGCAGGGTTCCTGCAGCCCTTCCTGCAGGTGTGCAGCTGCTCCCTCTTCTTCCGAACCTGCTCGGTGCTGCTCCGGGGCCCGAAGCTTGACGTCCACATCCTAGAGAAGCTCAGCATCATCCTGCAGAAACTGTCCAAAATCAAGTAAGAATTTCGTATTTCTAATATTTTTTGTTCGGACGTATCTCACTGTGATCATTTAGATGTTTCCGAATCCTGTAGTGGCTCAACTGTGATGAGTAAATCAAAGTTTCCAATAAATGTGTAGAATATTAACACTGATCCAAGACCACACGCTTAGGGACAGAGTGAACCCTCGAACAGCTTCCTGCACACTGGTATTCTGTGATGCAACAGGTGAAAATAAGGGAGAGAATAAAAAAATATATTTTGTAGATCCTTATTATTGACTGCAGTGAGTTTAGGGAAGAGAATGAATCAGGCAGAAAAGATTTTAAATGATGCTGGTAGCAAACTCTTATGGGCATGCTACTGCCACTAGTTTGGTTTTATTGCAAGAATTGAGGGCTTTCTTTTCATATTTCTTCTTTCCCCAGTGCACACATCAGTATAACCAGTTTATAAATTATAAAAAAAGGACATAGGCTTTAAGCCGTGTTTTCCTGGAGTCTTGTATACGCCAGTGTTTCCCTTGAGGCACCTCTGAGCACCTTCTGTCCGTTGCGTTTTTATGACGGTGCAGCGCTGGGCTGGTTCAGCTCCTCTGCCCGCCCCACCCCCGGCCCCTCGCCTGTGACCTCCATGGCAGCGAACCTGGGTGTCTCGCCAGGCCTCAGCATGCAGGGGTGGTGAATACAACGCATCCTGAAATTCCTTGTGGCTGTGTGACCGCAGGTCCATCTCTTCTGTTTTGTGTCGCACACCGTACCGCACTGTAGGGAATTATTAATTGTCAGGTTGTAACCTCATACGCAACTCACCAACTTATTAGTTTAGCTCTGGTATCAGCTAAACTTGTCAGTTCATTGTCTTCCTTTGCCTGCAGGCTGACTGGCTGTGATTGTCTCGATTTGTAATCAGTAAATTCTCGAGGAGGCGTGTTGCCGTTTACCCTCTGTGGCGGCACAAGGCTGCAGTGGCATCACTTAGGTTTAACTCCTTCTCAGCTCTTAATCCCTGGGCTTTGTTAAGTAGTGCGCAGTGCAGCCGTGTCCTTGGGCCCGAGTGCTTTACGGCTGGCAGTGTGTTTTGCAGTTCGTGTTCATTTCAGACGTAGATGAAGAGCTAGAACGAAGCTTGAATGAGGAGCTGGGAGTAGCTGACGCCCAAGCGAGTCTTAGGGTAAATCTGTAAACCCTTCTGTATCGGGTGGTGGTCACGAGGGTCCAGGGTTACTGGAGAGGCAAACAGGTAGATGTACTCAAGGAAATGGGAAATATGCTACCAGGTGTCATTCTCACTGATCGAAAGTGAAGTTACTGACTGGTTACTATACAGAGGATGGTTGCAAAGGTATTTTGGAGCCAAGTCAAGAGGCCAAGTAATATTCTGCTACATTAGAAAGCCCAGCTTACTTAAAATAAGGGGGTCAAGTATTCCACTCTCTCCAGCTGTGAGGGAAAAGTCCGCTCTAGTAGTGAATAGGGTGCACGTTTCAGGATGGTAAAGCATTCTCTTTTCTCCTTGAATACTTTTCCACTTTAGGCCCATTTCATACAAGCTGTTTTGTTTGTCTTGGCATGTTAATCCTTTAGTTACCTATTTCCTCCGTTATTTTTAAAGACAGGTGCCATTTCCCCACATTTACACATAACGTATCTCTCACTGTTCCTAAGTGTGTGTAACTAAATTAATGTGCTCATTCTCTTACAGGAGTAATAAGAAGCTCTTTGAACTCTTTACAGTTCATCTGAGGCTTCAAGAAATACAAAGGACGACACATCCAGAGCATGCATTTCTCTGTATTAACCTGAATTCAACTCTGTTCAATTTGGGTTTAACAAAATGCAACTCCCTGGCCGCCAGTACAAACCCTTAGGCTGGCTCATTATTATTTATAGGTATTACCTATGTGTTGCTACTTGTAAGATTGTAAAAGTCACCAAAGTAACGACCAAGTAAAGTTATGAGTAGCATCATTTATCATGAAAAATGGAAAAATTTTTTAACCTTAAAATGGAACCTGCAGGCGCTGTGGAATGTGGATTTTTTCCATTCAGCTAAGGTGGTACTAATGCACACGATGGAATTTTCAGGGTTAATGAGCCTGGAGTTACATTTTGTAGAAACGTTTTAGGAAAATTCTTTGGAATAAATTGGCGTTCATGTGGGAACAAGGTTAGAGCGTGTCACCGTTCTCTTTTCTTAATATGTTAAAAGTCCCCCTTCTAGAAGCGTATGTACACACACTTTAGCTGCCATAGTTCCCGCACCCAGAGAGCTCTCTTGCCATCAAAGGTGAGTGACGTAGCCAGAGGTCTGGGTAGAGCTCGGGGCGTAGGACAGAAAACTGATACACAGAAGAAACCATCCTGAAGACTCACGGAGATTATCCTCTATCAGCATTTAATCTGGAAGGAAGTCTCAGGAAACTTGGGCCCCTTCAAAAGAATGACTGTGCTGTTTGTTTGTGAAGCAGAAACAGAAATCCATAAAGCGCTGGCTAATGTGATGGTGAGGCTTACAGGCACTTAAAAATGCAGAAGCGACAGTGAACGCGAGAAACAAACCCATCACCAGTGCTTGAGGAGGCGGAGCCAGTGCCGGGAGGGGGCGGCGGGCGCACGGCGGCAGGGCTGGCGCTTCCTTCCGAAGGGGCCGTGGGGCACAGGCCGAGCAGAGGCCGCGCTGAGAGCCGGAGTCGAGTGGGGACTGAAGGCCCGTGAGCGGCACGCCAGGCGTGATGGGCCGCCACCTGCAGGAGGAGAAAAGCAAGCCAGCTCCTGCGGTGCCAGAGGTCTCGGGAGGACTCACACCTAGTGAACATGCCTGGCGTCGGTGTTTTCAGATTTGCAGGTGTTCAGAAGTTATCCACTTACGTACCATTCCTGAGAAAAGAAACTGCACAGATTATTCTAACCAACTTAAAATTGAGTTTATTAACTCAACCTCGTACCAAAAGACTGTAGTGGGCTCTGGAACCACTGAAACATAAATAGGTTAAAAGATTTGTTGTTGTAATTTGTGTATAAAATGGAGTGAAATGTTAAATTCCTCAAAAGGGTAAATAATGGGGAAAGCAATAGTTAAGAGTGTTTGGATGAGACTCCTCTGTTAATCGATGTCAGAAACAGAATTACCGGGGGCCCTGGGGTCTAGGTGGAGACGGGGAGCTCTAGTGAACGGGAGCAGCTTTCTGCATTTTCACCGTCCATCTCAGTATTGACTTTGACAGAATGAGGGATAAAGAAGGCTTTCGGAAAATGTCAGAGTAACCACTATTAAAAGCAGTAAGAGATTGCTTTTAACTGAAAACTAAAATACGTATACAGACATGGCAAAACACAGAAAGCCAAGAACATGTGAAGAATAAAAATATATATTTAGGATAAGTAAGGGAGGTTTTTAAAATTACAAATAAATTCCGTATTGCCCTATGTTGATAAATTTGAAAATCTGGATGGAATGGACTGTTTTCTAGAAAAAGACAAACTTTCAGAATTGCCTCAAGAAACCTGCAATAGAAAATCATTAAAGTCTTATAAAAGCGTGAAAATTAATTTTTAAAATGACATTAATTCCAGATGTTTTGCAGGTGAATTGTTTTAACATTTCAAAGAGGAAACACTTAAAGCTATTTAAACTGGCCCAGAATGTAGGAAAAAACATTCATTTTATACAGATAGCATGAACCCAGTACCAAAAATTGTCAAAGAAAGTAAGAATAAAAGGTTCAAAAGTTTCAAAGAAATATGAACAAATCAACACCAACCGTATGTTACAGGAACATTAATCCACGACCAACTAGGGTAGCATGCATTCCAGAAATACCAGGTTGGCTTTCTGGTAAAAAATATATATAGTTTGCTGTATTAGCTGAGCAATGGTAGAAAGCCATACACTCAATAAATGCCTAAAAATATTATAATTCAACTTAGATTCCTGATAAAACTTACTACAGTAGGTTTAAAGGGCCGTGAAATCAGCAAAGTTACTGTGAAACACTGGACACGTGCCTGTTAAAAGTCCTGTGACACACGGTGGATGTTCAGGAATGCTAATGTGAGGAAGGCCTGGCACCTCCTGCAGCTCCACTTCCTTCTTTCTCACTTGAACTTTAGTTTCCCTGATTCAGAATCACAGACTAACCTCTTATTTGCAGAACAGAAACAGGCCTGGGGGGGGGACGAAAATGGCCCACGGTGGCACGAGCAGACCAGGTCCCCAGACCCTGAGCCCAGGCGCTCCGTGGCTGCAGGCCTCACGTTCCGTGACGGGCTCGGCTCGGACGGCGCCACGAGGAAACCTGGGGTTACGTGGCTGGCCTCTCAGGAAGTCGTGACTTCCTCTTCCAAGCAGAGCCGACCACTTGTTTCTGTCTGAAGCCAGTGGCCTGTGTCCCTGAGCACTGCTGCCCGCAGAGGGTGCCACCCGAGTGCGGGTGAGAGCGGGAAGCGGTGCAGGGATCCTGGCCCCCAGGCTGGACTCACGCAGCGGCGAGGTCGGCTGTGGCGGCCCTTGACCAGACGCCCTGCGGACCAACGCGTGGGGCAAGTGGCAGGGGGCTTCTGTGTGGCCGGAAGGGCTGCAGGGAGACGGTGACCCCAGGGGCCACGTGGGTGGTTCAGACCCACGCTGAGCCTGGAGCAGGAGGGCGTGGCGCGGGGCCTGCCTCTTGCAGCTTTCTCAGCCTTAGAGCTGTGTTCCTCGTGGCGACGCCCGCCCACCTGCTTCATCTCCCAGAGGAAGCGCTCCCCCGCTCGGGTTCTGTGCCGTCTTCCAGGCGAACATCTGTCTCTCCCGGGCTGTGAAGTCCCCGCAGCCAGGGACCAGAGGCTTCACGTCTGTCCTCCCGGCACTGCTGGTGCACACGGGTGGCGCCGACCGTGTCCGCGGAGCAGGGAGTGGCAGGCGGGCCGCTCGGATGCGCACAGACTTCGCTGGGGCTGGCGAGGCCGGCGGGCCGGCACGTCCACGTGGATTTCTGTCTTTGGTTAGACCGGGAGACGGGCCTGTTTCCTCCCGTTCCTCGGACCAGCAAGGCATCCCTGGTGCACAGGAGGCAGCCCAGCCACAGGGTCCGCGGGCCCCGCTCAGGACGTGGGGGGCGGCGGGGCGGCGGGTGGCGGGATCCCCGCCCACTCCAGGATGTCTGCGCACAGGGACTCCACGGCGTCCAGCCGCTCGATCTGCACCAGCTTGGTGAGCAGCTCCGGAATGCTGTAGCCGGCCGTGCTGATGCGGTCAAAGAGCTGCAGGCCATCCGTCATGCCCCCGATCTCGTCCCGCTTGAGCCCGAAGCTCTCGGCCAGGTGGCGCCACGTCTTCACCACGGCCTTCTCTGAGCTGTACGTGGCGCTGAGCATCCGGCTGGCTTTCTCCAGGCAGTCGAACGGCAGCTCCGTGGGGCTGAGGCCTGCGCGACAAAGGGCCACGGTCAGAGACCGGCAGAAGCGCGGCACCTTCGAAAAGGCTTTCTAGGCTCTTTTTTAAAACTGTAAAATAAAACACAAGTGCAGAAAACCACACAGAATATATGCTTAAGGCGAACAACTCCTGGGACACTGCCAGCCACACGCGAAGCCCCTCCATTCCCCTGATCCAAGCAGCCCTCTAGGACACGGTGGGCCATCACCAACGCCTTTGATACGGGCCACCCTTAGTCAGGTGCCCCTGCCAGTATCAGATCCCTTTATGGGGACCAAGGTCACCTTCATGAAAGGTGCTCCAAGGACAGCCTGGCGTGGGTGTCATCTGAGCCAAGTCACTGCCAAGTCAGTGGCCTAGTGTCCCTCAGACCCCACTGTACGTCAGACTCGGCCGGGGGCACTTAAAAAAGAACGTGTTTCCACTTCTGGAAGATGCAGTAAACATGCTCTTCCCTCTTCCTCCTGGTAGCACAGCTAAAGACCCGGGACACACCCACAAGCACAGACAAAACGCCCGTCAAAAGCCTGCTCTCTCAGCAAGAAGAAAACACTCAGACAGTGACTGCCCTCTTACAGCCAGACACACACAACAGCCCCGGTCCCACTCCCTCCAAGGCCAGCAAAGCTGAGTGGGAGCCTGGGCGTCCACCCCCAGGAGGCCGTAGCACCAGGTGTGTCGGCAGGGCCAGGTGGGGACAGGGGCTTCCTCCTCACCAGCTGGTGACAAGCCTCCCCGCCC
>NW_006784423.1:143707-157005 GCF_000442215.2 Lipotes vexillifer | reverse complement strand
GGAAGAGCAGATGCCCACCCGCACCCCCATGGGTGTCAGCGAAGGCCAAGTGGGAACCCGCGCATCCACGGCCACCTGGCGGTGACAAGAGGTGCCCCTCCCCCACCCAGGTGTGCCGGAGGAAGCCAGCTGCACAGAAGCTTCAAGTAAGACCCTGAGTCTCAGAACATCACATAAAACTGTTCAGGTTTCTATAGAAACTCACTCATCATGACCAAGAACCAGAAAGATCTCAAATGAGTGAAAAACGACAGTCAGTAAATGCTGACTGTCTGAGACAACAAGAGATGTTGGGATGTCTGACAAAGATTTTAGAGAAGCCGCGATAAAAGTGCTTCAACAAGTAATTACAAATGTACTGACACCTGAAACAGGTAAGAAAAAATAGGTTAACAAAACATAGAAGGTATAAAGGACCAAATGGGGGCTTCCCTGGTGGCGCAGTGGTTGGGAGTCCGCCTGCCGATGCAGGGGGCGCGGGTTCGTGCCCCGGTCCGGGAGGATCCCACGTGCCGCGGAGCGGCTGGGCCCGTGAGCCATGGCCGCTGAGCCTGCGCGTCCGGAGCCTGTGCTCCGCAACGGGAGAGGCCACAGCAGTGAGAGGCCCCCGTACCGCAAAAAAAAAAAAAAAAAAGAACGGAAATGGAAATGTTTGAACTGAAAGATGTAATAACCAAGATTAAAAGCTCAGTAGATATGGCAGAATAAAGAGAAAAGAATTAGTGAACTGGATAGCGGAATAGAAATTACCTACCTGAACAAGAGAGAGAAACTGAAAGACCCAAGAGCCAAACCCAGCCAGACGGCCAGAGAGGGTCGCCGGGAATAAGTGCCCCCTGGCCCTCCGCTTACCTTCCACGACGCCACACACGTTGGCATACACATCCAGTATTTTCTTTCTTCGGCTCTGAATCTACGAAAAAAGGTGAGTATTAAGTTTCAGAAAGCGGGAAAACGGCAGCAAAGCACCTAATTCTCCACCTTGGTGTTGGCGGGCAGCCGCCTTCCCTGATTTCCCATCAGAAACGCTGACCCGCGTCCTGGCAGGAACAGCTGTCAGATTCGCAGAAGGAAGCCTCTCCCCTGGGTCACCGGGCTCCGGCGCCCTCCTTGCTCACAGAGCCTTCTTGGGCTCCACTGGACATTCAGACTCAAAGACGACCAGAGGCCACGTCTGGCCTCGGTCCACATGGCAGGACGGACCTGGGGCCCCCAGCCTGCGGGCGGGTTCCTGCAGGTGCGGAGCCGTGTGGCGCTCTCCCCTCCAGAGCGGGCGGCTCGGGGTGCACACGTGGCCCTCGGAGCCACCATCTCTTGGGACGACCCCACAGACCCCCTCCAGGGGTCGCTGAGCTGGGCAACCAGGGCGCATCCTCGTCGGGAGTGATCCCGAGGCTGCACCTCGGCCCCTGCGGCGCCCGGCCATTCTCTGGGCGGCAGGCACGTGTGCGCCTGTGCGTGTGTCTTGTCTGGGTGGGTACATTCCAGCATGTTTACAAAGGATGTGCTGTCCTGTGCTGTTCCAATCCATTTAAACTTTCTCCTCCTGGTTTTTTATTCTTCCTTTTCTTCTATAAAGCTGCATCATAAGGGAACTAACTTTTCTGTTCTTAATGCCTCCTTTTGAACCTGTCTCCTGGCGGGGCTCGTGGGAAGAACCCCCGGACTCAGCAGCGCCCGTTCAGCGGAAGGCGGTGTGTTTGGGGGCCGGGCGTGGGCCTCACCCCGGCCGCCTTGGTGGCGGTGGCCGGCTTCTCCCTGGCCAGGTGGACCAGCGACAGCAGGCACAGCTCCGGGGGGCCCTGCCCAACGGCGGCCAGCTCCTCGTCGCTGTCCAGGCTCCGGTTCAGCAGCTGCTCCTCCTCCGACGAGGCGTCGTTCTCACTACCGAGACAGGGTTAGGGTTAAGGGCGCCCGGCTGGCTGGCCTCACCCGCTGCCCCAGCAGTGGGGACTGTGGGCGCCGGCAGCTGTCCCTGCTGTACCGAGCGGCTCTGGGCACGGGCCTCGAGACGGAGAGGCACCGCTCTGGGGCCTCCCCACCTCCCGGCCGTCCACACCGAGCAGACGGGGTCCCGGGCCGGCGCCGCACCCCGCAGACGCCTGGAGTTACTGGAAACAAAGACGAACACAGCCTGCGCCCGGGGACCCCCTCCGACGGGGGCGGGGCGGGGGGCTTCGGGACCCCCCCTCCACGGGCGGCAGGGGGGGGGCTCGCGTCAGCCCCCTGCCCCCGCCCAGGCCGCGGCCCCAGCAGTCACGCTCTCGAAATCACTGCACGCGGACGAAGAACCACATTCTTCCTCACAGGCACCCTGCTCGCCTCCTGTGGTTTGGCTGAAGATGGATTTAAAAACCGTGAGCCCTGTGTGCGGGCAAGTGGGTCACGGAAGCGAAGCCCCGCCGCAGCGCCACCTGGAGGCGCAGGACACGGAGCCCGGCGCGGACAGCAGGCGGGGGCGGCGGGGCGGCCTAGCGCCCCCTCCCACTCGCACCCCCGAGGGCCCGCCCGCCCGCCCGCCGCGCCGGGGGCTGCCGTGCCCGACTCACCTCTTGGCCGACTTCGCCGGAGCTGCCGTCAGCTTCTCGAATTCGTCCTGCTCGGAGAACATCACCACGCTGTCTGTGGGGACGGGAGCGGGTCGGGGAGGCGTCAGCGTCGGGCCTCCCCGGGGGCGCGCGCGCCCGGCCCTCCGCCCACGCCCTCCCGGGCGCCCGGCCCCGCGGCCGCGCCCCACCTGGGGCCGCTTTGTTCTCCTTCTCCTGGCTCACGGGGGCTTCCGGGCTCTTCACGCGGGCGCTGGGGCAGCAGGCTGCGGGGACAGAGGGCGTGGGCGGCCGGCTCGCGTCGGAGGGAGCGGCGGGGGCGCGGGCGCGGGGCGCGGGGCGGCACCTGGGGCGGGAGGCCTGGCCTTCAGGATGTAGAACATGATGAGGAGGACGAGGGCGACGGCCATGGTGAAGGTGGTGGACATGGCGATGACCAGGGCCGTGGCCAGGTGTCCTTGGCCCGAGAGCTCTGCTGCGGTCAGGAGAGAAGGCCGTGACTCGGGGCTCGGGCCCCCCTGCGAGGCCGCGGCCCCGGTGAGCAGTGGCCCTGCCGCCGACTCTCCAGGGGACCCTCGGGATACAAAATGCTGGCTTCATCTGAGAACCAAGCCCTAAAAGTCCGCTCCGGCCGTCACGTTGGGACCGCCCATGCGGCCCCCTTGCTGGCCAGCGGCGGCGGGTGCCCAGGCTGCTCCCGGGCGTTTGCTCTCGGTTCTACTTCTTTGGGGACCCGGCAGGTGGGTGTGGAGACAAGGGGGCCCCCGAGCTAAACTGTCCTGAAGACAGTTCAATCCGAGATTTTTCCCAGCAAGAGCCAGGGTGGAAGCCTCGCCTCCGAGGGCCGAGACTTGATCCCCCGTGTGGCTCCAGCTTCTCCTGCAGCCTCGGGCTCCGTGTGCCCAGGGCCCAGGCAGAGGCGTGCCCGGGCTGCCACACACCTCCTCTACTTGTCTCCCCCAAAAGGGGAGACCTGTCCTCTCTCTCTGCGGGAACCAAGCAGGATCCAGGTACCCAGGCTCCCGGCCCCCGGAGGGAGGCCGGCCCCTCTTTGTTAGAAGGCACTAGAGCCGGTAGCCAGGCGCTGCCCCTCCAGGTGGGGTACATCTGGGTGGTCCTCGTGTTTTCCTTTCCTCTGTGCTGGTACCACCTCCGTCCCGGAGGAAGTGAGGCCCAGAACTTCAGCTAAGCTCCTGCCTCGGTGCTCCGTGTGAATGCAGGGCTCAGGCTGGTGGGCTGCGCGCCCTGGGATTCTGAGACCTGGGCCCGGAACGTGCTTCCCAACCAGGCAGCACGGGAACAGGGCCCAGTCTTGCTCCGAGAGACACCGAGGCCAGGGCCCTGCAGCCCCCCAGCCTCGAGGACTTGGGGGTGAAGCGCAGTTACTGGAAACAAGTATTAAAGTGTCGGGTGGGCAGGTTCATGTGAAAGCCAGCAAGGCTCCCCTGAGTTGGGCCCAAAGCCCAGGGGGCTGGCCTCCCCTCCGGCTCCCTGCCGTGCACGCCTGGATCACCAGCGTGGTCCAAGGGGCTCCGGCACCCGTGGAGGGATCGGCTCCCCTCCTTGCAGAGAAAGTTGCTAACTTCCAGCAGCCGGGGCCCGAGCGCAACTGACACGCGAGGGGAGTGATCCGAGGTGGGGAAGGTCCCGTTCTGATGACCCTCCTGTCCCCCCTCACTCTCGGCCACCCCTTGGGGCTGGCACCCTCGCCGCCTTACCTTTGTGGGAGAGCTGGGACGGGGACAGGGTGCTACTGCCGGGCGTGCGCGGGAAGCTGGCAGGGACTCCCGAGACGGCTCCCACACCTGTGGGGACGGCGGTGACAGTGGGTCCCTCGAAAGGACCCAGCTGCCCCAGCCTTGGAGACGGAGCACAGCCGCGGGCTGAGCGCCCCCGGCCCCAGGGATCCAGAATTCTCGTGAGGAAGGGGCCGGGCCGGGGCCCCTTCACCTCTTAGAGCTCATGACAAGCCTACAGAGTGCCCTGACCTTGCCGGCGTTGTTGCTCCCTACGTGGGACACACGGGTTCATAGCTGCTCAATCCGACGGATTCAGACTCAGTGTCCACGAGCACCCGTGGGGAGGAGAGAAGCAGGTGCGCGTGTTTGGGGGGAAACACCTGGGGGATTCCTTCCATTGCATCGAACAGGGACGTACTTGTAATACTTTTTCTAGTTATAAAACGAATACATGCTCGTGATTTAACATCTGGAAAATATCAGAACCCAAGAAAGAAGGGAAGGGATCACCCATAGCCTCACGGTCTAAAGTTGACGTTTTGATGTATTTTCCTCTGATAACATTTTCGAAATAGTTGTGACCAAACGGTTTAAGAACAGAGATGAGGTTTCCTTCCCTCAGAACTGTGATTCACAAACTTGGCTCCTTCGTAAAGTGTCGCAGAGTCTGGTTCTGGGGTCGGTTGAGCCGGCAGCGGTTTGTCCTGTTAAATCGCCCGATGGTAGAACTCCCTTAGGTCAGACTTGAGCTTTGTGATTCGTAAAGAGGATCATGTTTTAATAAGTTTCCTCCTGTCTGGCTTCTGTCTCTCCGGGTCCGGGGTCATTTGCGGCTCAGGTTTGCCTGAGTGAGGACAGGTGCGTGGGGCCCCCATGTCCACAGCCGGCCGTCCTGGCCCTGCAGGACCTCGGCAGCTCTGGAGGCGGGTAGGTGGCGAGGGTGGAGGCTGGGCGGGACGGGCAGTGGGGGACTGGCCCCGAGTGACCGCACTTCTGTTTGTTAGAAACTGAACTGTGCCTGGAGACCCTCGAGGGGGGGAGGGGGGAGGACACGTGGTCCCCGCAGCCTGGCCAGGCTGCTGTGCCCCTGGGCGGCCTCCCTCGTCCATAAAACACCGCCTGCTGCTCCGGTGTTCCAGGACCAGAGGCACCTCTGCTGGAGATTTCGGCTCCTGCAGCCCAGGGCCTTCACCCCTCTGAGCTGCCGGCCTTTGCCCTTTGCCCTCTGCCCTCTGCACACGGCGGGGCAGCCCCTTCCCCACTCCAGGCTCGCGCCCGCGGTCCCCACCGCTGCCAACTGCTGGCCCTCGGGTGAGTCCTAGCTCTCCCGCTGAGAGGGGCGCGGGCGGCCGCAGTGGGTCTTCGCATCCTCTCCCGGGTGGGCTCCTGAGTGCGTCCAGGGCCTAGAGGGACGTCCCTCGGCCTTTCCCCCACCCACCAATGTCCGACACATCTCGTGACTGAAGCGAGATTTAACCGCCATTGATTTCGCCATCTCTCCTGGGGCGGGGGGCAGCGTCAAGCACCACCCGATTTCCTTTCAAAAGCAAATAGGTTGCTGGGAACCAGGCCATCTGTCTGTTTAAGGGGCTTGAGGCAGCTGAAGCCGCGTCTCAGGAAGACAAGTCCCCGTGGGCTCTGCGTGTGGGTGTTTGTCGTCTCCGTCTGTTCCGGTCTCTCTCTGCTGGGCTTGCCCATGCGGCTGGGGACGGGCTTGGGGACACAGACGCGCCCAGGCCTGTGGTCTAGAGAGAGACAGCCAGAGCTGCCGGCGGCTGGACTTACGAGATGCCTCTGCCCTGCGACGGGAGGGGCTGGCACACAGTGACCACATCCCCTGCCCCGTAGGTGCCCCGCCCCCGCCGGGTGGCAACTGGGCCTCTGCCCTGATTCACGACACCCCCAGGGGCCTCCAGCTGGTGTCGCCTGCACAGCCCTGGGATCCTCACTGATCTCCAGTGGATCAGACGGACTGTTCTTGGCACACCGAGGGGTCGGGAGGCTGCGTGGCCGGTGGGCATCTCTGTGGGCGGGCGCCCTCGGGACAGTGCCACCGGGACCCTGCACAGCCGAGTCTCTGAGTCCCCGTCCCAGGCTCTGCTCTGGTCCCACGAGGACTGACTCGGCACCAGCACCAGTATCTGGTGTCGAGAGGTTTCTGTCCATCCAGCACGTGCCTCCCGGGCTGGCTCCTGAGACAAGAATGTTCCTCGGGGTTGGGTGGTCGGCGGGTCCGTCCCTCCTCCCACAAGGGAGCATAGAGGCGTTTTGTAACTGGGGTGAGGCGAGGCAGGAGACCCCAGAGGAGAGCAGGCGGGTCTGGGTCCGGGTCCAGGTCTGTGCAGCCCTCCGCTGAGTGGGGGTCGTCCTCTGGGGACTGAGCACCAAACACATGGCTTAATGTGGCCGCACCTCCACGCCGGGCTTGGGGGGCGTGGGCGACCGGAGTTTCTGCGGCCCTTGGTCTGTTAATCCACAAGCTGTGGATACTCCGGTTTGTATCAGAGTCCGGCTGGGATCCTCCATGTAGGGCACAGTTTGGATTTTTAGGGACGATTTATGGACTCCTACGGCTTCACAGGGTGGCCCCGGTGCAGAGGCTGGGGCAGCGGCGCAGCACCAGGCCCTGGCTGCTCTCGGGGGACGCAGCTTGGACCTCATGGGAGCTGCGACAGGAGCAGGCAACGGGTGTGCGCCCTCCCGGCTGAGAAGAAACAGCTGGAATCCTGCCGCTGGGGCCAAGGCTTCACCTTCGCGCGGCAGCACTACTGGGCAGAGAGCTGGCCCTGGGCCGGGCGCCTCGGGCACCTTTGTCCCCACCATGCTGGACGGGGGTCGGGGTGTCCCCCTGACGGACGAGGAAACTGGGGCGCAAAGTCAAGGACCTTTCCAGGAGTGGAAACACATCGCGAGGCTCCGCCGTGCAGAGAGGTTTCTTTCTTCAAGGGCGGGCACTGCGTGCAGGGAGGGGCCACACCCAGGGCTCGGCCTGCAGGACGGCTTCCCGCGGCCTGGCCTGGCTGGGCTGCTCCAGCACTGAGACGTGGGGCCTGTGTCACACGCTGCCCTGGGGTCCGTGCCATGCTCTTTGACGTGGTCTGTAGGGTCCACCGTCCAGCAACCTGGGGTGTCAAGGGGCTGGCTTCACAGGGGTCCAGCCCAGGCAATCACATCCAACCAAAGGCTGGAGGCAAAGGGGCTCTGGGCTCCCGACCGGTGGGACCCAGGCATCCAGCCGGCGACTCCGGGGACCTGACCAACTCCTGGCTTTCCTGGGATGGGGCTGCTGGCAGCCCCGTGAGTTGGTCACTGTCAGCTTTTCTGGCCCTGTCTGCTGACCCCTGAGCAGAAGCCCCAGATAAAAGGTCAGCGCAGAGGAAGGTGCAGACCCCAGAGGTGGAGCCCACCCTGGAGACCCCCTACCCAGCAGGCTCCGCTCCCCACGTAAACCCACAAAGCCTCTCTTGGCTGCATCTCCCCATCTCGCAGAGGGACAAACAGAGGTCAGGTGACTTTCAAGGTTACACAGCAGGACTCCGGGTCCCCTGACTCTCAGCTTCCCTTCCTTGCTGGCCTCCTTCAGGGCTGGATCCTGCGAACCCACTGGGGGCCCGGCTGGGGGCTGCTCTTGAGATAAGCAGTTAATCACGGGCTGGGGGCCGGGGGTTACGCGCTCATTGTCGAAGTCTGCTGGGTTCGGGGACTCTGCTGTCTTTCCCCATGTGATGGGTCTCTTGTTGGGGGAGAGGAGGGGCTGCTTCCCGGGCTGAGAGCTCCTCCGGCTTCGGGGTGGCTAGTGGGGTCCCCCCCGGACGAGGACACAGGCCCCGTGAGCTTTCAGATGAAGGCCCGTGGGGAAGAGCTGCACGAATCCCAGGTTCCACAGCAAAGAGCTTTTTCTCAGTAGGTGGGGGAGTGTCTGCCGTCTTCCCAGATAGGACTTCATCCCAAAGCCCCCTGGGATTGACCCGTTTAGATTCCCCAGCAGAAGCCACAGAAGTGGCAGCCCAGGCCTCTGGACCTCCTCTTAATTTGTGAATTAATTAGCATCTGGCTGGGTGGGAAAGCTCAGCTTTAAAGACATGCAAACTGTCCTTGCCAGGTTCATCTACTTAAGGACTCTGGAAGGGAGGGAACGCCCTCCCACTGCCCAAGGCATCTCCTCCAGCCCATCCCAAGGGCAGGAGCCCTCCTCCCCTTCCTCCTGGTGCTTCCAGGAGGCAGGCCCTTGTTCTAGTCTCCCTGACAAGGTGTTGTGAGAAGGCGGGGTGGGCAGGGCCCCAGTGCAGACCCTCAAGCTCTCTGGAATGGGAGCGGGGCCGCACGCAGCCCAGGACCAGACCCCCACTTCCCTCCCAGCCGTCCCGTCGTCCATCCATCCACCTGTCCCACCTCGTTCGTGTCTCTCCTGACCACAGACCTGAGAGGCCACACACCGCCTTCTCTGAAGCAGAGATTCCTGGCCCTTCCTCATAAATGGACGCCCAAGAACGTCAAACCAAAATTAGAGCAGGAAAGCAGCAGCCCGAGGTGAGATTCTAAACTTGAGAGACTCACCGTTTACAGCACATGCTTTGTGATCAATCCTCATATTCCCTTGGCCTCGTCTGGTTTATAAAACACATGTGAGAACTCACAACTGCTGAGCCCTTTGCAGCATTCAACAAAACACCTTGGCATTGTGGGTGTTTGCAAAGATCGCGAGAGATGGACGGTCCACGTTACGGATGAGAAAACTGAGGCTCACAGAGGTCCCGCACTGGTGCTGACCTGCATCTGACTCGTGGTTCTGCCACTGCAACCCTGCCCCGCCCCATGGACCTGCAGCCTGCCACCGGCGCGCAGATCATCTCTGTGCCCTCATGGTCACGAGCCGGGGTGGGAAGCTCCCGCATAACGCGAGGTATAGGAGCTGAGCCGGGACCACTGCCGGGGCGCAGACACTCACATTCCTTGGTGTTGGGGGGCGCCAGCAGGCAGGAGTAGCAGACCATGCCGTAGATGTTCCGAGGCCTGTTCTCCAACATGTAGTAGCTGCGGGGTGGAGAGAAGACAAAGCAGACAGGTGAGCAGGCGTGAGCACGGCGCGTGCTGACCACTCGGCATGCCCGCCACCAAAGCTGGACACGGGGGAGGGCGGGCAGGCCCCTCGGAGGAGGAGTGCCCCTGCAGCACGGGCACAGCCTGCAGCCTGTCGGCGTTACGGGCAGGGGTGTCTAGGTGAGACCCTCCCCCGCTCTGGCCCTCCTCCGTCTTCCTGGCACACGGGCCCCTGCTGGGGAGGCTCTCTAAGCTGTGCCCCTGCCTGACGAGGCTCCTGGGCCCAGCGGTGTGATGAGCTGAAGGCCCAGTGAGAAGCAGGTTCTCAGGGTTTCTATCATGTTCCTCCAGGAGCTGTCAGGGGCCTCCTCCTAACTGGGCCTGCATTCAACCCATCGCTGGTCTCTAGCACCTGCTGCGCACCGAAATTTTCAGGAACGTTAGGTTTTTCTCCTCGGGGCTCACTCGGCCTGTCCTGGGCGGGACGGGGCGTGAGGATGCAGTTCAGCTGCCGCGTTTCCCTCCACCCGAAGCTGGCTGTTCCCTTAGGGCCCTGCGGCCCTCTGTCTCTGTGTAAAGGTCAGGCTGCCTACACTCTGGTCTCACTGTGACCTTCCCCAGTTCTTTTTTCTTTTTTCTCCTGTTTTTCAAGGGCTGATTAAGGTGAGGGGCCCAAGACAAGACTCAGTTCATACGGGGCCTCTGGAATCTTCCTCCGAGTCGACGGGATGTAGCTTCTCCCCAAGGGCTTCCTCCGCTCGGGGCTCCCAGGCTAGCGGACGCTCCCTTGCCCTCCCCCCGTGCTGGCGGGCAGAAGCCACCGTGAACTTCACCCCGTCCTCCCTCCATCCTAGGAGGCCCGGCAGGGAGTGGCCGCGGCCAGCGGGAGCTTGTCGTGGGGAAGCGGTGAAATCCAGCCTCTCTGCATGCTTTGTTCCCCGGCCTCCTGCACAGCCTTTCTCACAGGAAAGCCCGTGGACGGCTCCTTGTGCAGCCGGGGCCTGGCCTCCCGCCGACACACAGCGCCTGCCAAACCACAGGCAGGGACACGGCCACGCAGATCCCGGGATGCACTCGCAGGGCTGAGCTGGGTCGGAGCGGCCCGGGCGAGCCTCACCCACCCGCTTCCTGCCCTACGAAGTGGAATCATGGGAGGAGCCCATCCAGACCACGAATGTGCAGGTGACTCCCAGGTCGGACCTGAGCTCCACACCTGTCTCCATCCACGTGTTAGGGGTCCTGGTCTGAACACTACGACCGCCTCGAACTCCACACACCCTTCCTCCATCTCCCCTCCACCTCCTGCAGCCACGTCCCAGCAAGAGGCGTCACCGCCCTCACGGCTGGCTGGACAGGCATCCCACACCACCCGGTCTGCAGCTCCATCACCAGGATCTTCCAGCTGCTCTAAAGGTTTCCTCTGCCTCTGCTCCTGCCCGCTCCCACGACTCCCCTGCCCTGGTCCCGGCTCTGTCTCTTCCCCAAGCGGCCCGGTTCCTTGTTGTGGACGCAGCCCGACAGCACCCTACGCGGCCGCGAAGTCCGCAGGGGACCTGCAGCGGCACCAAGTGAAGACTTGCCATCCCTGCCTCCTGCCCGTCCCCACAGCCTTGCCTGCACCTTCCGCTTGGCCACAGGGACCACAGCCCCACGGCCCCTTGTACTTTGTCTTGAGCATCTGCCTCAGACAGCCCTGTCCTCTTCTTGGCCCCCGTCCCCCGCCACTAAGGAGGGTCATTCCTGGACCCCTAGACGACTGGGCATACCTGCCCCACTGGGCTGCAGTCACCGATTTTCCACTGCAAAGAGAGGAACGAAGTTCTCCTCTTTGTCTCACTACTACCCACCTGGTGGGTTCTCAAGTCAGAGGTTTACGAAAGTAAGTGCAGGAGCTGCTACGCTAGGTTGTGCCTGTCAGATCCGATTCTCACACCCAGAAGCTCTCAAAGTAAGTTGAGGATTTGCAAAGAGAATTATTTTCTTCCCGAGGTGAGCAAGGCCAGGTGTGCAAGCTTTTCCTCGGCACAGCTGTAGTTAATCCTCGAAACTGCGTTTCTCTCATAAATTATGTGTCTGCACCAATAACAACCAGTCAAGGCAAAGACCTAGCAAGTGTATGTTACGAGGGACGGATTCCAGCCACCTAAGGTCAAGGCCCTACTGAAGTTCTCTCGTCCGGGCAGTGTCTGCACAAAGTCCTCAGCAATGCTTGTGTCACTGGTGGGAAAACCTCAATTCCAATTCTTCCGATATGTTCGTTTTGGTGGGCACACGGCAACACAATAAGCTCCGCAACTAAGTTAAAGGCTGGCAGCTACAGAACTTTTATTCTTATCAAACTTTCTAAAACAACAGCCTAATATCCTCCCTGGGTGTAGCTACCTGTTTTTTTGCATATTGAGAAATAATGTTCCCCTGCTTTCTTCACCCATTTGACAAATATGTTTGGATCGTACTCTGTGTCAGGGATGGGGATGCGGGCCTATCAGGCAGATACATGGCCATGCAGGTCTGCAGCTCAGGAGGCGGGTCTGAACCGAAGGCCGAAAGCTGCAGAGACTCGGAGTGGGGTTCGTCACCAGCAGGGGGATGGCGGAAGAAATGGATGCTTCCCAGCATAAATTTGAACTAAGGTTAATTTCTACAAGCTTAAAAATATCTCCCTCAACTTAAAGAGTTTTTCACTTTCAGTCTCTAACTTGGAGGGTCTTTGTGCACTTCCCTTTTATTTATAGACTAACGTCCACTGCTCTTGTTTGCATATAGTCTTCTTATTTTCTATCTCCTCTTAATTCAATACAGTGATTCCAGGTGGGAGGGGCGGGCGGATAACAAGTGACAAGCCGGCTGCGAAATATGGTGCATTGTTCACACTGCTGCTGCTATGACCACCGCCATCATCACCATGACCACTGCCATCATCAGCGTGTCCATCAACATCACCTGCATCATCACCACCACAACCACCTGCATCACCGCCACGACCACTGCCATCACCTCCATCATCACTTCTATCACCTTCGTCATTACCACGACCACCGCCATCATCACTGTGTCCGTCAACACCACCTCCATCATCACCTGCATCACCACCATGACCACCACCCTGACCTCCATCACTTCTATCACCTCCTTCATCACCTGCATCACCACCACCTGCATCGCCACCATGACCTCTACCACTGTCACCGCCACCAGTGGCCTTCACCACTGCTCTCCCTATCTGCAGCCGTTGTGAGCCCAGGTTGTGTGGCCACCAGAGGGAGGCAGTCACTGGGTGTCAGGGTTGTACTTTCCCTCTCCCAAGGGGAACTTGCTACTGTCTTGTCTAAGAAGGAAAACTCTTTCTGTCTTTTAGGCTAATTGTACTTTCACTTTGCTTTTTTGGGAAGACTTCTGACACATAACAATTGTGGTGGAATTACAGGCACCACGTGTCTCAAATATTTCTATTAGTAGCTTTTTACGCTAAGTTTTTTCTAGAATACTAAAAATACCAAAAATAACACATCGGTATGGAATCTTGGTTTTCTTTCCTCCAGAGCATTCCGCATGTGTTGTCTCACTGAAAGTATTCAACAGCTCTCCTTGATTTGCATGCTCGGAGGTGCTATGATGACGATGTCCACCTAGGGACACACACGCGGAGCCTGGGTGGGCGGCCCATCCCGGGGAAAGTGGAAGGAGGGACCCCGACCCTGGACACGTGAGCCGCAATGATCCGCAGGCCTGGCTGCCTGCCTTGGGACCCGGGGCGGCAGAGCAGGTGGGGCGGGGCGGCCCTGAGCTCACCCGGGCAGGCAGGGCCCACACTCCGCGTCGCGCTCCGTGTCCCCCGGCGTCAGCACCGTGGCCCGGAAGAAGCCCTCGCAGTCCCTGTGGCGCCGGCAGATCTGGTAGCCGCCCTTGGAGAACTTCTCCGCGGGGCAGGGGACGCAGCCGTAGTCCTCGTCTCTGGTGCCGTAGCCGCAGG
>NW_006784423.1:142514-143541 GCF_000442215.2 Lipotes vexillifer | reverse complement strand
CTCCCGCCGGGTCCCGGATAAACTCAAGCCGGTGGAGCCGCAGGCCTGGCGCCCGACTCTCGGGGCTGCGCGAGGACCCCAAATACCGCAGCCACGCTGGGGCTCCCGGACCCGAGACCACGACGCGGAGCTCGTCCGGAGGCGGAGGCCGCGCGCAGGCCGCCAGCCACGCGGGGCCGGACGCCGCCCCCTCGCCCGGGCCTGCGCTTCTTACACTTCCGGGGCGGGCGCGGCGCGGGGCCTTACCAGGTAGGGCTCCTGCCCCGGCCCGCACGGGGGACACTCGTGGCACAGGGCCGCGGTCTGGTTGTAGAACTCGTTCTCGCCGCAGGTGGCGTCCTCCGTTCCGGCCCAGCATGCCAGGGACGCCTGCCTCGAGGAAGGGTCGCCTTTGGCCCCCACGCGCCCTGGGAGACGCCCCCCGACCCGGGGTCTGTGTCCGGAAGTTGTGGCGGAAGGACCTGGCGGGGCGCTGTGGAGCGCGGCGCCGATTTGGCGCCTTCGGTAATGACCAGGCAGCCCCCGCCCTGCTGTCGGAGGCTCCTTCCCAAACGCTCCACCCCAGGAGCTCCCCGGACTCCCCTCCCCACGGCCCTCGACTCCTGGGGAGCCCAGGGGCTTGGTTTCCCCCGCTCCGTGGCTGCAGGAGCGCAGAGCACGCGGCCGACCAGGGGAGCTCCGAGCAGCGGCCACCTCGGGCCCGGGGCCAGTCCGGGCTTTAATGGCCCCTTGGAGAGCGCAGTGAAGGGGGTGTGTGATCGCCCGTGTCGCTGCCACACAAACAGGCCGAGAAGGACACGGCTGGTGAAGGGCACGGCCAGGTGGGAGCTCCCACTGGAACCTACCCAGGTGCCCTGGCCACTTACCACCAGGATGGGCAGCCAGGCCATCCGTGTGCCGCCTCCTCTGTGGGCCATTCTCTCCCGAGGGGTCACCTGAAAGACACACTTCATCTGTGCGGGGGCAGCAGGCGAGGGCTGCTCCGGGACCCCGGCCCCGCCAGCCCCACCTTCACTGCCCCCCGGGT
>NW_006784423.1:141349-142504 GCF_000442215.2 Lipotes vexillifer | reverse complement strand
ATGAATACGCCCTGAAAGAAAAGGCAGGTTTTAAGCTGAGCCCTAGGCCCCTAGGACGGCCTCCACCCACGGCCCCCGTAGCATCGTGCCCTCCCGGGGAAAGAGCTCCAGAGACGAAGGACCAGAGCCCACTGAGAGCTGATGCGCAAGCCCAGGGTGATGGCCACTGTCCTGCTCGGAGGGTCTGAGGAAGCAGGTCCTGATCCCCCAGCCGCGGGGGCGCCCTGAGAGAGGTCAGAGCCCAGACCACCCATCGCCCCTGCCTCCTGCCGCCCCTGCCCGATGTGAGCTTCCTCCCTGGCACCCGTTGGAGCCATTCAGAGCACACTTGGGTCCAACCCTGTAGTTTTACTGTTGAGACAGCTGAGGCCCAGAGAGGTCAGGGGCTGGCCCAAGGCCACACAGCTGCCACACGGACGGGGCGACCGCAGCCCGCCTCACCAATCAAACCAATGCCGGGCTGTCATTGTTACTTCTCCTTTTTCAGGATCAGAGGTCTGTGTTTCTGACGCACAGCGATTTTACCTGGGAGCCTGGTGCACGGAGCGATGCTGGGCTCACTCGGGGTTCCTCGTTCCCCAGCAGCCGCATTCGGGCCACTGCTGTCTCGCCTGGACACGGGGTTTGAATTCATGACAAAAGAACCCACCCCGTTCTGACGCTGGCCTGTGGGAGGAGCTTCCAGAATCAACCACCGACTCAGACCGTAGGTCAGCTCGCCTCGGGAAGCCCCCAAGGTCACCCCCACCCCTAGTCCCGTTGGCGACCACCATTGGTCATGGAAACCCACAATCCCCACCCACGCAGAGACGGAGCAGGTGCCTCGAGCCATAGCCCTGACGCCGGGACCCACTACTGCTCCGAGGACCTCGTGTGTGCAGATCATGTTCCTCAGGGCCCCGGGGGAAAAGCTGCCACGCGGTCACTGTTGGAGAAAGTTGGGGGTAGGGGAAGGGCGGGGGCAGCTGGCGTTGTGAGACGGGCCTTCTTTTCTAAACCGCCAGGACTCTGCTCAGTGAGACTTTTGGGGAAAATGCACTTTCGGGAGAACACACACACACACACACACACCACACACACACACACACACCACACACACCACACACACACCACACACACACACACACACACACACCACACACACCACACACACAC
>NW_006784423.1:121145-141104 GCF_000442215.2 Lipotes vexillifer | reverse complement strand
CGGGGCCTGTCCCGGGACCCCTGCGCCCCCCCGCCTCCCCCCCTGGCGGGCCGTCCGAGCGGCCCCGTCGGCCTCCTGACCCCATGCTCCCTACGCGAAGGGGGTTGGTGAGGCCCAGGCGGGGCCGCGGGAGTCGGGGCTTGTTCATCACTCTCACAAACGCCGGCCTGTGGGCCACAGGCCCAGGGGGTGCAGGGCAGGCTCGGCTTCCCCAGAGGCGGCTCCGGCTGGTTTGTAAAGCTCCCCACACAGGTGGAAGTTCTGCAGCAACAGCCTCTGGCCTTTCAACAAAGACTTCTTGGCAGGGAGGGAGGAGGGAGGGGTGACTGCGGATTGAGAGAGGTTATGGGGAGCAACCCCTTTCCACGAACTAGGGGTGGACCTGTGAGCTGTGTGACCAGGAAGAGAGGCAGGACGGCTTGGGGAGGGGCCCCGCCGGCCCCAGGGAGAGACACGGGGACGCGGGCAGGGCCCTGGGGCTGAGATCTTTCCGGATCGCTCCCTGTTGGCCTCTCACTCCAGTAACATCAGGTGGCTCTGGGGAGGGGTTGGTTTTCCGAAATCTACTGAAGAGACACAAAAAGTGCCTTCCCCACGTTCCCACACACAGTCCTGCACTCAGAACTACGTTTACGGTTGCAAACACCAAGTGGACGTGGCTAGATTAAAGCACCAGCCACCTGGTGGTGAACTCCTGGATGTTTTCCTTCCAGCAAAGAGCAAGCTGGGGCCGGTAGGGAGGCGAGGGGACCGGGTCTGCTCCCGCCAGGTGGGGAGGGAAGGTGCAAACAAAGGCCGGAACTTAGGAACCAGCCCTTGGGTCAGCCGGCCTGGGTCGGGATGGTGGGTTTCCCTTGCCGGCAGCCCTGGGGCCCTTCCAAGGACAAGGCCAAGGGTTTCTAACTTAACTGACTTCTAAATATAGCTGCACCTGGGAGGGCTTCCCTGTAAACCCGAGAAGGGCTGGGCCACAGCTCAGGGCCATCCAGGCTCCTGGATGAGCAAACCCCTGAATGGACGCAGAAAGCGAAGCAGAGCCTGTGGCTTTGGCTGCATTTCCATCATCAGCCCCAACTGCCCAGGAAGGAAGGGGGTCAGGAAGGGAGGCAAGGGCAGTGCCCGGTCAGGAGTGCAGCCCCGAGGTCTGAGCCGTCACAGCGGGTGGCCCTGCCCCAGCAGTGCCTGGGAGCTGTTGGAGCCGAGTGGCTCCCCGTCGTGACCCCTGGTTGTTTTCTTATGTTTGTCATATGTCCAGGGTCTCAGACCACAACTGCCGTCACAGCCTGAGGGAGGGGCCATGCCATGGGTGCCACGGGGCCCAGGCAGCATGGTGGGAACAGTGCAAGAAAGGCCGACAGAAACTCATCACTGGAGGTGTGCCGAGGACTTCACACATGCACGCGCACACACACGTGCACACACACAGGTACACACACACAAGTGCAGGTGCACACACGCACACACACGCTCGCACAGGCATGCGCGCACACGCACGTGCGCACACGCTCGCACAGGCATGCACACACGTGCACACACACACGCTCGCACAGGCACGCGCACACACACACATGCATACACGCGCACTTTGAACGTCAACGTTAGTAATGACTTGCCAGGTGGCAAAAGTAGGATTTTTTTTGTTGCTTTTTTCTTCATATTTTTATACTGCTTGATTATTTTTTTTCCTATGGACATAGGCTATCTTGAAAAAATAATTATTCTAAAGCATACTCTAAAGCAATGGCATTGATATTCACACACACGTGAAATATTTGATGATTTTGCTTTTCAGTTAATGGGAGAACAGGGCTACCGTGAGGCCAGTTTTCCCAGCCTACAGAGTGTTGTGTTGGTAGAGGCCTAGTGTCTTGTCCGTCAGAACATCGCCTGGCACATCCAGTTACCCACCGTGACCACCATCCTCCTGCTGCTGTGCTCCTCAGAACCAGCCTCAGAACCAGTGCATGACTCGTGATTTACTTTACCATGAAAACTTTTTTCCCTAACAATTATGATGAGATCCCTACTCTTGCCCATAAACAAGAATCATTTGAGGTTGGAGGACTGGTTCGGGGCTGCGGGAAATAATCTTGCCAACTGGAGAGCCCACATAAGCGACGTCCACTCCCTCCAGCCCTGAATGCCACACGGGAAACGGACGTTCTCATTTCTTCCCAAACTCCGGAGTGACTCAGCTGAAACAGTGCCGGACACAGCCTGTGATTTCTCAGGGGCTAGGTCTTCATGCTGCCTTAGAGGCAGGTGGGGCTTGAAATGACCTCAGGATGACACGCCCCTTCCACATTAAAGGCCTGTAAGCTGACTGAGGCCAGTGCCCTCACGTCCTGAGGTTTCTGAAGACTCTGGTGTGTCTGGGAGCAGCTGGAACTCCTGCCTCTGGAACTGTGGGTGCAGCGAGTGGGACAAATCCATCGTCGATGCTCACGGTCACGGGCTCCGCTGTGGTCACGGTGCCCTGGCGACTTCCAACCACAGGACGGTGCCTCCTGGCTGGGGAGCTGCTGCCACGGGTGCAGTAGAGCTGACAACAGCCTCTAGGACCGAGTTTCTTGACAAGGGCTGAAGCCAGTCAGCAGCAGGTGGGCAGCCAGGGCCGGTCAGTCAGGGGGTGCGAGGGACCTTCATTCTTTCACGTTCCAACGTAAGGCGCCTGCGGGTGGGATGGGGAGAACTCACGTCCCCCGGCTCTGGCTCCCCGCCTGCCGCCTGCCGGATGCTCCCCCCTTAGCTCCGCCTGAGCCTCCCCTCGGCTCCAGGTTCCTCCGTCACCTGCTTTTCTTCTTCCCCAAGGGACTCCCTGAGCTGGAGATCTGCGTGCAAGGTGCTTGCCGGGAGGTGGGCTTGAGAAGTGGGGCTGTGATGCAGTCCCAGCAGAGACCTCAGATCGGCTGGGGTGGGCCCACAGAGTTGCCCTGGATGGGAGCAAGGGCACCAGGACGGGCTGTGACTCGGGCGAGGCAGCTTTCTCCACCCAAGGGCAGTGGCCAGGTTGGGGGACTCAGCTGCGAGCCAGCCGCCATCCATCCTCCCAGCATCTGGGAGGCGCACCCCAGGCTCTACTCCACCCGCATTTCTTGTGCTTATTCCCCAGGCTGATAACCGCCTACCCTGGGGGTTCCCAGCGTCCTGAGAGGATTCTGTGCAGCTTGGGGCTCCTCGTCCGAGGGCTCTTGTCTTGGGGGCGCCCCTTTCCCTCCTGGTTATGCCGGTTCAGTCCCCCAGCAGGAGCTGCCGTTGAATTGTCTCAGCATCTGTCCCACGTGCACGTCCAGATTCGTGGGCCCCAATTCTAGTGGCCACGCCACAGGGCTGGTCCTAGGGGGCCTCTAAACTTGGCGGATGGTCACAAAGAGCCAAGGTTCCCGTTATTCCTCTTTTCTGGGCAATGCTGTGTCCGAGGTCAGACAAGAATTCAACCAGAGGCTTCTGTGATGATCGTTCCAACAGGTAGTGAACTTCAGGGAAATTGAAAGGAATTCGATATAAAGCAGTCTTGATGGAAGGGGGTTAGTCTCATCCAGATTTACATGCATGTCTGAGGCCTTTGTGTCACATCCTTCGTATAACCCTGTAGAGATGGAGGTAACGTGCAGTAGAGGAGAGAGTGCTGGACCAGGGTGGGGCCTTGGGTAAGAGCCCCACTAAGAGGCTTGTTTCTTCAACTGGGAAGTGAGGGTCTCAGGCTAGACGATTTCTGTGTCCTTCCACCTCTATTAGTCCATGGTTACCTACCTGTAGGCTACACAGCGAAAGCTCTTGGCAACACTATTAATGTTGGACGTCCTAAGTCTTGTCTGTTAATTCCAACATCTGGGTTGTCTCCGGGTCTGTTTCTGTTGACTGCCTTTTCCTGGATTCTTGGGTCACATTTTCCATCTCCTTCATATGTCTGGGAATGTTTTATTTCATGCTGCACACTGTAATGATGTGCTGTAGAGAATCTGCTTTATAAAATCCTTCACTTATGGCAGCCTGGGTAGCACAGGAGGCGTTTTTATGGCATAAATTCTTGTCCTGGACCTTTTGCTCTTCAGAACAAGGACCCTGTTCCAGATCCAGTAGGAGGATGGGGGTGCCCTCGGCAGATGGTTCTGATAAGACCTGCGATATATGTGCTGCAATTTCCCCATCTTAATGTTTTATCGTTTGAATGGTTCATTAATTAACAGAATTTCACAGATGTTCTGAAGCCGACTTGCCCTCTTCCAGGTTTGGAGAACCTGCTACCTTTGGGTCAGTGCGGCCTCTGCTGCATCCATTTCAGCCACCAGCCCTGCAACTATGCTTGGAAAAACACTCCGCACCAACTGCTCTTGGAAAGATTGTGAAACGCACGCCTGCCCTTCCGTCGTACTCAGTGCCTCTTCCGCACAGACCTGCATCTCATCTGGCGTTTCGCCAGCCTCAGAAGTCTCTACCTGCTTACCTGTACCCCGTCTCTCAGTGACTTTATTTAGCCAAGGGTCAGTGGGAAGATAATTATATATTTAATCTCTCGTCTCCTAACAGTAGTCGTCAAATGCGGGCTCTAAGTCAAACCATGGGCTTGATGATTCTACCAGGGTCCGTGGCCGCCACGTTCGTCACCACCTTCTGCTTGAAGTGCCCAGGCTCCGAGCCTTGTATCCACAGCCCCGCGTGTGGATGCGCTTCAGCTGAGTGAGGAAAGATGCCTCCAGCTGCATTTAAAGCATAATTGACGGGGCATAAAAAACCGTTTGACGCCCGAGCCGCCTCTCTCACCAGGCCCACCAGGGAGCCTGTGGAGGGAAGACACCTGAGGACCCTCGCTTTCTGATGGGTCTACGTGATTCCGAAGGGAAGGATGCCGGCTTTCCTTGTGTTCCTCTGATGGGTGCAGCTGTGGCTCGGCTGCATCTACACTGAGCTAAGTATTCTGTCTTTGTAACATTTTTGATCTTCATTAATTACAGCTCAGGAAAGCTGACAAAGGCAACCTGTCTCTTTAATGTAAACAAGATTAATTGCACGGTTCCTGCAGAAAATGAACTACCAGCAGTTTAACAAAAAATGGTTGTCTTTAAGCAGGCTTTGGATTAAAAAAAAAAAAAAGTAAAACTGTTACAGGAAGCGCTGAAGCTGCCACATTAGCATGCCCGTGAGCCTCGCCCTCATCATCAGCCTAAACGCACCCCCGCCTGCACTTTCATCCTCCTCCAGGCCGGGGCTGAGGGCAGGAAGGGGGGAGAAGGCCCTGCACACACAGCGCCTCCGAAGTCTGGAATGCAGCCTGGCTGTTTGAAGCCCAGGTTTACACCCAACACCTTCCCTCATGCTCGTCGTCCAGACTCGCCTGCTCTCGCATCAGCCACAGGCCGACGGGCTGGGTGCTTCATCTTGTAACAATCGCATAATCCAAGATAAACACCCGGGATCGCTATCACTTTCATTAATAACCGTGAAATATTCCTTCCTTCAGCAGGTACAAAACCCAAACAGGCCAATGCACTCCGTGGGCCGAGGCTTGTGGCGGCAGGGGGCCGAGGGCAGAGGGGCAGCTGGCGGGCATCTCACAGCCACTCTGTGGCTCCAGGACCGCGGCTGGGCGGTGGCAGAGCTGAGCCGGGCACTTGCCTCTCCGCCCATCACCTTCCAGTTTAGGGGCCCCTGGAGTCCAGCCCGGGGCCTGCGGGCTGCCCTCTGCTGGACGCCCCCCCCACCACGGGGTAAAGGCCCGGAGCAAGGCTTTGGACCGGGATGCCGAGAGCTTAAGGCGCATCAGAAAGACCGGCATGGGGCTCAGGTCCTGCAGGCTCCCGGACGAGAGAAGGTGGTGGGTTTGGGGCGGGACGAAGGCGCAGGTCGTGAGCATCTGGGAGCTGCAGTGCTAATGAAACAGAGCCTTCCCCGCTGACACGTCCCCAGGAAGCGGCCTCCGTGGCTGGAGAGCAGACACTGAGCTCAGGGACCAGGGAGGAAAGCAATGGAGTCGGCGCCCAGCCCCGTGGCTGCCAGGGGTTCCCGGCTGAGAACGCGCTGGACTCAGGCCTGATGGAGTGTGTGCCGGTCGGGGGTGACGGGGGCAGAGCAGCAGCTGCAGTGGGGCCAGCGAGGGCATCTGGGGGCCGAGTCTGCTCCGGGGTCAGGGTACCCATGTGGCTGGCGGGAGCAGAGGCGACCTGGGGCTGCGCCCTGGGGTAGGCACCGAGGTCTCCCAGAGAGGAAGGGGCTGGGGAGGAGGCGGACTTTCTGAGTTTGGTGATGCAGGGGCTACAGCAGCGGCCCCTGGAGGCAAGTCTGGAAAGTGGACACCAGACCCCCCCGTGGCGGAGGGGCAAGAGTCCAGGGAGGAGCCAGATGAGGGGTCACCCTGTGGCCCGTGAGGGGGCCTCCCGATTGTCACAACCTGACGCTGCGTCCCTCCGCACCTCGCTTTTCTGGGATGAAACGACTCAAGTTGTAAGCTTTCCAGGGACCCTGGTTCCAAGGAAGTCGCCGGGCCGAGGGGCCCCTGCGAACGTGGCCCTGGAAGTGGAGGGAGTGGCCGGGCCACTGGGCTGTCTTGATGGCCGGGCCAGGCTCTCCCCCACCGTGTCCTGCGTGGTCACGCAGAGCCTGGCACAGACGGTGCAGGGAAACGACAATGACGCACCCTCTGAGATGCGGGCTTTCCCTCAGGACTTCACCACGGGGTTCGGGCCCCTCGTAAAACACCAGCACGCGCGCGTCTAAGTGAAATAAGAGACTTACCCATGGTCGGCGCTTGCGGCCTGCACTTCTCTCTGCCACGTGGGACCGCACACACTGCATCCCAGTCCTGGGCAGGGTGCAAGTCGTGACCCACAAGTGAACTGATTGCACGAGGCCCTCAGGGAGGGGCTGGCAGCTGAGGACACACTGCCCCAGGGGGGACGGGCACGGAACTCCCACCGGCAACCAGCGGGGAAGGCAGCTCCGGGGAGGGGCTCCTGACCTCATGCAAGCAGGCCGGGCTCCGAGGGGCAGTCCTGGCTCAGCCCCGCCCGCACGCGCACCATGTCTCCTGGCGGCGGTTTCTCTGGCGGTAACCGACAGCCCCGTGTGTTCGCCACGTTCTAACTCTGGTTTTAGGACCTGATCTGAATAAAAGCAGGCGATCGGAACCTCAGAATGTTTAATGAGGGTGGGTTGAGGTCATAGGCGCTGTGGATGGTGGTCAAACGTTATCCTCCCAAACGGTGCAGAACAGAAGTTCTCAAGACCATCGAGGACAGATATTTTCAGGAACTTCTGGGGGGGTGGGGCCCGAGGTGCCAGATGGGGGACTCACTTACGCCTGCACTGGCCCCCCAGGAAAAGTGGATGGGGACTTTGTCACCCGGCCTTGGTCTCCGACATTTGTTCCATTTTTTTCTTAATTTCCTGACTATAAAAACTTCGTAGAAAGTTTTCAAATACGTAAAAGTATGAAGAAGAAACTTAAAAATCACTTCGAGTCCTACTCTTCGAAACATTATTGAGATTTTGATAGATTTCCTTCCATTTTATACACATATAGAATTGAGAGTCAACTTTGGAGATGCAGAGTGAAGCGGATGCTAAAACAAGGGCCCCGCCCAGCCCTTCCCTCGTCTCCTGGGGGAAGGAGCCACACGGCCTCATGCAGGGGCCCTGGGCCGCTCAGGCTTGGGTTGCAGGGAGGTTCACGGTGGGGGTGGCTCTTAACCTCTCTGGGCTGAGCGTGAGGCCACTGCCTTGCGCGAGGGGTCCTCGTGCTGCCAAAGGACAGAGGCAGGAGCCCCGTGTCGTGCGTCTGGGCCTTCGCTTACGTTTCCAAGTTGATGTTTGTAAGAAGGACCCCTGCTGTGTTCCGGGAAACCGGGGGCTTTAAAGGAGGGAATGTAATCTTCATCCTGTGGGTAAGGGAGGTTTGGGTGTCTGGATTCAAGCAGGGATGCCAAAGACAATTTGGCTGCCGTTTTGATAGCCCTTTTCCTTGTATGGAGATAAGCCTGGGGGGGGGGGGGGGGGGGAATGTGGCCAGAAGCTGGGTCCTTCCTCCCACCCCCTGCTCTCCCTGCGTCCAGCAGTTTGGTAAATCCCTGGAGAGATGTTCTCCCTGTGCAGACTCTATCCGCAAAGCGCAGAGGGGAAATCCACGGAGACACCAGGTGGGAACGTGAACTTGCCAGGGGCCGCGTGGGCCGCGTTCAGACCACCCTGCCTCTCCTCTGGGCTTCCTGAGGCCACCAGCGCCCTGTCCGCCGTGAGCCACTAACTCCCAAATCCTAACCCAACTTACTGCCCGTGAAAATCTTATGAAACAGGTGGATTCATTGTGTGCATCTTACCGATAAACTGGGGATTAAAGAGGTCAGGTCACTGTCTACGTTCACACAACCAGGAAGGGATGAAGGAAGTCAAACCAGGGCTTCCCACCCAAGGCTGAGACTGGCCCAAGGCCACCACCCTGCCCCCAGGCCCGGCATGATGTCACACACACACACACACACACACACACACACACACACACACACACGTCAAGGCCATGTACCACCACCTCGTCCAAGAGACGGAGCAGAAACACTGAATTCAGATTCCAAGATCCTCGGTCTGTGATGGTTATGATGAAGACCTACCAACACCCCCGGCATTGATCTAGGATAAGGAAGGCGCCTCACGGGGCCGCCGAGCGGAGGGGCTGCCACGTCCTAGCTCCTGCAGTGATTTCGGCAGCAACAAACCATCAAAGGGAACCAAATGCTATGGTTCTGCTGGCGGTCAAGGCCGCCGGTCACTCACAGGCCCACGTCCAGCCCAGAAGGGGCTCCAGGCCCTCGCGGCCCTGACTCAGATCACTGGGGCCCACACACAGAGACGCTTCAGAGTTTGGGAAACGCCGTCAAGTAGTTTTACGCTGAGTCCTTGTTTGAAATTTGAGCAAATGTAAAGTGCAAAGAGATCTTCGCGAAGTCCAGGTTTAGTCAAGGGGACGTTTGTAGGAGCTATGAGAAAAAATTCAGTGTGCTTTTAAAGGTCATTCACAATCTGCTCCTCGGGTGCCCAGGGCAGACATTCTTAACTTTAAAAAGATCTGCATTGTCGGAACTACAGGGGGAAACATTCAAAGATATGAACCCTTTAGTTCTGAGGTAACTAGATTCACGTGCAGTTGTGAGAAGTAATGGGGAGACCCGTGTCCCCGTGTCCCCTTGACCCCAGTGGTCTCATCTCACAACTCTGTAGTCGGGTGTCTCGCAGACTTGTGGTACAGAACAGCTACGAGAGAACTTTCTAGAGACTCTTTATAACACTCTGTCAAATGCAAGAGTGAGCTGCCATTTCAGCAGAAGGATGAACCTGGGCTCTTTGGGTGTTTTAACCAGTGCAGGGCAATTCCCAGGCCGAGGGTCTCACGGGGGTGCCTAGCCCCAACCTGCCACCCGCAAACGGGGGGTCCTTCACTCTGTCAGTTCTACCTGAAAAGACATGGACAGGAGGTGGAAGCAAGGATGCCCGCGCTCTCTGGACTATCTGTGGGTCGGGCTCCAGCAGAGTCCAGCCCCGGCTCCCGCCCCGGCCGGTCCTACACTCACCTCCCCACTGCTTTCTGAGCCCGGCCTCATCCAAGACGATGGCCACTGTCCACATAGCCGCTAAGCCCTTGAGTACGGCTGGTGTGACTGGGGAACTGTGTCTTGAATGTTAATTAGCTTTAATCACTTTAAATGTACAGTCCTTTGTGGCTAGTGGAGACCCCACCGGGCAGGACAGAGACAGCCCTTCAATCTCTCACCTCTCAGATGTTCTAAGTATCTAGGCTTGTCTAGGCGGCCATCTACCTCCCTGTGGGATGGGCAGTGAGCCTCAGTCCCGAGGAAACTGAGGTTCCAAGTGGTCCAGGACCTTTCTGCGGGCCTTCAGTGAGTCTGTGCCCCAGCTGGATGCATGCCCAGGTCACATGACCTCCATGCCCGGGTCACATGACCAACCCACTAACATTTCTCTCATCCTTCCCCTAAATGGAGTGTGAAACCCAAAATATGGAAAATAAAAGTTCATATTCTAAACAGCAAGGCAGACAGTTTTGGGAAAAAATCCCCATGGTAACCAGTGATGGAAACGAGGATCATTTTTTCACAACTAAGAGACCCCTATTTCAAGAACCAAGTTTCTAAGAGCAAAAGAAACAGCAAATAGCAAGCCAATTCTATGAAGAAAAAAGCACTGAAGCAAATCCAGACGAGAGCTCACGAAGCACTGCCTTTGACGCCATCTGTTAGGTGAACCCACTGCCCGTGCAGGAGTGTCCCCGCCCTGGTGCGGGGAAGTTTCTCCCGGGAGACCCAGTCCCTGTCCATCAAAGCCCCCGAACTGCAGTCAACTCTACACACCACGCAGCTTCGCAGAAACACACTTAGAGTAGGGGCACTTCATTCATTCTAATTAAATCCCACGAAGTTCAGCTGAGCATTTAAAATGTATTTTTTAACAATCTGAGGCTTTTTGTCCGCAGTTATGCAACCTGCTTATTTTACGCTAACTTCCTAAAACCTTGCTCTTTATTTCATATTCCCCCAGAGACTTAAAATTTGTGTCTGGGGGTGTGGTTTTCCCCGAGTCCCCAAGGTCATGGTTACGTCCTTCAGTAACCACAAACGTCCCAGAGAGACTGCAAACAAGGACGACCCTAGGGGGCTTCAGCCCTGCAGACCGACTCCCCGACCTCCACAGGCCTCAGAGGGACTTGGGTTTTCCTCCTACCTTGGCGTGTCTGTGTTCCCTTTCATCCTCCGCTCAGGCACTGCTGCAGAGGGCAGTCTCTGCCCTTCCTGGGGTTTCAGCTCCAGTGCTCGCTGGCACGTGAAGAGAGCCAGGCCTGGGGTTTTATCACATCACAGATGAAATTCAATATTGGGCCTTTCATGTCTCACAGCCCACCTCCCTGGCCCCTCCCCGCACCGGCCCTCCCCCAACCTGTATCTTCCGTACCCGCTTACCACCCACCCCCAGGCAAAGGTATATTTCCTGAAAACTGGAAAAACCAGGTACTACCAGCCTCAGATCAGTGCTAATTAAATTAGGCTATAAAATTCAGGCCCGGGTCCCTTATCTGTGAGTGACACCTCCCCATTTGCAACTGGGACCCAACATGCACAATAAACGTACCATCACCCAAGCCCCGGATGGACAGCGGTGGGGCCATTAGCAGCCTAGGGGCTCTGATTGGGCTGTGCCTGTGAAGAATCCTCCCCTCCTGGTCTGTTCTGCACCCACTTCCATCTCATGTATTAAATTTCAAGAACTCAAAGATGTATCCACGTCGCATTCTATTAGCTGCTCAAGTGCTGTCTTTGTTATCTCTGTTGTCAACATGCTTTGTTGGCTGAGCTTTACAACAAGCTTCCAGATGTCAGGACGAGCAGGGTATTGGAGGCCCGTCCCCGCTGGGCCCCTGGGGTGACACCCTGTGGGGCGCAGGGAGCCCACTGCCTGGCGTCTCACCAGGTCCCTGCGGGGCCAGAGCCTTGACCTCGGGACAGTGGAGTTCAGCTCTGCTGTCTCTGGTTCAGTCCTACAGAGGGACCTTGTCTCTCCAGGAGGCCTGGCCACAGCGCTTTGTCGTATGGCCTCAGCTCGGCGGGCTCTGCCTGTGGGCAGGTGCTGGGTGGTCCATCCTCCCCCCGAGCTGCGTGTGGGGTTGCAAGCAGGAGCCCGGGGGAGGCCGGCCCCTGGGAAAGGGCCCCGATCCCATGCAGGACAGCAGCTCCCCAACGGGATCGGGCCACAGAGGGACGCCAAGCAGAACCCCTTCCCTGGGGCTGAGCGGACACCAGCCAATCCTGTCCGTCTGCGATCGAGTCAGTTGCGGCTTCATATTTCACAGAGAAAACCAGGGGAAAAAATTAAGAATATCAAAGGTAGAATTTCCTTTTGCTCAACGCTTTGTGCTGCCTGAGGCTGCGATGAAGGTGCTGGAGACAAGGGCTCGAGGGTCTGCAGGCTGGGAGGCCAGGAGCGGGTGCCCGCTGCTCTCTGGTCTTCACAGTGTTTACAGGTTTCTTGCTTTTTGGCTTTTCATCCTTTTTTCTTATCCAAGAGGCTTATAACCGTCCTGTGTGCAGCAAGTGACTTCCTGATCTTTCTGCCAAACAAGGTGGTTATAAAAGTTGAAAAGGATTAGGTGCTGAGGCTGCAGGTGAAAGTGTCTGCAGGAGTTGTGAGTTTGATCCTTTAATTGCCTCAATTTTACTTCAGACCAATTTCTTTCCCCCTTTCCCTCAAAGCTTCCGAGGACACAATCACTGGGTAAAAGCAGACTGTGGACTTCTCTTTCTCTTTTCCTTCCACGCTGCAAGGCTTGCAGGATCTTAGTTCCCCGACCAAGGATTGAACCCGGACCACAGCAGTGAAAGAGCTGAGTCCTAACCACTGGACCACCAGGGTTAGGACCTGTGGATCTCTGTTTGTTTGAGGGTTTCATATGCGGATTTTTTAGAAAGAAAGTAAGAGCCCTCGGGATAAAATTCTCCCCAAGAAACAATGTGAGCAGAGCAGCAACTTTCCAGAGACAAAGGACAGAAACCCTGCGGATGAGCGAGAAGGAGACCCCTCAGGGCCCCCGCCCCAGCCCAGTGCACAGCGCGTGCAGGACATCTGGACACAGGGCGGGCTGTGCTCGCTTCCACGTGGGGATGGACGCAGGGGAGGTGTGAGGATGCGGGCCTGAGCCCAGCGCACGGGGCCGTCCCGGGTCCGGGTGGCAAGGCCCCTGCCTGGCCCTGGGCATCGTGCCGAGCACCCCCCGGGGACCGTCTCACCTGGTTCTCGGGGACCAGCGTAGGGGCGGAGCTGCAGTCAGTCTCAGTCACACGTGGGGAGCCAGGTCATAGTAACTAAACTGCGGTGGGTCGGGGACTTGACCCCATCTGGGTTCCTCAGGTGTGGGTGACCCTGCAGCGTGATGTTCTGGGTGATTATCTAAATACCCACTTTTTAAAGAGAACTGAACCTGACATGCAGGAGAGCCTGAAGTGCCCGAGCAGTTCCTACGCCAGCCGTGGGGGGTGGGGTTGGGCCACACCGCCTCCAAGTGGGCCTCTGGGCCAGCAGCTTCCTACGGGTTAGGGCCTGAGCCCATCCTCTGCTCAGCGCGTGTCTGCAGACCAGCACCCCAGCATCCCCTGTCAGCAGGGCAGAGCTCCCTCACCCCTGACCCTGGCTCCACCGCTGAACCAGAATCTGCCGTTTGATTAGGTCCCCAGGTGACTCAGATACACGCAGACACCTGGGGCGGATGGATTCTCACCCAGGGCTCCAAGCTCTGCTCTGCACGTCCCCGACAGTAAAAAGACTAATATGTATGTGATGTCCTGCTATACCTATCATGCTATTATATACATTACACACGTTGACACATGTGGAGAGGAAAAAGCAGGATGTCAAAGATGGCAAAGCAGGATTTATTTCCTAATGGTGCAAAAATCGTTTTGGTTGTTTAAACTTTGAAAACCGGGGTTGTAGCATCTCGTGTTTGCGGTGGGAGGTTTCTTCTCCTCGGCCATGGCCTGGAGGCTCAGTGAGGGGACAGGGCCCCACGTAGCGCCTGTGCTTGTTGGGGCTCGAAGCAGAAGGGCCAGTAAGACCCCTCCCATCCCCGCCTGAGCCTTGCTGCCCCCAGGCGGGATTCTGGGAGTAGGCATCTCGGCAGCCCTGTGGATGCTGGTCTAGCCTCCACCTCCTGGTCCAAGGCCGGCTTGTCCTCTGGCTACTGTGCGCACCCTCATCACCCGGGGCTGAAGCTTGACCCGGACTCAGAAAACTACCCAACCTGGGAAATGAGGGCCCTGGGAGGACAGCACGGCCCCCCGGGGGCCCGAGGGGAGGGGCCCCAGGCTTTGCTGCACCAAAGGGAAGCCCAGGCATCTGAAGGGCGGATTTTGGCCTCATAGAAAAGATAACCCCAAAGATGTTAAGTTCATGGCTCTGCAGGACCTTAGCTGTTTTATTATCCTAACATCCTTGAAAAACTGCCTCTAAGTATCCAGTTCCTCAGATGCTCCTGGAAGCAGCTTTGCTGCCATTCATGAGCTGAAGAAATCACTGTTTACACTCAGCTTACAGGAGCCGTGGTTTCAGCCCCCGACAGCTGGACCCCACGTGCCCAGTGAAGGGCAGCATCCGCTTCATCTCGGTGACCAGGCGCCACATCGGAGAAATGAGCCCGTGGGACTCAGCCCCCTCCCTTGGCGGGCGTTGCTGGGTCAAAGACGATGTCAGTGTGAAGTTTCCCCTCCTCTGCTTTGTGCCTCTCTCTGCCGCGGTCCCAACCCCACCCCACCTTTTTAGATACACAGTCAGATTCTGTTTCTCCAAGACCTCATTTGAAATGACCCATTTCCTCCCATCCTATTTTTGCTGTACTTACTTATACAGCTCACGGGTGTGATGGCTGAAGAGGCGGCCGCCCAGCCCTCCTGGCTGGCGTGCGCGCCAGCCTTGCAGCAACTGCCCTTCCCAGCCCGCCGGGCCCAGGAGCAGCCCAGCCAAAGAGGATGTGGGCTTGGTTCAGAAACAGGGCGTCTGGCCCACAGGCCAAGTGTTGCCAAACCAGAGTCTGAACGAGGTGGGTGGATTTCCCCTGCTCTGCCATCGTAGCTATGGCTGTGGCGGCACCAGAGTGAGAACTTGGCTAAATTGAAAACAAACAAATAGTGCCGCCCGGCTGACTTGCTAATGATCGGCAGGCGAAGGCCCAGAGACCCAGAGGGCGGCCTCGGGCATGGTGGGCTCCTCCATTGCCGTGCCTCTTCCTGCATCTGTGCTCCACCTGCCCCACCTGCCTATTCTCCCCTTGGCCTTCTTGAATTTTCTTCTAGAACTTTCTGCAGAGACATGCCCAGAACATGGCAACCTGCACCCCAGATCTATTTCCTACGAGGGTGCTTCACCAGGTGTTTATAATGCACCTCTCTGCCTTTAGTGCAAATAGGCCGCCAGATGCCGGATGGTCCTCCAGGCTGGCCGGGGCTCAGCCTCCAGGGTTTTCGGGGCCTGAGCCCCAGCAGTGAGTAGGCGCTGGCCAGTCCAGCCTGCAACCAGTGGCTCCTGGACCCACCTGCCCAGGGAGGAAAGTGAGGGTGCATTTCTGGAGGGCCCGTCGGGAGTCCCGGCCACACACGTAAGTATCGCTGTTCACAGCCCCGCACCAACCCCGAACACTGGGAACTGTCCTCCTTGGAGCCACAAGCTTGACTGCCCTTAATGTTCGTGGTAAGACAGCGGCTGTCCGACTGTCCTGCAGGGAAGGACCTCGGGTCCTCAATCCCACCCTATCTGCTCCCACAGAGGCCAGCAGCCCCAGAGTTTTAGGTGATGCCAGGGAGCAGGCGTGCAAAGCGACAGGACAGCCACCCTCTTCCTGAGCTGCAAGGTGACAAGCAACGACTGGGAGCCAGCAGGTATTGAGGGGTTACAGCGACATGCGTGGTGCACACAACACTCTCCACGCGTGTGCTGAGTCATGCGGCCCCCACGCCGGCAGCTGTAACCCCCGTTTACAGAGGAGGAAACCGAGGGACTGAGACGCAGGAGGTCTGGTTCCAGGTCTGTTCCGGCTTCCAGGCCCTCCCGCTGGACACGGTCCAGGACCCGATGCTGGAGGATGGCTCAGGAGCAGAGGACAGAACTGAGTGTAAACAAGGGGTTTTTACTAAAACAAACTTCTTACCGTAGAACAGTTTTAGATCTCTGGGAAAGCTGCAAACACAGGGCAGAGTTGGGATGTGCCTCACAGCTAGATTCCCCTTTTGTTAAGATCTTACATTAGTAGGGTACATTTTCTCAACTGCTGAGCCTATATGGGTGCATCATGGTTATTACTAATGTCCATATTTGATCAGATTTCCTTGGCTTTTCCCTAATGTCCCCTTTGTGTCCCAGGACCCCACCCAGGATGCACATCTCACTACACCTAGCGGTCCCTGCTCTGCCCCAGGATGAGCCGTTTCTCCGGGAGTTCCTGTTCCTTTATCCGAGGATGGCGTCAGGACCTGGACCTGGTCAGGGAGGGGCTGCCCAAGGGGCCGGCATGCCCGTCACTGACCTGGGGACAGAGCTCGTGCTGTGGGGGCAGCTGTGCCTCGACGGGAAGTGGACGCCATCGCTCGTGGGGCTGCCCTGGCGTTTGCCAGGTGGACAAGCCAAGGTGGACAGACGCGGCCTGGACTCTGGCCCAGAGCTCTGCCTGGAGCCTCCCTGAGAGGCCCGGTGGCCTTTCACCTCTGGCTCTTGAAGAACGTGCCCTTTCTGATCATTCTTTCAATAGGAAAATGAGTCCAGGTGTTATGATGGGCTCGATGCTTTCTCCACTTTGAGACACACACTACCTTTTTCACGGGAAGGCTACCTCGTTAACATGAGGCGTCCCAGCCGAGAGCGGCAGGGCCTTCGGTGTCTGTGAAAGGCCAGGAGGGCTTTCCTGGGCCGAGTGAGCTCCCGCCGAGAGGGAAACCATCTTCTCTCGCTCACACAAACGCATCGCTTTCTTAGCCCTTATTAGATGCAAGACAGCAAGACATCACACTGTCGATGGACCCAGGAGTGAATTCTTATACTGACAGGGTTTATGGCATCTATGGACCCACAGTCTCAAGGAGCCTGTTTTTAACAGACAAGCTCCAACAAGCGTCGTCTTCTAGCTCGGGCTGCGGTGCACAGTCCCCTCTCCCGGGGACGGGCATCTCTCTCTTCGTAGGGTCTGCCCGGGCAGGAGGGCGGCTGTGTGGGTCCTGACCTCACCTCCAGGGCAAGGCTGCTGGGCTCTGTCCCCTCTGAGAAGAGCCACGTGTCTTCTAAAAACAGGTTACTGGTCTTTGAAGCACAAAAGGATCCAGGCAGAGTTTAGGAGGAGTGTTTTAAGGGCTCACATGACACTCAGGCCCAGAAAGCCCCTTAAATCTCTGTGGTCCCCAATAATCACCTTCTTACCAGGTGGCCAGGTGTCTCCTAACTCTAATTAAATACAACAAGCTCATTTTAAAAAATCACAAAAAGATTACACTTGGCAGGTTCTGGTGTCTTTGCACATCTGCATGTTTGTGATATTTTCTTAAAGACTCAGAGTTTCACAGTATATTTGTGACGAGCAGGCCTGCAAGGGACCCTCATGTTTAGGAAACACGCAGACCCTCCTGCTAGAGGCTGAAGCTGACAGCTTTAGAGAAGGTGCATTTTTTGTTTGTTTTTAACAGTGATTTTTATAAATCATTAATTTTGACCATTAAAATATTAAAGTAACTTGTTAGAGACACAGTGAAGCTCAGTCACAGGAAATGGGTTTTGAAGACGTAGGCACTCCAAGCAGACAGTCCCAATGCTGGAGCGTTTTAGTGTGGAGCTGGTCTTGAAGTAAAGCCAGAGAAAAGGCAGAAAAAGCCATTTGAAAGCAGGGGGGCATCGGTGAATTTGTTAGCACAGCTGCAAACTTGGTTAAATTAAACCCAACAGGAGAATAATCCACACACAGAGCTGAAGGAAGCAGATCATGTAAACGCAAATGAACACCATTTGAAAGCTTTCCAAAAGGAAACCATTAAGCCTCAGGAGTTCTTGCAGGGGGAGGGGAGTGTAAGGAGCTGACATTGCATCTGCAAGGGGGGCTCAGGTGTCTGCTGCTCCCCACAGCAGAGAAGTGCCAACTCCAAAATGCTCAGTGATGAAAACGAGATTCACCTGAAACTCCTAGCAGCTGCACCATCCAGGGATACTGAAGGCTCCTGTCCCCACCCCCAAAGCATTGCTTCAGCCTCCTCCCTGAGTATCAAACTCATGCCCAGGACAGACCTCTCTGGCTGTTGGTTAAGGTGCCATCCAGCTTGGGGTGCTGAGAGCCAGACTTGCTGCCTGAGTTTGGCAAACCGCTGCCCTCTTTGCTAGGGCCACAGGAGGCTGCCCTGGGCCCTCATTCCCCCCACCTCCCCAGACTGGCCCCAGCCTCATCCCAAGCTGTTTGTTTTTGCATTTCACGCACACACACCCTACCCGCGGCACCCCAGGAACAGAGGCTGTAAGACACCCCTCCCACCAGAATTCCGAGTCCAGGGCTGCCCAGTTCAGACAAGCTGTTTGTCCAAAACGCCGTGAGCGAGAAGAGCGAGGGGAGGGACAGAGGGAGAGGCCTGAGCGGGGAGACGTCGGCGGCGGGGAGACGTCGGCGGCGGGGAGACGTCGGCGGCCGGGCTGCGGGGAGGCCTTCTGCGTCCCACCGGGCTTAAGCTAATTACGAGGCAGGAGTGGACAACCAGAGGACCCGAGGGTCCCAGGCAGGGACGGTAAGCGCAAGGATTACTTGGGAAGAAGTGTGCTGCTCTTGTCCCGAGAGCGACTGGTCCCTGAGCGGAGTTTCCTCATTCTGACCCCGTTTCCCGACGGCGGACAGGTGGCGGCCGTGGGCACAGGGCTGCGGCGACCCTCGCCCTGGCCCGGTATCAGTGCGTGTGCCCTGGGCGCCTGCGACATGGGGCCTGGTGCTGGGGGGGTCCGAGGGGTGGGCCTGGGGAGCCACCCGCTGCCCCTTGCCCTCCGCCTGAAGCCCAGCCGGTCCGTCTCCTGGTTGTTCTTTAACTTCAGCTCGTTCCGTCCTCTTCCCGCCATGCTTCACTGATTCCAGACAGACCTGGGGGCTCAGGAGAGTCACGTCTGAAACCTCCCCGGGTGGCCCTGAGGACCCAGGAGGAAGCCCCCTCTCTGGCGGTGGCAGGGTGGCCCACCCCTGTCCCTGCTGCGATCCGCATCTGCACACAGACTCGCTGATCGCCTGCCCAGTCTGGGCTCACACACAGACGGGGACATTTACACGACGTTGTGTGAACCAGGCCTTACACAGGAGTTTAGGGGTCGGAGCTGCTGTTTATACAGAGTGCGGCCAGGGAGGGTTTCTGTGACAAGGTGACCTGAGGGGTGAAGGCGGCACAGACGTCCTGGTTGAGAGCCCAGGGCAGGAGGGAGAGCGGATGCAGCGCCTGTGGCTGGTGTGTGTTGGGCGGGGAGGAGGGCGAAAGGAGGCGGCACGGCTGGAGTGTGGTCAGGGTGTCACTGGGTAGATGGGGGTTGGCCTGCCAGGCGCCGTGCTCCATGGGGCTCGCAGACCCTACCCTGTCACTGCAGGGTCCCCGTGGCTTTCTGGAGCCTGGACAGATTGACAGGCCCTTCCGGGGAAAGACAGACATCTGAGATGGACCTGGGTAAATGAAACCAAAGCTATGATTGAGAAGCAGAGGTCCGGCTGCAGTAGTAACTTCAGCCCACGAGGGCACTCCGAGTACGGACAGGGCTAATGGAGCCCCTGCCCCGTTCTCAGTCCTTTGCTGGCCTCGTCGCACTGGAATCCGCTCAGTAATCCCAGGAGTGAGCACTACTGTCCTCTCTCGAGGAACTGGGAGTCGTTACAGTGATGACCGTCCCGGGTACCAGCCCCACTACCTGGAGCAGGACGTGGGCTCCCACCCGGCGGACGCTCAGGCTGTGCTCCCACCCACCTCCCTCCGCCCCACCAGCATCATTTCCCAAGCCCTGCTGCCTCCCATGGCCGTGCCCACTCTGGTCCAACCCCAGCGGGACACGTCCAGCCCAGGCCCCGAGGAGAGGAGAGGCTGCTGGAGTTGGGCAGATCTGGCTGGACTTGGGTCTCCGGCCATCCTGGCGCTGCCGCTGGGAACAGGGAGGCTGCCTGGCTCTGGGAAGAGAAGGTTCTGCCTCTTCTGCTCAAGCTCCCCGTGTCCTCCCACCCCAACCCCCACGCGCCTGGGCTCGGGGGCCCGGCCGGCAGGAGCGCCTGCCAGGGGACCTGGAACTCAGCGTCATCTGGGGCTTTAGAAACCCCTCCAAACCTCCCCACCCCTGAAACGGTTATGATATAAAGTTAAACTTCGATCTAATCTGCAGCAGCCACCCCCCCCCCCCATCCCCGACCAGACCCCTGGGGGCGCCGAGGGGGTG